>NC_138155.1:4402500-4477500 GCF_964199315.1 Orbicella franksi
GCACCTTGTTTATACCCATATAAATCCTTATAATAGCACCATGATTGTATTCACGATTGCTTGCTAAATTCACGTTTCTGACGATTGCTTTTTGTTCTACACTGAGAATTGGTCCATATTTATTTTACATAGAGAAATTTATTACTCAATTCAAAACAACAGAAAAAAAATGATAGGTCACCATACTCGTTTGCGAGAAAATGACGATTTACCTCTATGGCGAGGTCCAGCTGTAAAGAAAAAGCCGCCATTTTTTAATGCGCGCGCGCTAATCACGCGTGAAATTATGCGCAGTAGGGATGCGCAATGCAATACTGGGGAATAACCCTAAGTGTTCGAGATAGCAGGGTCAAACTGCGAGTTGGAACGTCATCAGGGGGTTTTCTATAACTAATCGGTCGGTAGGTCAATGCTTTGTACTCCCGGGGAGGGGGGGGGGGGGAAGAGGACACCCAGATAAAAAGGACGGGCTACTCGTCGGAAATTTTGAAAAGACCCCCTAAGAGGTACCAAGATCCTGCTTTGTGGGCGTGGCTTGAAATTTTTTTCAACCCTAAGAGGTAACAATTCTAAAGCAACACATTAACTGACACTGACTGATTTTGACTGATTTTTTCGACTCAATACCCTTGAAGGTATCGCAAAAACTTCTTCTCTGGAACCTTTTGAGGCTGAACACCCTTAGGGTGCCAAATCCGGTTTTTTAACCCCTAAAAGGTACGACCAGCACCTCCGTAATTTTTTTAAATGTGAGTACCCCCGGGTGTGTACAATTTCTTGGGTGGCATGTAATTTAGAGCACGTACATTCAAGTAAATTTTTTCTTATCTGTTGCATTGTCTATCCTGGTTTATACTTCGGTTATCTTTTGCACGAAAGAACTTTGTTATTTGATTAGGAACACAAGGAAATCAATTTAAAAACATGCTTCTTTGATGGCGCGTTTTCAAGAAGTTGTTTGTCTTTCTCTTATCTTCTGCACTAGGAAAGACAATAAAACGCATTGTTGGGAAACAAAAATAAAACTGTATCATTGAACTTGACTAAACTGGTTTCCTGCTGACAACAGGTCGGGAAAAACCACAGGTAGCCCAAACTCAGTATGTTTACGTCATTATCACTTGACGAAATAGCGGCATAAGTTTATTAGTTAATGTTCCGAAGTTTATTTTAACAAACTGTTGCACAAACGTATACCGATTCAGTCCAAAGGAAGTCACACATGTTTAAATTCCCCCGAGCGCATTTTTATAAAAACAAGAAGATAATACTACCTTTTATATGTCATTTTTAAAACGAAAGTTACCCACTCTATTATGACAACCACAAAATGTTCCTGATAAGCTGAAATAGAATTTTGGTAAACAACAGCCCAGCGGAAATCAAAGCGCTCAAAATAGTCAAGATAAGCTATATATGTTTATAAGCCTTAGGTTAAATCAAGCTTCCAGAAGGAAACAGGGTCAGTCTAGATTGGTTTGTTCAAGCTGCAGCATCGCGATGCGTAACGAAGTATTTTTCGTTCTCATCGTTGCCACTTCTATCGTTCTGGGAACTTTGGCTACCGACGGAAAGGTTTGATATTATCATATTTCTTTCTGACTGATGCTGTATTCGCCTTGATATAACACTGAGAAAATCGCGATTGAAAAGTAATGCAGTAAAGACCGTAGATTGAATTCTCTCTATGTGCATCCACGACCTTAACAAAACCATACGCAGATAGGAGAACATCACGGAATTCCACGAAGGCCTTGCTGATGCTCAAAACATCATTTTTTCATTTCGATACAGAGGTTGATTTACCGTGCAGTTAGTTTCAAACTAACAAATTTAGGCAAAACTTATTTGCCCGCCAACTCAACAAAACTGATCAGTGAAGCCGCATGCCGACTCAATTGTTTGTTTCCTTCAAAGAATGACTACCGACGGTAGAAAAGTACCAAGAAAAGAACAGTATTGCCTTTACAGTTAATTAAATAATTAGTTCATTAGGAATGGAATAAGAGCACCGGCTGCTTGGAATTGACATAGTGCCACTAATAATGAACTGAACCGAACGATGATCAATTAAGATTGAGCAAAATTCAGATGGAAAATTTCAAAATTCAGGCGTAATTCTCCAGAGCGCTCTTTCAGCTCGCTACGGCTCGATGACTAGAGCAAATTATTTTGGTGGACAAGAAAACTCTATCCCTCCTCACATTGTTTCCATTGAACAAAAGCTTTCCGAAGGAACGGGAAAGAGCGAATATTTCCCCGAATTTTGAGTGGGGTTTCAGGGGAAAATATAGTTCAATAGTTGTTAAAATGGGACTTCTATACGTTGTTGGAACATAAACTAACATTTGTCAAATATCTTTTATGTTCAGAACTTGATCAAGCAGTGACTTGTTCAGAGGGAAAGTGAAAAGAAAAGTTAATTCCTCGGCTACAGTTTCAATTTTCTTTTTGCAGGCCTTAGTTGAAAAATAATGTATTCTACACAGCGTATACAGCGGTGGCCTCATGGTTAGTGCGTTAGCGAGTGGTCGGGGTTCGAACCCTGGCCGGGGACATTGCCTCTCTCCACCCAGGTGTTTATATGCGTACCGGCGAATCTAATGCTGGGTATCCCATCCAGGGCGGAGTAGAAATACTCCTAGTCGCCTCATGCTACTGAAACCGGGATAAGCTCCGGCCTGATAAGCCACATGGCTCATATGCAGACTAAATATACAACCCAAGCATTTATGTATTGTTCTGTTTTGTTATTCGTGCCTTCTAGATTGTCAAAAGTTGCTTCTTTCAGTTTTTAAGCTGACTTTATTTAGCCGTCTCTGTTTTGTTCCTAACATGGTGCAATCGTGCATTCCGTCAGTATAAATAGAGTACATTTATTCTTATAATGCGATTTACATCTCTGCGATTTTTACATCGAAGAGTCATCGCGCAGTTACGAAGAATAAACGCGTGAAGTCCAACTGGTTCTCTGAGTGCCCTAATTCCAGTTGCAACAGATCCGACGGTACTTTGGAACCCGTGACAAGCTCCTCTCCCGAAGCAAGCGAGTTCAAGCGTTCCCCATGCGAGAGCAGTCGTCCAGCCAGTTAGGCCCCTCAAACGTCCGTTTCCCCCATTTAGAGATCAGAGCGAAAAAACTCGTTGTCACTGGGGGTGTATCGCCCAATTTCGGATACCCTAGTATTTCCGATCAAACTATATGGTGCCCTATTTTACCCTTGACCTTAATTTCTTGTTTTTCTTATGCACTACGCCCTAATTTCTGTGTAAGAGGTAGTTTACCTTCAATTTCATCAGTCAATTCTGTGCGTAAATAATCTATAAATTGATTAATGATCCCGCCCTCAATGTACTTGGATACTTCATCAGATACAGTGTTGCTAAGCCCTGGCCAAACGGACTCGTCAGTAAGTTCTCGCAAGTAGCCGCAAGTTGAACTTGCGTAGAGACTTACGTTGGTAGGACAAAGAGATTGGCAAATTTCCTTGCAAGTACACTCAAGTCGCAAAAAAAAAAGTCATTTCAAACAGGCATATCCTGTATTTCATTGGTGGATAATAGGTTAATGGACCTCACTCAACTTGCGTTGACTTGGGTAGGGTGGCCAAAGGAGAAAAACTTGCGACGAACTTGCGTGCAAATTTGATCTTGACCAAAGTGAGCGCAAGTTCACGCAAGCCCTGGCCAAACGGAGTCGCAAGTAGACCCAAGTTTTCAACTTGCATCTTCTTGCGAGTTCGTTCTGTCAGGGCCTTATTACTCTATGTCATTTTTCACAATAAGAGCAAAATATATCTTTTAAAATGTATCATTGTTACTTTTTTGTTATCTTAGGAGACCGCACATCCTTACGACGACTTTGGTTGTATTCCGAGCTTTCACACTTGTAAACGGACACAGGCTGAGAAGTGCTGCAGCGGAAAATGCAGGGTGGAGCTAGCATATGGCCGCCGCCGGTACAGGTGAACATGATGTCCACTAAAGTTCTTTTTATCTTTTATTCCAGAAACCTAGCGTCCGTTAGGATGGGACGGACAATTATTTTTTGAGGGAGCGTGGTGGGTCGGGAGGGGCTGGGGGTTAGGCAATTCTCAGGGGCATGAAAAGTTTTGTCTCACTTTAAGGTTGTGCATAATTTAGATTTGGTTTGTAATGACTTATGCGCGAATTTTTTTAACATCAAAAATAGGACCTGGATAGTAAAAAGCACTTGCTCAATTTTTCCTCATGGCTCCCCTTAAACGGTTTCTTTTTTCAGCCAGTTTTGCTGTGCAAGAATTTTTTTTAAAATTGCCCAGTCCCTCCCCCCTCAAAAAAAATCAATGGTGGACTCCGTATCGAGCACACTGTGTTCGAGCTCTGGTCGGCATCATTGCGTCGTGTTCTTTGGCAAAACCGCATTTAACTGCCACAGAGCCTGCCTGTCTCCACCCATGCGTGTAATTAAGTGGGGGGTAACCCTGCATCTCTTTTATAAGGGAACAAAAATACTTCTGGATACTTAATGCTACAGAAACCGGAATAAACTCTCGCAGTAAGAAGCACTACTGATAGTTAACCCAGCTGAAATTCACTTTACCTCCTAGAAGATCCCCATTTGAACTTAACTTTTAAATAAATAATATCCTTTAAAGAAACCTGTATGCTTTCAGGATAGTAACCAAGAGAATGAGAACGAAATCAATTCTCTTGAGATAATTAATTAATTAACAAATGGCAAACGCCATAGCGTACGCTATTGAATTCTGGATGCAGGCGGGAGGTTGCTAAGCACAAAAGAAGTGTAAGAGTCGCACGAGGCGATAGCCGAGTGCAACTTTTGATTGCTTAATTAGCAAACCTCCCAAGTGCATCTATAACTCAATAGTGTACAGCTGTGGCGTTAACCAGTTGTGTTTAACATAACATTAATACATTGGAGCAAAAGAATTCCTTTTATTGGGCTACATCACATTAGCTTACACGTCAGCAGCGTACACCCAGGGGCAATTAGGAGAGACGATGAATTCACCAATCAAAGCGCGCGCTTTGCTTTAGTTATGTTATAAATGTTTTTAGGATCGTTTTTTCACCCGCTAGACATTAAAGAAGAACTTGATGGTGTCCTAGCTATTTATGAGTTGACAAATAAGCGTTTTTTTATGAACTCCTCTCCCACACCTTGCAAAAAAGCACTCGAAACTCACTGGAACTAATTCCCATAACCCTGAAATAAATTATGTAGTTTAAAAGAGCATGGAATTCCCAATTTTTACTCTGATTTTTACCGTGTTGATCCTCCCCCACCTCCTCCAACGCGGTCATCAAGATGCCGTTATAAACCGTATATATGCCTCCAGCTATCGTGGCATAAGGAAACTAAGTCACTCGCTCTGTCAAATACAAGCAGCGCACGATTTGCACGGCCAGGAATAAGATCACATATGATTGATCTTTGCTGGTCGAGTAGAAAAATATATTTCTAATTACATTTACTTTAGCTTAGAATAATAGTGTGAAAATGTTTGCCTTGCAGCATCCAAGGTCATTGCACTTAGCGGAAAACGGACATGCACCATGCAAGTGACAACATCGAGGAAAATGAAAACAGGACACGTAAAATGGCTGCCAGTTTAAGCAAGGCTCTTTTAGTTTGCTTTTAGATTAATTTTGAAGAAAAATTAAGTTTAACTTCGTCATGAATTACTTTTACATTTTCAAATTTTAGATTTTTTCGTGTTTTTCTCTTAAAAAATTGTACTTTAATCATTTTTGATTATTTTTTTCCTACCTTCGTGACATGCCTGGAAATTAGCTTGGTACTTTTTGTAAGACGCACCGAAACGTAGCTAAGCTTAAATTCTAGCGTTACAGTAAAGTTTTATCTCATGCGTTATATTATAAAACGCTGAGGAATTAATATGATCAGTAGAGGTTTAAATCTCAGAAATCTGCTGTGCATTAAAAGTGCTTTCATGATGCATATAATTTGTGTCGACTTCTCTTTTCTTGCTGTTTGTCTCTCCTCCAAATTTTTCTCCTTTCAAGCACTGAACAACCTTGCATTGTTCTCTTATACCGAAAAATTAGCTGATCTCATCGAAAAGGCAATTTAAATGCAATATCTCTTAGTACTGTTAACCTTTTCCTCAAACTCGCTCTTGAGTCTCGAAGAAAAAGAAAGCAATTGTCAATTGTTGTATTTGTTATTCACTAATTTCGTTACTTTCGTTGTATTTGTGGACCTTATGCCCTTTTTCTCTGAATTGTTTTGAATTTCACAAATTTTTTCACAGATTTGTTTTAAATTTTCATTCAAGCTCTGTTCAGCTCAAGTTTGATTTTTACAATAACTGTCTAATTTCCCGCGCGCTGATTGGCTCATTTTTATCATCAATAAGTGTACGGACGGATAAAATTTTAATTTATGCAAGCTTTTAAGTTAAACTTGCAGCTGTCAAACTGTCAGCTTTTTAACCAATGATATCTTATGGACTTTTTAAGTAGCCAATCAAACTGCGAGAAAACCTATTGACAATGTTCACGTCAGTTTGAATAAAATTCAGTTATCTTTGTTTACGGCAAGTTTACGGCGTCTTTTCCCCTCATTTATCACGGCATTTGGCCATTTTGGGGTCTTGCTATTGTAAAAAAAAAATTGACGTCAGTTTTTTACGCGTCTGTCCTCTTATTGATGATAAATTTCGTCATGACATTGGCAAAGTTTACTGCGGAACCACTCGCCGGCCTGCGGCTCGTGGTTCCACACCACTTTGACAATGTTATGACGCAATTTATAATCAATAAGAGGACAGACGCATAAAAACTGACGTCGATTTGTTAATTTTCAATCAGATGATTTATTTTTACACCAAACAATAAAACGTTCTCTTTTTTTGCAACTGTTCTTCTGATAACCTTTCATTTCTGGACACGAATCGGAAAGTAGTCGAACTCGAAAATGTCTGGCCGTTTAGCAAGTTTTACCGCTAAAACCTTCGTTACGTCCAGAAAGCGCTACAACTGGAGCACTCTTGGAAGCTCAACCTCGCTCTCAGGGCTTTCCCCTGAGCCCTGGGAACGAGGTTGCGCGATTGCGGAAGGCTGGTGCTGGGAAGTTTGTTGCCAAGTTTCCTAACTTTTTTAACAAGGGCGATATCGAGCCTGCTGCTCGGTTGACCAGAGTCCGCGTTCTTGGTGCTGACCAAAAGAAAAGCGGATTCTGGGGACGAGATTGTGACCAGGGGAATGAGTATCATCGATATGCGATAAGGAACAATGATGCCCTGAGGAACTGTTTCTGTAACTGTTTCTAAGTAACGAATGTTTGAACGAGTCATCCTGGCTAAAGGTCAATAACTTACGGAGTTTTCATGTTTTCATGCAATCAGCAGGAGCGATTTACATTTAGTGTCACTTTTTATACACGATCTCAAGTTTAGTTCCCCTCCCCGGCCTAAATCCCATTTCTCCCTGCATGCCCCGCGGCCCAATCTTCCCCAAGCCCCCCGCCACTCCGCGCCTGTGGCGGCAAAGGTTACCAAGCCTAACACGTCAGAGAGGTTCTTTCAAAATCCGAACACGATAGCTGACCAGAAATATGTGGTGTAATTTTCGTAGTGATAAATATAGTGTCTACTGATTGCTCAGATGCCTATGACTTCACTACCATTAAATGGCCTTTTACAGTATAGTGTAAATCTGGAGATCGCTTCGAAAAACAAGTCCCTCAGAAAGAGAGTGAAGAGCGCCACTAAAGGCGACGAAGAAAATCAAAGTTCAAAAATGGTTCCGAAAATCGCGGTCGTTTTGAACGACGAAGAAGACATAAACGATGATGGCTTTGGACAAAGACATAATATGTCGAATACATGGACCGAAAAAGATGACGTTGAATTTAACGAGGGAACAATTCGAAACAAACATAACGGCGACATTGCTGCAACACACGGAATACTAAATGGCGACGTTTTTCCGAGCTCCGATCAACGTAGCCCGTTGCTGGGTGAACATAACGACGATGAACTTCAGACTGAAATAGCAGAAACAGGAGATACTAGATTTGAGGAAGGATCTTTTAGTATTGGGTTACAGGTTTTCTTTCCTTTTCTAATTGCTGGCTTCGGGACCGTGTCGGCTGGTATACTGCTTGATGTTGTTCAGGTAACTAAAATCTTCTTTTCACAGGATCAACTTATGTGTTTAGTAAAAAATTTGGTATTGAATGAGACGATTGAATGTCCTACAATTCAGCTTATCTTTCTCACATTGGAAGCCGTTTCACCAAACTATTGCAAGTTCAAATAAGCTTGATTTCAATTAATTTATTGAAATTTCAATAACCTGTTTACATGTATGATTATGACAATAATTTGTCTAATGCAAGGACTGAAAGAGAGGGTGTTCAATGGATGTTGTTAGATGAACAACCAGACGGTGAATTTCAGACTGAAATGACAAAAACGAGAGATAGTAAATTTGTGGAAGACTCTTTTAGTTTTGGACAACAAGTATTTTTTTCCTTTTCTAATAATTATTGCTGGATCTGGAACATTTAAGCTGGCCGGTATCCTCCTTGATGTTGTTACTGAGGTAAAATTTTCTTTCTCGTGCATGACCAGCTTGTGATCAGGAAATAATATTAAATCAGGTCAATGTAAAGCTAGCTATCTATCTTATGTTGAGTGAAGTCTTAAGTGAGTTTAATTAAATTCATTCACTGAAAATCTTAATCCAATGACCTGTTTACATGTAAGATAATGAAAAGGCAACACTGAATCTAATGAAGCATTTAATTGCTCACAATCTGACAAATAGCTTGTGAAATGTTATGAATATCCCATGATCTTAATACTCTAGAAACTGTCATAATCCTCAAATTTTTCACAGGGCTTGCAATAGAGGTCTTCCAAGGGGGGTAGCTGTGTTACCATGTCGCCAGGTCGCATCCTTTCATGTACTGATGTCACTTAACCAGTAAAAGCAAATGTCACTGTCATTTTTCTGCATGAAGTCATATGTTGCTGTCGTTACAAGGTTGATTTTTTTAGAGTTTATTCTTGAAATGGAAAAGCATTGAACATTAACAGACTTTACAAGAAAATACAATTTCTAAATAGGCAAAAAGTCCAAAAAGGTCCATGTCGCTGTCCGTTTCTAGTGCTTCTCATGTTGCTGTCAAATGTTAGTGGCACATTTGATTGGCTTGGCACTGATTAGAAATTCCTGTGTGGCTGGCTTTCAGGGTCATGTTGCTTGTTGCTTTTACCTCTTGGAAGGCCTCATACAAAGCACAGTTCAAAGTAAAGAAAATGCCTCATGATAAATATCTTATTAGAAGGGGGTGAATAGGGTTATGCAAATCTGCCAATCCATGCCTTTTTTCCGCCAAATCGGTCAATCTGCCAATATTTTTGTTGAAATTCAAAACCACAATCACATCCGGAAACAGAAGTATAAAAGTTCAAAAGTAAACTGGTAAATGTGAATGCCATTGTTAATTTTGCACAAATATTAAAGAAAACAGCATACTTGATGGTTCTAACATAGTACAATTCCAATAACAGTCTTACACCTGAGTTTAAATAAGCTTCGTTGGAAAAAAAAAAATTGTATGAACTCATTAACATACTGACTAAGGCAGAAGAAATATCTATGATCCAATTTTCGCTTAGGACCCAAGATCCGAACATCAAGACTGGCACAATCCGGAATCCGTGCCATAATTTACAGCTAATCCACGATCCACTGTGTTTTCAAAATCTGTGAGTCCACTCGATTTACTGCAAAAATCCACAATCCATGCGCTTTTTAAGACCAAGTCCGTCAATCCGAAAACCTATTCACCCCCCCACCCCTCTATTAGACATTTTAAAATTAACAATTTAAAATGTTATAGCATCAGTGTTAATTTTTGTCTGTCATTTGTATCCCATTAAATCACACAATGAAGCTGGCTGGGCTTATATAGCTGCATTAAAGGGGTTTTGGTTGGGCTTACATCTAGGGGAGCATATAAGTTTCAGAACGACGAGATAAATCATGTCTGAGAAACTAATTCAAGCTAACTTACCATTACATTTAGAGCTATTATTTCAAAACATCTATAAAACACTAATGTGACGGGAACAACTGGAACAGAACAGAACGAAAGTGAAAAAAACCACAAGCCTTAACGTTATCAATTTACCTATTTGCTGTGAAACGGTCCTCTAGGAAGAATTAAAGCAATTATACATTAGATGGGCTTATATCTGGGGTGTGTGTGTGTGTGTGTGGGGGGGGGGGGGGGGGGGGCTTAAGTTGTATATCCGGGGGCCTATATCCAGAATAGTATCTTTGTTAGCAAATAGAGGAGTTTATATCTGGAGGGCTTATAACCCGGGGGGCGGGGGGGGGGGGGGGTTGCTTTAACGTGGAATTTTATGGTATATCAACTTGCCCTATAAAAATAATAAAAGACTTAGTATTTAGTGATACTATCCACTTAAATGTCATGTAGGATTCAGTTATTCAGCTGGTCTAAATTACAAAATACTATGTGATCGAATTTATACAAATAGATTTCTCATTTAATGTCAGGTGGGATAAGGAGAATCTTTCCGTCATTAGACAGTTAAGTAACATCATCGATTTTTCCAGGTTTCACGGAAGTTTAATGATGCCATTTTATACTCCAGTGTAAAAAGAAGACTGAGATGAGGTGACAGTCTGTACATTGTACGAACCTGGGCCACATGATCCAGAGACCAACATTCAAACTGTTGGTCCACTGTAGCTACATGTCAACAATAAATCTAATGAACCCCACTTTGAATTTTTTTCAGCATTGGCAAGTTTACAAAGACATTTCAGAAATTTTCATTTTGGTTCCTGCTCTGCTTGGACTGAAAGGAAATCTGGAAATGACATTAGCATCACGACTTTCAACTGCTGTAAGTAAAACATTTTCATTCTTGTGTCAAAACTTTCAGTCAGACTTAATCACAATTAAAGATACTTAATTGTTGTCACCAGGCAATTTGTTTGTTAACTCATCTTCATTATGTCTTTTTCCCTACAAGGGAAATAGCGTCTTGCATTCTCGCTTGCCAAGCTTCTCGATTCTTAGCAAATGCACCAACATCTAGCCAGCCTTTGAATCTGACCTTACCCCTTTCTCTCACCACAGTTCGTCTCCAAGTTCCCTAGGCTCACATCTCTGACATCTTCCCTCTGGTGTTTAACTACAGGACCGGTATAAGTAAATAATGACACTAGTCTGTTGAAATAATGTTGTTTCTGTTACCTAGGCTAATGTTGGAAGCATGGATTGTGCCAAAAGGCAGTGGAAATTAATAGGAGGAAATCTAGCACTAGTGCAGGTAAAGTGTTGCTTTGTAACTAGAAACTGTTTTTAAATTTTACAGAGAATTTTTTTAAATTTCACCGTATATTGAATATCAAACCAAGGAAAGACTAAATAAAATAAATGAATTTGTTACTTCAAAATGCTTGAAGCTTTGTGTCTATATTGATTCATCCTTTAGCATCACCACTGAGTAGTTTGGAGAGCATGAAAGTAGTGTAAGAGTTGCTTGGGGTGCAACACAGAGCAACTCTAGCTTTTTGATTGCACTCCAAACTTTCCAAATGCATCATTATTAATTCAATGATGCGTGGCTGAAAACAAGATTCGATTGTTTATAACATTGCCAATGGCAATAAATGTACGAAAACAACCACTCGCACACAAAAATAAGTTGTATCATTTGATTATGATGTATGGTGACATATACAGATTTTGATAATGTGGCTTTGCTAGCTATGTTATGTATAAAATAAATGTAGAATCTACTCATGAGTGCATTTGTTTTAAGGTTCAAGCTACTGTAGTTGGAGCCTTGGCAGCATTTGCAGCTGTGACAATGGGATGGGTTCTTGATGGGGAATTCAACATTCATCATGCTACACTCCTTTGTGCAAGCAGCTTGGTTACAGCATCACTAGCAAGCTTCATTCTCGGCTCTGTGATGGTCGCAGTTGTGCTTTGTTCGAGGAAGTGTAACATTAATCCTGACAATGTAGCTACACCCATTGCCGCCAGTCTTGGAGATCTTACCACACTAGCACTTTTGTCTGCAATCAGCAGATTTTTGCACAGCTGTATTGGTAAGTTTCAAATCAAGTGTTACATCTGTTCGTCTCACCCTTTATCTCACACATGCATTTATACAGATGCCCCGCGTAAAGAACCACTTTTTAGAAATATGTTAACTTGGTTGATTTTGAGAAAAGAAAAGCTTGTTTCAATAACACTTATCTGCTTGTTCCAAGTTCTTGTTTGGTTCCAAGTTCTGGTCTGATAATGACCAAGTTTGTTCCTGTCTCAGGGTATATTCAGTAGAGACTAACAGAAGAAGGAAGAGCTGTGTAGCAAACTTTGTCTCACTCTTCACCTTAAAAATAAAACTAATGATTACTTGCTTGCTTTTTTATGCAGATTCTGAAGCTGGCACACATCACTGGATTGCACCTGTCATAAGCTTGTGTTTCTTTCTGGTTCTTCCTCTGTGGGTCTACATCACGCACAACAATACCTTCACTCATGACGTCTTGTATACTGGCTGGACACCAGTTCTCAGTGCCATGGTGATCAGCAGGTATAAACATGATTATAGCAGTTGATCAGTATCAAATTAAATTTCCTTACTATTGTCTATGCATCTTATAATATATTGTGTATCGGATTCTATAAAGTTAACATAGTTATGTGTAGTGTCTTGGTGTGTTTTGAAATTCTCAAACTAGCATTTAAAGAAATGTATGGCAGGTGTTAAGGAGAATTTAGATTTTGGATGGGAGGTGCATTCCCGAATATAAGTGTGAGAATGTGTACATGTGATTATCTCAAGTAAAGGAACTCCCAGGCTCATTTGTCAGACTCTTCTTTACAGTAATGTTGGATTTTTTTAATGTTGCTTGTAGTACTGGAGGTCTAATTCTTGATTATGCTGTGGCAAAATACCATGGAATAGCAGTCTTCAGCCCAGTCATGAATGGTATGTTTTCTGTCTGAATCACTAAACACATTTGGATTTACATTACAGTACTGTAGTGATAGAAAATTAGTCGACAAGTAATCTAGACTCCTTCTATGTTACTATTTGCCTCACATTATAGAAACCAGTGAAGGCTGTTGAAATGAAGCTATGTAACCTAGTGTGGTTACCTCTTGTGATAAAGTGATAGTGATAAAGATTTTGCATGTAAAATAGCTAGTCCGGGATAGGGTAGGGGTTTTTGGTGCCTAGTATAGAAAAGGGTTGCAAAATCTTGCTGATCATGATCTAGTATAGGGTAAGGATTTCAGTGTCCTAACGGTACATTCCCCCTACCCAAAGCTTCACAGAGTATCCCCTGGGGATCTCAGGGGATTTTAAATCCTACACTACATATTTAATACTCTAAGTAGACGGGTTGCTCTTGTAACTAGACGGTCCTTTCTCAGGTCATAAGGACGCCCGTTTACGGGAAGCTCCGCTTTAAATTAATCAATTTGTTCTCAAGTAAGATTTGTGTTGAATTGTTCTGTAAGGTGTGGGTGGTAATTTGGTCGCTGTCCAGGCCAGTCGATTGTCCACTGGTCTACATCAACTCGGTAAACCTGGAGAACTTCAGGAGTCTAGTAAATTTCATGGCTGCATCGACACGTTTTTCGGCTCAGGTATGGTCACATAATATTACAAATGACAGCAATGTACACTTCCAGATCGATGGACTAATAACTAGATGGCTATCACTTATGCTAAATATTTTGTTTGCCACTATAATTATAATTGAGAAGATCTCTTGTTCATTCAATTCCTGTCTGTCGGCTTGCATTTACCTGTGACCAGAACGTGTGTAACCATTAACACTGATGTGTAAACACTGGTATGCTGGGGTGAATCTTGCCTAGTTTCTGTACAGCGTTCTCCCAGCCCTTCACGATCAATTGATTTGTTAACCCTTACGTGAGTAGAAACCCAAACGCCTATAAAGCCATTTGAAACCCAACTTCGTAGTCTGTTGATTTTTTTCCTCTTTTTCTTACTCAAGGATTGCATGCTCGTACAACGCGAGTGCTCTTGTTTATGGTGATTCCAGGAAATCTGACATTCTTATACACAATCCGTGTTCTTCAAGCTGGACATACCACACTTACTCTTATCTTTACATCAGGGTATCTACTGGCTGGACTCATCCAGGTATCGTGTGCTAGATGAAATTAATAACAATTAATGAGCAGAAGTTTTCCAAGAGTTTGTTGGCAACCAAGCGCAAAGTCATTACCTTATTACATGAAATTTTCGCGACACGTTAATTTCGCGATTTTTTTAAATCGCGAAATTAAAGTGGCGCGAACAATAAGTGCCGCGAACACAACATGACACGAAAATTAAGCGACTCACTTTAAGTGAAGTACTGTTGACATATAGTTCCGCCTGTGCGGTCTTGTTAATTTTGACGTTATTGTACATTTGATAAAGTCGGCTTACTAAATTCAAGACTAACATTGCCAAGAAAAAAAGTTGTGTTACTCAAAAACGCGAAGTTTTAGTGATTCAAAATACATAATTTTCGCAAAATCACGGAATTTAAGTGTTGCGAAATATGCGCAAATCAAAATCGCGAAATGGACGTGTCGCGAAAAGTTGATGAAATAAGGTAGTTCCTATTAAGAAACTGTTAGGTTGCATCCGCGGGCAAGCCAATTTTAAGTTGATAAAAGTGAGTGTTGTCTCGACAAGCTGAGCGGAAGTTCATCTTCAGAGTCACCTGCAAATTTGTTTGTCACGGTGTTGTATGCGACTTCTATGGACTGACAAAAACGTTTCACTTGACTTTAAAGATGACTGCCTCTCAAGTCACGGAAACGCTAGGCATGAACTGAGCAACTATGGAAGTCCCTTTTCAGGACTGCCTTCTCCCAGACGATCACGTGAAACGAAACGTAAATGATGGTGGATCCTGGACTGTTCATCATCATCATCATTTATTTGCCGCGTAAATAATAACAAAAGATATTGACAATACTCAAAAAGCGACGAGGAGACCTCCAAAAGAAACCACCAGGCTTATAACGGAGGCCACCCCAGATAATTCTAAGTTCTGCGGGCGCGGCATGACCAATTCGTATAAGTGTTTGAATTTGGACAATCGGACTTGTTCCAACTCACATGTGAGAAATGGCAAGATCAGTTACGCTAACACGAATTTACTTTAAACTGTAGGTGGCCATTCTCCTTCTGACTGCTAATTGGCTGGTTCACTGGATGTGGAAACGAGGCAAAGATCCCGACAACTACTGCATTCCCTACCTAACAGCACTGGGTGACTTACTCGGCACCGGGCTCCTGGCCGGGTCATTCCACCTTCTGTGGCTCATCGGAGACCGCGATGCTGACGTGGGGGACTAGCGGTTTCATCTTTAAATAGTACCTAGAGTAAGCTCTGTCTTTAATAAGGGAATTAAGAAACACTGGTCAGCAGTACGGGGTGCATAAATTTAAGAAGGAAATTTATAAATACAAAATATTTATATTTGTGCTGACACCATCTTACCAGGGAAAATTCCCTCAAATACATTTGTATACAAGTCATTGTGCTGTACAGAAGTTAACGATTGTACAGATGGCAAATTGAAAATTCAACTTCAATAAATTATTCATCGATTTTCAATACTCAATTACTCTAAACTAAAACAAGAATTCTGGACTTTTAACGAAGGCTATTTATATTTTTGTTAGAAAGTTCTTTTCATGGTTGTTTCTTGAAGTCATTCTTTATATAATGGAGACGCCTCATTTTCCAGTTAGATGCATATTTTTGTAGTGTTATATGGCTTCTTTATTGCAGAATATTACATTTCATTCACGTCATGTCGGCAAGTAAAACGGATTTCCTGAAAGATGATTTTTGTTTACTGTCAAGTCAGTGAAACGCAAAACTATTTTAATATATCTTGTATCTAGCAGAAGAAAAATCGCTTAATTTATTATATTTAAGAACATATAACAGGCTTTTTAGAAAAGCTGGTTTCCATATGACCGCTAGAGTTGCCTTCGTTGTTTAACCTGTTCTACGCATATCACATTTCTCTCAGGTATTTCATCAATCTCAGAAGGCGTATGCAAGTACGATCATATGCCGACTGAATGAGTGTGCGAGTTCGGAGTGTATTCAATTTAGGTCCCGCGAATTTCCATACAACCGCTCGTTAGCCGTCATACGGGAATCAGCAATTAAGGATAGAATTGGTTGTAGATACTAATGGGTACACTTCATCGCCAAACACAAAATTTACATCAGTAGATATATTTTAAAAAAAAATTGAAATTCTAATTTGAAAACTATTGAGAAAAGAATAGCTCCACACGAAAGTACTGCCACGTAGTTTTCATTTGAATGGTCGCACACTAGGATTTCATCCATAGACTTAAAAGTTAGAACCACCTTGTACAACATGATACACAGTACAACGTGAAAGTACTGCTCAATAGCTTTCATTTGAATAGTCACACACTAGGGTTTCATCCACAGATGATAAAAATAAGAACCACTGACTTGCAGTTTGACTCTCAAAACTTTCTATCGCGCATTTGCTGTATTACCAAACTTCAAAATCGATATAGAAGTTCTTATTTTCCCCAAAATGTTCGCAGATTTAAATGACATTTTAGATTAACCTAACAATGCTATATTCTATAACCACGATATTATTCCCAATTTGTAGAGAATTCAAGAATATTCAGGCGAAATGAAATTCTTTAATGAAATATATCTAATATAAATTATAATTAATGTTGAAACAATTTTTTTGTTAAATTAGGACAAAAGGTTAAGCGCCATTGGTTTGAACACCCGCACAGAAGTAATGATTGAAAAACTAATGTAAACGGTTAAGAGTGGACGGGAAAATATAAAGAATGTTTTGGGAACTTCGTTTTCTTTTGTATTTCTTGCTGTACGTCTTTCATTCATTTTTGCGCAGCAAAATAGTTGAAAGTCATTGTTCCAGATGCGAAAGATCAAGCATCCTTATCTGCACGCGCTTTGAGTTAAAAGCTGGTTGTTTCTGGGCATTTGCTTCCGCAATCCATAAGACCGCCCAGCGTAATCTTCGCACGGGCATTTTATAAATTGCTTGATTTCACTTCATTCTGCGCAATTTGATTGAAAGGTGTGGGAAGCCCTAGTCTAGGAGTGAGTACTGTGTAGGTTACGAAACTCACACTTTCTGCCAAATGCTTTACACGCGCGATGCGTGCAAACAGTACGTGTTCTATTTGTCTGCACGTATTGCGTGCCTACAATATGTTATCAAAACAATCTTTGTCTTTTCGTGCCGTGCAACTGTATCGCGGTAATAAAAATACACCCAAATTGTTGATCAAGGAGATCACCTGGACTTCTAAATAAGTTTGATTGAATTCAAGTTAGAACAATTTCCTTTCCTCGAATTTTTATTAAAATTTAAATTTGTTTTAGAAACAACTCTAGAAAACGATAAAAAGGGCAACCGATCTTTACTGTTAATCAACACACTCAAAGATGATCAAAATGTCAACAGTGCAAAGTTAATAAGTTCTACTTGAGTGCCAAGCTAAGCTGATTGTTCGTCAAATTTCAGCAGTTGCACACTTCTCGATAAGATGCTGTCCGTCCCACAGGTAGCTACAATTCTCTTGTCCTCAGTCAAGGCGATGTCCCTGACTCCGGACACGGTTTTGGTGGAAGAAACTCGGCTGCCGTCGAGACGGAGCACGCGCAACTCGCGTTGAATGCCGTGGTAAGCCACCAAAGTGTTGTTTGACTTGTTATCAGTGAGTTTGATTGGGTAAGTGATGTCAATGCCCATGTTGTCTTGTTGGCCCGAGCAGTACTTGTCCTCATCGAAGCTCTGCAAAAACGTGCCTTCCTCGCGGTCGCGTTGGAAGTTGGTTTTATTTGTTATGTTATTCTCACTAAGATAGAACACTAGGTCTATGGTTTCACCAAGTTTTGTTAATATGTTTCTTTAAAAACATAGCGAAAGGGCTCACCTGACAGAGACATGATCCCTCATCATTGAAAAGCCACACGCATTCATTTCTATAGTCTGTGACGGCGATGTGTCCGTCTTTTCCCACAGCCACGGCTCTAGGTTTAAACATGCTCTTAAACTGTAGCGGCACGTTCAACGAACGGATCACGTCAGCCGCGTGACGATAAGAGGGACTTGGGGGAGGATTTTTAATGGACGCAGAGGGGGTGACACCTGCAGTGTTTACTAAGGAGCGTAGGGCCCTTGCGATTGCCTTGAATGGTGCCCAGACCCTCGTCCTTTAGGCTCTGCATGATCTTACGGCTTGGAGTGAAATCCAGGAGGAAAATTGCGGGTGTTTTGATTTGGTCTTCGAGCCAGGATCCGTGCCAGGATTCGAGCTAGGATTCGAGCCAGGATTCGAACCAGGGTTTGATCACTAGCTAAGATCCGAGCAGGATTAGTTAAGATGAGCTTTCTGCGATATGTCACGTGATCTGGTTTCCTTGTTTGCGTTACCCCTTTTGTCTCGTCACAAGTCATGCAGAGTATCGGGTAGGAAGTGTTATGTTCTGGAGTGCTGTTTGTGCAAGTGTTTTGTCACATACATTACACATATAGTGAAATCTGGAAATTTGAACATTTGAACTTATATTCCAGAAAGTTTGAAAGCTAGTGCAGGGCTCGAAGAAAGTCCCGTCCGTCCATCCGAAACTCCTGTCTGGGACAAGTACATTTTACTTTCGGGCAAGTAACTTTGCCCCACGGACAAGTACAAGAGACGGCGGGTAAACCATCCACAGACTAAATTTTTGATAACGATTTGTAAACAAGGAGTAAGTTTTAGGCGCATGGGTATTATCTAGTGTTTGGACGAAGCTTGCCAAAAATAACATATTATAGCGTTGTTTTGCGTTACGTGCAGTGTTTACCTAGCACGTGATCAAAATCTGCCCCGATCAAATTTCTTTCCACGACTAAATATAGCCGTGTTCGGCACGAAAACGACCTGTTTATTTCTTAAAAATTTCAAAATTTTTTGCACTTTATAAAATCAAACTCGACATCAATGTATCAAACCTGTAGAAACTATACGCAAAAAATAGCCTTATATATTCCTCAGTACAGCCAAATCGATCGAAGCGCTCGCCAGCATTTTTGATGAAGAAATCGAACTATTAGAAACCCTGTGACAAGTCAAGTTTTCTAGTAGAAATAAACTTGGGCGCCGCCAACATGAAATATATTAGTATTATTAAAAAGAAATTGACTCGTAAGTCTACTAAGATATCAAAAAACTTTCAGTGTTCCTGAATGTTCACGTAAAATAGTTTTTCATTCAAACGAAGAATTTCTCTCACCTGAAACTATTTTTCATTTACCTAGTAAGTAAAATATATATACACCTAATTGCAATAACGTTGTCATAGAAAAAAGCAAAAAGGCCAAATAGGAATTAATTAGGGAAATTTAAATTTCCATTGTTCTTAGATACTGTACATGAATAAAAATACATTTTTTTATTTATGTCATTCATGTACATTGCATTTTTCATTCATGTACTGAGTATCTGAAAACAATGGAAATTTAAATTGGGCTGATTAATTCCTATTTGGCTTTGTGCTTTTTGCTTTTTTATATGACGACGTTATCGCAATTAGGTGTATTTATATTTAGTATCACCAAACTAGTGGACTAATGCAAATCCTGCATTTTAATTAGCTACGCTACTAGAGGACTATTAGTAATAGTCCTCGAGTAGCGAAATTGCCGCAATCGAGCGTGACGCTTTCTTTCGTTTTATTCTCAGATAAATATTTCTTCAACTTGCATTTGCTAACTTTGTTATTGCCTTTCCTGTCCGACTAGTTGGGTGATACTAAAACAATTAGACCCTTCGCCCTCAAGGACCACGGGTCAATAGCCCATTCGGCTTCGCCTCATGGGCTATTGACCCGTAGCCCTTGCGGGCTACGGGTCTAATTGTTAAATACACACTCGCCGGCTTTACAAATTTGACACTGTGCCTGCGCCCTGTGTCAAAATTAACGTGCATGAGCCGAATTGTTTTTGATATGGCTCCTGATTCTACTTGAAAGTCAGTAGCGAACACGCTCGTTCTATTTTTTGGGTTCTGATCACGTGATCAAAATGGCAGGAAAAACTAAAGGCACGGAAAGGGTGAATCCTGGCTCGGATCCTAGCTCAAATCGTAGCTCAGATCCTGGCTCGGATCCTGGCTCGGATCCAAACTCGGATCCAAACTCGGATCCTAGCTCGAATCCTGGCTCGGATCCTGGCTCGGATCCTGGCTCGGATCTTGGCTCGGATCCCGGCTCGGATCCTGGCTCGGATCTTGGCTCGGATCCTAACTCGGATCCTGGCTCGAATCTTGGCTCGGATCCTGGCTCGGATCTTGGCTCGGATCTTGGCTCGGATCCTGGCTCGGATCCTGGCTCAAATCCTAACTCGGATCCTAAGTCGGATCCTGGCTCGGATCCTGGCTCGGATCTTGGCTTTATTCTTAGTTTATCTCAAACTTGTCAAACTATAAACTTTGTGAGGAACTATAAACTTACAAGAAAAGCATTTCTTTAAGATTTGTTTCCGAAACTGAACGTTCAATTTCAGAACGCCAAAACTTATAATAAGTATTTCTTGAGAAATAAAGTTTCGGCCAGCCGACCTGCCATGCAGACAGCGCGTTGCCAAACTTTTTTTCCTTGCGTTTGTGTTTGTTTAATTTACGTCTGGTTTAACTGAAGAATGTTAACCTTGGAACGAATAAACTGTTCTGACCACAAATCACGGTCTTTTGGTAAGCTACACAATTCGGGGGTAAAATAAGTTTTCTGGAAACAAATCATGGCCATTTTCGGGGGTAAGTTAGTTTTCTGGAAACAAATCATGGCCATTTGCCTAGCTACAACTCGCAAAATTTATTTTTCAACTTGCTTTCAATTTATTTTCATATTTTGGGTTTCCCTTTCATTCTATTACATGCAATCTGAAATCTATAGTCCTCATACCACGATTTTAAACATCTCCGGAGGGGGGGGGGGGGCATAGAGAAGGACATAAAGGAAGACATAAAGGAGACAAAGGGGACGACATCGAGGAGACACACCTCCTTTAGACTGAGTCATCGCTAAAAATTATCGGACGTGTTCTAGCTACACTAGTTGCGTTCACGTGGTGTAACGTAATCTCTGGTCCAGTCTGTACGAGATTTTCCACCTAGGTTTACAAGTTGCCAAAAGGTAGTCTTTTCTGGCCAGAATGGTTTATCTGTTATTCGATCAAACAAAGCATGCAAAGTCCGCGCGCAGTTTTGAGCGTCACTTGGTTTAGTGAAATCGGGCGAATTTTTTCTTCACCTTCACAAATAAAAAAGCAACCAATATTTGAGAAGGAAAAAAAAATCGAATTGTGAAACACGGCCACTGTTCTAATCTTTGATTACTACACCAATAAATAGTCTCGGTTTGGTAGTCAGGTCATTATTCAATGATATGACCTCACAATGACTTCTTAATGACGCCATAATAACATCACTGACATTTTTTGATGTAACCTCACTCGTGGTCACATATGCTATGTTTAGACTTGAACGGTTTACCGAGGCACCAGAGTTTACTTACCTAGGTGAACATTTTCCGTGTCTAAATGCCAACTGATACTTTGGTAAATGCCGCAAAAGACAAAAGAAATTTAACCGAGATAAAAGTTGTAATTACCCTGTGATCAGGCATGGTTACAGTTGGTAACCGTGGTCAAGATATATCCGCTTGTGGCGGCGTAATATTTCACTTTCCGTGGTGAGCAGATTGTGCGATTGTCGAGAAAGCGTTTCTTTCCAGTTTTGACAATCATGGCAGATAACATGGAGAGATTGGATCGATCTTCTTACGGCGAACAATCCGTCACGTAATAGAAAGCAATGTATTTTTCATTCTCAATATTATTTAGAACTTTCTCCAGACAAACTTTGATCCTTTTTTGTGTAATTATTGTCGATATATTTTGCCACCAGGAAGGATGCTGCATATACAACGTATCTACGTTTCTACGCATATAACCATGCATGCTCTGGGTATGATCAAGCAGCTGAATTTTCGCCGCAATATTATGGAATGAGGTCCTCGCCTGTGAAAATGATGGCACCTCAATCCACCGTAGGAAAAAAGATGGCGGCCGTACATTTTACCACAATGCCTTGCGAACCTAACACAGCCTAAAAGGCACAAAGGAAGCCAAATTTTTACAATATTTGTTCCTGTTCTAAGGACATTAAGTAGCCTAGGTTTGAAGATTTTATAACGTTTCTGTACGTTTTTATGAACGTTGTTAAGGTTTT
The DNA here is from genome assembly GCF_964199315.1 of Orbicella franksi. Lineage (NCBI taxonomy): Eukaryota > Metazoa > Cnidaria > Anthozoa > Scleractinia > Merulinidae > Orbicella > Orbicella franksi. Next base: position 4,424,886 of record NC_138155.1, read on the forward strand.
CGTGTGCTAAGAACTATGCGTAAATGTACCAGTCGCCATCTTTTTTCCTACGGAGGATTTGCTCCAGTTCCATTGCGGTGGGATCCTCGTGCAAGTTCGATTTCGCGACGTCGATAATGCAGCGCGCGCGAATGTTGACCGATGAACTTGAGTTATTTGAGCCAGTATAAACACGGGACGACATGACCTTAGTAACTGTTTACCTTGGTAAAAGTTCAAATGTAAACACGACGATAGTTTTCGCCTTACACTTGGGTGTCAGAACAAATGACATAACACCTAGTACCTGTCATTACATGATTTTTCTCAGGCTCAAGATGTCACGCAAACCGTTAGTCTATAAAAAAATTGGTCCTGTACAACAGTGACGATTTTCAAATTCCACGAGCTGATTTCCACGGTTCGCAGAGTTAACACCCTTTGGAAATTTCGAAATTTTTATTCCTATTTATTTCAGGGAGCTGCACTTTACTTACAAAAAAACACGACGGAACGTTTTCAAAACCTGTGTTTACGTGCAGAAACATCCGGGCGGAGCTGTCAAAACTTGACATGTTCACGCTCTAAACGTTAATTAGTTCAATTAAAAACGTGACAGTTCGTCTAGACAAACTTGGAATGTTTTAAGCGTGGAACAACGCGGAAATAACGTTGGCCGTTCACGGTAGCTCGAAAATGGTAGTACAGGTTTTCTTACCTTTTCTAATTGCTGGCTTCGGGACCGTGTCCACTGGTATTCTCCTTGATGTTGTTCAGGTAACTAAAATCTTCTTAATTTCACAGGATCAACTTACGTGTTTAGCGAAAAATTTCGTATTGAACCAGATGATCGAATGCCCTACAATGTCAACTTAAGAGTTCAGCTTATCTTTCTCACAGTGGAAGCCGTTTCACCAAACTATTGCAAGCTCAAATAAGCTTGATTTCAATTAATTTATTGAAATTTCAATTACCTGTTTAAATGTAATATCATGGGTGACAAATTACTCCTTAATTTTGGCGCGAAATTTCATAATTTCACATGTGACATAACAAAATTGCTATATGTGGCAACATCTCTTGTATCTCGATCAGTGCCAAGATGGCGTCGAGATCTAAGACGGTGACCACTGAAGAAGTTACGGAATTAACAGAAGCGTTTTTAGTAAGTGATGTGACGAAAATAGCCCTGAGAAAAACCTGGAGATGATTCTTCCTGAGCAGTTGGATAAAGTACTCGAGCGGTTTTACGCCTCCGTGTGTAAACAAGACAGAACCGATTACGAACCTGGGTCCCTAAAACTGATTATCCAACCACTCAGTCTGGAAAACGGTGGTCAGAAAGCTGAAGGCCAAGGCCGAAATAATAACAATAACAGACCATCGACAAGAACAAGGCGTTGAAGCCTACGACTCCGGGAACGAAGACGAGCAGCGACAACTGTCTAGCATCATTGATGGCAAAGAAATCCACTTTAACCAGACAACCAGTCGAGTTCCCCTTCAGCCGCTAATCCAGTCCACTGCAGCGGTGAGCAGTGGCCACGTCTACAATTTCCACAACTGTAAAGTGGTGATAAAAGCCAGACAGGCTAACGCTTCATGCACAACAAGCCGTTATGTATAATTCGTCCGTATCCTGAGGCTCCTTGCCAGCTCTGAAGGCTCAGAAGGATTTTCAACTTTGTGCATTTTCGCTCGGCTTTCATTTAGGCAAGTTTTCTTAGACCATAAAGTAAATCAGTTAGTGATAATTTCACTTCAAAACAAACTGTCAAAATTTTATATGGCCTCATGCAAAATTTTAGTTTCAGCTCATTTCAACGGGCGCCGTTGTCGTCTCATTCATCAGTTCATGACAAATTACATAGAGCCAATAATTTACAGCGGTTATCAATCACACGCGACCTTCAGCGCAAAAAAAAGTCTGGTCTAGACAAAACCTAAGTTTTGATGGACGTCAGTCATCTCCGCCACCTTGCCGACTGTATGCAAAATTTACCTGAAAGTGAAACCCTGCAGCGGTCCACTCGTAAAAACTATCATTTTACTTTTGGTATGTACGGCTAGCTCATTAGCTACATCCTTCAGTGAAATCTATACTGAGTTGAAAACGTTTGTCGGGTTTTTCAAAGGCCATTCGCATGCATGAATGACCCCCGAGAGCAAGCAAATCCACACGAAAACAGATTATTTCTGCACGTCTTTTTCTTGGATCTACGGACTGAACAATACTTAACTACTATAAAACTTAAAACTTATTACCTTACAAAATTATAAGGTTTATAAGACGTTTAAGTCTTGTTCAGTCCGTAGCCCCAAGACAAATATGTGCAGGAATGATTTGTTTGCATGTAGATTTGCTTGCTCTCGAGGTCATTCATTCATGCGAATGGCCGTTGAGAAACCCGGCCTGCCCGTCTTCAGTTATAAATTTCAAGGAATATTTACTGCCAATGTATTTAGTGAGCTAGCCGTACATACCGAAAGTAAAATGATAATTTTTACGAGTAGACCGCAGTAAGGTTTCACTTTTTCAGGTAAATTTTGCTTACAGTCGGCAAGGAGGCGGAGATGATAGGGTCGGTACAAAACGTGGACCCCTCAATCTGGACCCCCTAGTGGACCCCCTTTTGGACCCCTTCTGGACTCCCATCTGGACCCCTTCTGGACCCCTATCTGAACCCTCATATGGACCCCCCCTTTTTTCCCTTTGTTTTGAACGACAGTTAAAGTGAGCCGTCTAGGTGATGAGCTGTATGTATTTTCGAATGATTCAAGCCGTGATTAAATGCTTTAGACCATCAACAGTCAAGAGAATTGAGGAGTATTCGAATGACGTGTTCAGCTGTTTATTTATACGATATTGTAAATAAATACAGGTAAATACGGACATGGCGAAATGACGAACTAATAGTTGATAGTACATGTAGAAGAAACGACATTACACAAGGGCTTGCAATAGAGGACTTCCAAGGGGGGTAGCTGTGTCGCCATGTCGCCAGGTTACATCCTTATGTACGGATGTCACCTAACCAGCGAACGCAAATGGCACTGTCATTTTTCTTCATGAAGTCATATGTTGCTGTCGCTGAAAGGTTGATTTTTGTAGAGTTTATTCTTGATTTAATAGAAAAGCATTGAACATTTACAGACTTTACAAGAGAATACAATTTCTAAATAGGCAAAAAGTCCAAAAAGGTCCATTTCGCGTCCGTTTCTAGTGCTTCTCGTGTTGCTGTCAAATTTTAGTGGCGCATCTGATTCGCTTGGCGCTGATTAGAAATTCCTGTGTTGCTAGCTTTTAGAGTCACATCGCTAGTTGCTTTTACCCTTTGAAAGGCCTGACACACAAAGTACAGTTCAAAGTGAAGAAAATAACTCGTGATAAATATCTTATTAAACATTTTAAAATTATAACACGTGAAAATGTTATAGCATCACTGTTAATTTTTGTCTGTCATTTGTATCCCGTTAAATCCCACAATAAAACTGGCTGGGCTTATATAGCTGCATAAGGGGTTTTGGGTGGGCTTGTATCCAGGGGGGCATATAAATTTCAGAACGACGAGATAAATCGTGTCTGAGAAACTAATTAAAGCTAACTTACCATTACATTTAGAGCTATTATTTCAAAAACATCTGTAAAACACTAATGCGACTGGAACAAGTGGCACAGAACAGAACGAATGTGAAAAAAACCAAAGGCCTTAACATCAATTTACCTGTTTGCTGTGAAACAGTCCTCTAGGTAGAATTAACGCTCTTAAACATTAGATGGGCTTATATCTGGGGGGTGGGGGAGGGGGAGGGGGGAGGCTTACATTGTATATTCGGGGGCCTATATCGAGAATAATATCTCTGTTAGCAAATAGAGGAGTTTATATCTGGAGGGCTCATAACCGGGGGGGGGAGGGGGGGGTTGGCTTTAATGTGGGATTTTATGGTATATCAACTTGCCCTATAAAAATACTATAACACTTAGTATTTAGTGATACTATCCACTTAAATGTCAAATAGGATTCAGTTATTCAGGTAATCTTAATAATTACAAATAATATGCGATCAAAGTTATATACGAAAATAGGTTTCCCATTTAATGTCAGGTGGGATAAGAAAAATCTTTCTGTCATTAGACAGTTAAATAACATCATCCATTTGTCCAGGTTTTACTGAAGTTTAATGATGCCCTTTTATACTCCAGTGTAAAAAGAAGACTCAGAGATGACGTGAGAGTCTGTAAGTGAACCCAGGACACATGATCCAGAGAACAGCCTTCTAACTGTTGGTCCACTGTAGTTATACATGTAACATTAAATCTGATGAAACCCACTTTGAATTTTTTTTCAGCATTGGCAAGTTTACAAAGAAATTTCAGAAATTTTCATATTGGTTCCTGCTCTGCTTGGACTGAAAGGAAATTTAGAAATGACATTAGCATCACGACTTTCAACTGCTGTAAGTAAAACATTTTCATTCTTGTGTCAAAACTTTCAGTCAGACTTAATCACAATTAAAGATACTTAATTGTTGTCACCAGGCAATTTGTTTGTTAACTCATCATCATTACGTCCTTTTCCCCAGAGGAGATATAGCGTCTTGCGTTCTCGCTTGCCAAGCTTCTCGGTTCTTAGCACGCGTACCAACATCTAGCCAGCCTTTGAATCTGACCTTACCCCTTTCTCTTGAGCACCACTGAGTGAGTTCTTCTCCAAGTTCCCTAGGTTTACCTCTCTGACATCTTCCTTCTGGTGTTTAACTACAGGACTGGTATAAGTAAATAATGACGCTAGTCTATTGATATAATGTTGTTTCCATTACTTAGGCTAATGTTGGAAGCATGGATTGTGCGAAAAGGCAGTGGAAATTAATAGGAGGAAATATAGCATTAGTGCAGGTAAAGTGTTGCTTTGTAAACCATATGATTGCTGAATGGAAGACTGCAGCTTAGGCAGTCGGAAGCTTGTGTCTTTTTTTAATATTAGAGTCCGAGAATGTTTTTAAATTTTGCCATATATTGAATATCAAAGCAAGCAAAGACTAAATACAATTTCCATTAGTGAATTTGTTACTTCAAAATGCTTGAAGCTTTGTATACAGATTTTGATAATGTGGCTTTGCTAGCTATGTTATGTCTAAAATAAATGTACAATCTACTTATGAGTGCATTGTTTAAAGGTTCAAGCTACTGTAGTTGGAGCCTTGGCGGCATTTGCAGCTGTGATCATGGGATGGGTTCTTGATGGAGAATTCAACATTTATCATGCTACACTCCTTTGCGCAAGCAGCTTGGTTACAGCATCACTAGCAAGCTTCATTCTCGGCTCTGTGATGGTCGCAGTTGTGCTTTGTTCGAGGAAGTGTAACATTAATCCTGACAATGTAGCTACACCCATTGCCGGCAGTCTTGGAGATCTTACCACACTAGCACTTTTGTCTGCAATCAGCAGATTTTTGCACAGCTGTGTTCAAGGTAAGTTTTAAATTAGGTCTTACACCTGTGGGTCGGAAGCTTTGATCTCGCACATGCATACAGATGTCCAACTCTAGGCACGGTGACCACTTTTTACAGATATGCCAACTTGGTCCATTTTGAGAAAAGAAAAACTTGTTTAAGTAACACTTACCTGCTTGTTCCAACTTCTTGTTTGGGTCTTTGGCATTTTAGTACTCAACATGGACTATCTAGAGTGTATTTGTAAAATCTGCTGGTCATGTTCTGGAAGCTCTGACTAGAAATCTTTACATTCTCTTTGAAAATAACTCCTATGGCTGACACAGTCAAAATTAAGATCTCATGCATTTGTTTAAGAAAAGTTGACTGGTATATATACAGTAGATAAAATGGTATTAAAGCACAGTATAAAACGAATGGATTGCATTTGAAACTAAATGACAATGACCAAGTTTGTTCCTGTCTTAGGGTATCAGATGAAGTAGAGACTTTTGTCTTGTAATTTATACAACCTAGAAGAGCGTCATGTATCTGACAAACTTTGCCTCATCCTTCTAAATACATGTAACAGTAACAAATTATGTGCTTGATTTTTTAATGCAGATTCTGAAGCCGGCACACATCACTGGATCACACCTGTCATAAGTTTGTGTTTCTTTCTTGTTCTTCCTCTGTGGGTCTACATCACGCACAACAATACCTTCACTCATGATGTCTTGTATACTGGCTGGACGCCAGTTCTCAGTGCCATGGTCATCAGCAGGTATAAACTTGATTATAGCAGTTGATCAGTATCAAATCAAATTTCCTTACTGCTCTTATAATACATTGTGTATCGGATTCTCTAAACATAGTCATGTGTATTGTCTTGATGTGTTTTGAAATTCTCAAACTAGCATTAAAAGAAATGTATGGCAGGTGTTTAGGAGAATTTAGATTCTGTATGGAAGGTGCATTCCTGAATGCAAGTGTGAGAGTGTGTACATGTGATTACCTCAAAGGAACTCCCAGGCTCATTTGTCAGACTCGGATTTTTTTAATGTTGCTTGTAGTACTGGAGGTCTAATTCTTGATTATGCTGTGGCAAAATACCATGGAATAGCAGTCTTCAGCCCAGTCATGAATGGTATGTTTTCTGTCTGAATCACTAAACACATTTGGATTTACATTACAGTACTGTAGTGATAGAAAATTAGTCGACAAGTAATCTAGACTCCTTCTTTGTTACTATTTGCCTCACATTATAGAAACCAGTGAAGGCTGTTGAAATGAAGCTATGTAACCTAGTGTGGTTACGTCTTGTGATAAAGTGATGGTGACAAAGATTTTTGCATGTAAAGTAGCTAGTCCGGGATAGGGTAGGGTTTTTTGGTGCCTAGCCTAGAATAGCGTTGCAAAATCTTGCTGATCATGATCTAGTATAGGATAAGGATTTCAGTGTCCTAACGGCACATCCCCCCTACCCAAAGCTTCACAGAGTATCCCCTGGGGATCTCAGGGGATTTTAAATCCTACACTACACAGTTAATACTCTAAGTAGACGGGTTGCTCTTGAAACTAGACGGTCCTTTCTCAGGTCATAAGGACGCCCATTTACGGGAAGCTCCGTTCTAAAGTAATCAATTTGTTCTCAGGCAAGATTTGTGTTGAATTGTTCTGTAAGGTGTGGGTGGTAATTTGGTCGCTGTCCAGGTCAGTCGCTTGTCCACTGGTCTACATCAGCACGGTAAACCTGGAGAACGTCAGGAGTCAAGTAAATTTCATGGCTGCATCGACACATTTTTCGGCTCAGGTATGATCACATGATCTTCCAAATGACAGCAATGTACACTTCCAGATCGATGGACTAATAACTAGATGGCTAACATTTATGTTATATGTTTTGCTTGCTACTATAATTATAATTGAGAAGATCTCTTGTTCATTCAATTTCTGTCTGTCGGCTTGCAATTACCTGTGACTAGAACGTGTGTAACCATTAACACTGGTGTGTAAACACTGGTATGCTGGAGTGAACCTTGCCTTGTTCCCGTGCAGCTTTCTTCCAGGCCTTCCAGGTCAATTAATTTGTGAACCGTCACGCGGGTAGAACTTCAACGCTTATAAAGCCATTTGAAACCCAACAGCGTATTACGTATTAAATTTTTCCCCCTCTTTTTCTTATCTAAGGGTTACATGCTCGTACAACGCGAGTGCTGTTGTTTATGGTGATTCCAGGAAATCTGATATTCTTATACACAATCCGTGTTCTTCAAGCTGGCCATACCACGCTTACTCTTAAGTTCACATCAGGGTATTTACTGGCTGGACTCATCCAGGTATCGTGTGCGAAATGTAATTACTAACAATTAATGAGCAAAAGTGTTCCAAGAGTGCGTTGGTAACAACGCGCAAAGTTATTACCTTATTGCACGAAATTTTCGCGACACGTTGATTTCGATTTTAAAAAAATCGCGAAATTAAAGTGGCGCGAACATAACATGACGCGAAAATTAAGTGACTCACATCAGGAGCCATAATCGGGGACGGAGACCGTAAGCGCGCGCCATTTCAAGTATTGGGGTTGTCCCCATGATATGGGACAATAATTCTATTTTTAGAACAAATTGCGCCATCACCCGCGGCACACGCGCGCACATGCTGCGAGGATTTTTGCGGATGTCGCGCGGGGGAAATGGCGTCCGAAATTCCCGAAATTTTTCATGTTTTTGGCCCACAACTCAACGCGTTTACTTCTGTTGGAATTTTGCTTAAGTATTTTCGTCGTAAGCTGCTCCAGTTTGAGTGAAGTAAGACAGTGTCGAATTTAGGCATGTTCCGCTGTAAGCTTATATATATCGCTGACCAAGTTTTGTTCCGACGGATGCTTCTTTTACACACGTTTTACATGAGCTGTACATTACTCCACTTTAAATTTCACATATGTTGAAGATTAACAGCTTTTCCATTACACAGCAAAAAACTAGCTGGATATATTTAGATATAGCAGAGCTTCAGGACTTCATAGTTTCCTTGCTTCTCTTGCCACACGCTTGCGAGGAATTTGTCAGTTTATCGCGACCGAGAAGTAAAACAAAATAATTGCTAGTTTGAGTTTCGCTTGAATAGGCCCTTTGCAGCTGGGGTCACGTGACCAAATTTTTCCTAAAAAATTTTTGTATTACTGGCTATAACTAAAAGAATGCCAGAAATGGAAAGAGCGCATCGAAAATACCAAAATGGCCAAGTTTGAGGCCCCAGGAAGAAACGAGTAAGTTTATACCATAGTTTGAATTTTCGGAAAATTTAGAGGATTCGTATGGAAAATGTTGCTGGAGAGCAAGGTCTTGCTCTCCAGCAACATTTTTCTATACAAATCTTCTTATTCTTTCAAAAATTCAGACCATCATAAAATCTCATTCTCTGATGATGGGGGCCTCAAACTTGGCCATTTTGATATTTTCGACATGCTTTTTCCATTTCTGGCATTCGTTAAGTTATAGCCCATAATTTTATGAAAAGTAGGTCACGTGATGGCTTAGCTGCAAAGGGCCTATTGTAAGCAACGCTTGATGTTTCATCAAGGCTTAATAACTTTACGTCCGTAGATACTGCTCAGTTTTATTTGTGTAAAAATCCAGTAAATTCTCTGTTGTCGATGAATGAGAGCGCTCGCCGATGCGTGTTTTGTACAGTCAGTAAACACGACAAATTGTACTTCCGCCGCACTTTCGTATGTGAAAGCGTACATCGAACTCAAACAATAGCTCTATAGTTTTTAAATATGTATAAGATTGATAAATGTTTGAGAACATATTAAAAGCTAAGCTGAAAACATGTGAATAAAGCAGAAATAATCAGCAAAGTTACGATGACGCTTTCTTTAATCAACTTGGAATAACGATTTCGATTTTGTTGATCGAGTTATCAAAACTCCTTGTCTATTTTCATTTTCGCAGTGTAAAACTTCACTATGCTTATGTTGAAGAAACACACATGATGTTAGTAGCCTTTTTTACGTTCGTGAAATTTGTTGCAGCATCTCAGCACAAAAGATATTATTTTTATTATTATTATTCTTATTATTATTACTCTTCTTCTTCTTATTATTAACAAATTAACGTCGGTTTTTCATGCGCCCGTCTTGTTATGGATCATGAATTTCGTTATAACATTGTCAAAGTACTTTGACAATGTTATGACGAAATTCTTCGTCAATAACAGGACAGACGCTGGATAAACTGACGTCAATTTCTTTTTTACGATAACGAATTGTCAAATTGTCCTCTTTCGCTCGCTGACGCATCGCATAAATTATAAATTGATGTGTCTGTCTGCTTTTTTACAATAACTGTCTAATTTCTCGCGCGTTGATTGGCTCATTTTTATCATCAATAAAAGTACAGACGGATAAAATCTTAATTTATGCAAGCTTTCAAGTTCAACTCTCAGCTGTCAAACTGTCATTTTTTTTAACCAATAAAATTTATGGACTTTTTTAAGTAGCCAGTCAAAAAGCGAGAAAAGCTATTGACAATGCTCGCGTCATTTTGAATAAAATACACTTATCTTTGTTTACGACAATTTTACGGCGTCTTTTCCCCGCATTTATTCCCGGCATTTGACCATTTTAGGGTCTTGTAATTGTAAAAAGCAAATTGACGTCAGTTTTTTATGCGTCTGTCCTCTTATTAATAATAAACTACGTCATAACATTGTCAAAGTTTACTGCGGAACCACTCGCCTGCGCCTCGTGGTTCCACAGTCACTTTGACAATGTTATGACGCGATTTATCATCAATAAGAGGACAGACGCATAAAAAACTGACGTCAATTTGTTAAATTGACAATAAAAATTAGCAAATGAGCGCGCGAGCATTTCTGCAGTTATCGTAAAATATGTTACTGTCGACAGTCCGGCCATTGCGTTTTTGTTAATTTTGTCGTTATCGTACATTTGATAAAGTCGGTTTACTAAATTCAAGGACATGTCAAAGTAACATTGCCAAGGAAATCAATTGTGTTTTACTCAAAAACACGAAGTTCAAGTGATTCAAAATACAAAATTTTCGCCAAATCACGAAATTTAAGTGTTGCGAAATATGCGCACCTCAAAATCGCGAAATAAACGTGTCGCGAAAATTTTATGTAGTAAGGTAGTTTCTTGAGAAACTGTTGGGTTGCATCCGCGGGTAAGGCAATTTAAAGTTGACAAAAGTGAGTGTTGTCTCGACAAGCTGAGCGGAAGTTCACCTTCAGAGTCACCTGGAAATTTGTTTGTCATGGTGTTGTATGCTACTATTGACTGACATAAACGTTTCACTTGACTTTAAAGATGACTGCCTCTCAAGTCACGGAAACGCTAGGCATGAACTGAGCAACTATGGAAGTCCCTTTTCAGGACTGCCTTCTCCCAGACGATCACGTGAAACGAAATGTAAATGATAGCGGATCCTGGACTGTTCATCATCATCGTCATTTATTTGCCGCGTAAATAATAACAAAAGATATTGACAACACTCAAAAAGCGGCGAGGAGACCTCCAAAAGAAACCACCAGGCTTATAACGGAGGCCACCTCAGAAGTTAATATATTGATAATTTCTAGTTCTGCGAGTGCGACCAATTCACAATTGTTTAAAGGGGCTCAGTCACAGTATTTTGAGTTATTTTGGCCACATACAAAATTATCTTTAAATAGTTGGAAACCTGAAAATAACAGTTTAATAAGATAGAAAAACACCAAAGAGATAATGGAACAAGGATGGCTAAGGATGGAGAAGATTGACACGGATTACAAACGACGATTTTGAAAAAGTTGAGGCTAAACTTTTCAATATGCGCAAATCGTGACTGAGCTCCTTTAACAAGACGCGCATTAAGTGTTTGAATTTGGACAATCGGGCCTGTTCATACTCACATGTGAGAAATGGCAAGATCAGTTACGCTAACACGAGTTTACTTTAAACTGTAGGTGGCTATTCTCCTTCTGACCGCTAATTGGCTGGTTCACTGGATGTGGAAACGAGGCAAAGATCCCGACAACTACTGCATTCCTTACCTAACAGCACTGGGTGACTTACTCGGCACCGGGCTCCTGGCCGGGTCATTCCATCTTCTGTGGCTCATCGGAGACCGCGATGCTGACGTGGGGGACTAGCGGTTTCATTTTTAAATAGTACGTAAAATAAGCTCTGTCTCTTACAAGGGAATTAAGAAACACTAGCAGTACGGGATGCATAAATTTAAGAATGAAATTTGTGCTGACACCATCTTACCAGGGAAAATTCCCTCAAATATGTTTGTATACAAGTCATTGTACTGTACAGAAGTTAACGATTGTACAGATGGCAAATTGAAAATCTAGCTTGAATAAATTGTTCATCGTTTTCAATACTCAATTACTCTAAACTAAAACAAGAATTCTGGACTTTTTCACGAAGGCTATTTATATTTTTTGTTAGAAAGTTCTTTTCATGGCTGTTTCTTGAACTCATATTCTCTATATAATGGAGACGCCCTCATTTTCCAGTTAGATGCATATTTTTGTAGTGCTCTATGGCTTCTTCATTGCAGATTATTACATTTCATTCACTTCATGTCGGCAAGTAAAACGGATTTCCTGAAAGATGAGTTTTTTTTTTACTATCAAGTCAGTAAAATTCAAAGCAATTTTAATATATCTTGTATCTAGCAGAAGAAAAATCGCTTAATTTATTATATTTAAGAACATATAACAGGCTTTTTAGAAAAGCTGGTTTCCATATGACCGCTAGAGTTGCCTTCGTTGTTTAACCTGTTCTACGCATATCACATTTCTCTGAGGTATTTCATCAATCTCAGAAGGCGTATGCAAGTGTGATCATATGCCGACTGAATGAGTGTGCGAGTTCGGAGTGTATTCAATTTAGGTCCCGCCAATTTCCATACAATCGCTCGCTAGTCGTCATACGGAAATCAGCAATTAAGGATAGAATTGTTTTTAGATACTAATGGGTACACTTCATCGCCAAATACAAAATTTACATCAGTAGGTATATTAAAAATAAAAAAAATTGAAATTCTAATTTGAAAACTATTGAGAAAAGAATAGCTCCGCACGAAAGTACTGCCACGTAGTTTTCATTTGAATAGTCACACACTAGGGTTTCATCCATAGACTTAAAAGTTAGAACCACCTTGTACAACATGATACACAGTACAACGTGAAAGTACTGCTCAATAGCTTTCATTTGAATAGTCACACACTAGGGTTTCATCCACAGATGATAAAAATAAGAACCACTGACTTGCAGTTTGACTCTCAAAACTTTCTATCGCGCATTTGCTGTATTACCAAACTTCAAAATCGATATAGAAGTTCTTATTTTACCCTGAATGTTCGCAGATTTAAATGACATTTTAGATTAACCTAACAATGCTATATTCTATAACCTCGATATTATTCCCAGTTTGTAGAGAATTCAAGAATATTCAGGCGAAATGAAATTCTTTAATGAAATATATCTAATATAAATTATAATTAATGTTCAAACAATTTTTTTTAAAATTAAGACAAAAGGTTAAGCGCCATTGGTTTGAACACCCGCACAGAAGTAATGATTGAAAAACTAATGTAAACGGTTAAGGGTGGACGGGAAAATATAAAGACTGTTTTGGGAACTTCGTTTTCCTTCGTATTTCTTGCTGTACGTCTTTCATTCATTTTTGCGCAGCAAAATAGTTGAAAGTCATTGTTCCAGATGCGAAAGATCAAGCATCCTTATCTGCACGCGCTTTGAGTTAAAAGCTGGTTATTTCTGGGAATGTGCCTCCGCAATCCATAAGATATCCTTGAAATGCCTATGCATATGTGTACCCTGTTAGGGAAAACCGATCTTCCGTGTTGGGTTTTCCGAGATCTTGAGGTGATGTTTGGCCTACTTTCGCGCAGTCGGCAGGCTGAAGACTTCAAAAAAGTAACGCTAAGATTTTGTCTAGCAGCAAGCGAAGGCGGATGAACTTAGTTGAAGGTAGCATATGATTTAATACCTCCACGGAGATCATAAAGAATATTTTCGAGGTACCGCCCAGCGTAATCTTCGCTCGGGCATTTTATAAATTGTTTGATTTCGCATCATTCTGGGCAATTTGAGTTAAAGGTGTAGGAAGCCCTAGTCTAGGAGTGAGTACTGTGTAGATTACGACACTCCCACTTTCTGCAAATGCTTTACGCCCGCAATGCGTGCAAACAGTACGTGTTCTATTAGTCTGCACGTATTGCGTGCCTACAATATGTCATCAAAACAATTTTTGTCTTTTCGTGTCGTGCATCTGTGTCACCGTAATAGAAATACACCCAAATTGTTGATCAAGGAGATCACCTGGACTTCTAAATAAGTTTAATTGAATTCAAGTTAGAACAATTTCAGTTCCTCGAAAATTTATTAAAATTTAAATTTGTTTTAGAAACAACTCTAGAAAACGATAAAAAGGTCGACCGATCTTTACTGTTAATCAACACACTCAAAGATGATCAAAATGTCAACAGTGCAAAGTTAATAAGTTCTACTTGAGTGCCAAGCTAAGCTGATTGTTCGTCAAATTTCAGCAGTTGCACACTTCTCGATAAGATGCTGTCCGTCCCACAGGTAGCTACAATTCTCTTGTCCTCAGTCAAGGCGATGTCCCTGGCTCCGGACACGGTTTTGGTGGAAGAAACTCGGCTGCCGTCGAGACGGAGCACGCGCAACTCGCGTTGAATGCCGTGGTAAGCCACCAAAGTGTTGTTTGACTTGTTATCAGTGAGTTTGATTGGGTAAGTGATGTCAATGCCCATGTTGTCTTGCTGGCCCGAGCAATACTTGTCCTCATCGAAGCTCTGCAAAAACGTGCCTTCCTCGCGGTCGCGTTGGAAGTTGGTTTTATTTGTTATGTTATTCTCACTAAGATAGAAGACTAGGTCTATGGTTTCACCAAGTTTTGTTAATATGTTTCTTTAAAAACATAGCGAAAGGGTTCACCTGACAGAGACATGATCCCTCAGCATTGAAAAGCCACACGCATTCATTTCTATAGTCTGGGAGGATTTTTAATGGACGCAGAAGGGGTGACACCGGCAGTATTTAAATCACTGAGCAGGGTAGGGGCCTTGCGATTGCCTTGAATGGTGCCCAGACCCTCGTCCTTTAGGTTCTGCATGATCTTACGGCTTGGAGTGAGATCCAGGAGGAAAATTGCGGGTGTTTTGATTTGGTCTTTTGCGCCATTCATGGACAGACTTCGCTTCTCTCTGCCGACTGCTTCGTCGATTTTTTTTTGTAGAGCTCTTTCTCCTTTCCATCTAATAATTTTCTCATCTTTTCTATCATCTCTGCAGCTTGCTTTCTCATGCGTTCCTCTTGCTCTTCGATGGTAGGACCCGATTTCCCGTCCGTCTTTTTCGATTTTCTGCGGTCTGTCTGCTCTGGTTTCTCCTTTCTGGGTTCCCTCGGTTTCCTCTCGGTCTTGACCTTGTTATTTTGACCGCGGTTAGCTTCTACAAACCGCAAAACGCTATAGTCGGTAGGAAGCATTGCAATTCCACCCATCGGAAGAGGTAGTTCTTGGTGTGGATACCGAAACTTCGAGCCAGGATCCGTGCCAGGATTCGAGCTAGGATTCGAGCCAGGATTCGAACCAGGGTTTGATCACTAGCTAAGATCCGAGCAGGATTAGTTAAGATGAGCTTTCTGCAACATGTCACGTGATCTGGTTTCCTTGTTTGCGTTACCCCTTTTGTCTCGTCACAAGTCATGCAGAGTATCGGGTAGGAAGTGTTATGTTCTGGAGTGCTGTTTGTGCAAGTGTTTTGTCACATACATTACACATATAGTGAAATCTGGAAATTTGAACATTTGAACTTATATTCCAGAAAGTTTGAAAGCTAGTGCAGGGCTCGAAGAAAGTCCCGTCCGTCCATCCGAAACTCCTGTCTGGGACAAGCACATTTTACTTTCGGGCAAGTAACTTTGCCCCACGGACAAGTACAAGAGACGGCCAGCAAACCATCCACAGACTAAATTTTTGATAACGATTTGTAAACAAGGAGTAAGTTTTAGGCGCATGGGTATAATCTAGTGTTTGGACGAAGCTTGCCAAAAATAACATATTATAGCGTTGTTTTGCGTTACGTGCAGTGGTTACCTAGCACGTGATCAAAATCTGCTCCGATCAAATTTCTTTCCACGACTAAATATAGCCGTGTTCGGCACGAAAACGACCTGTTTATTTCTTAAAAATTTCAAAATTTCTTGCACTTTATAAAATCAAACTCGACATCAATGTATCAAACCTGTAGAAGCTATACGCAAAAAATAGCCTTATATATTCCTCAGTACAGCCAAATCGATCGAAGCGCTCGCCAGCATTTTTGATGAAGAAATCGAACTATTAGAAACCCTGTGACAAGTCAAGTTTTCTAGTAGAAATAAACTTGGGCGCCGCCAACATGAAATATATTAGTATTATTAAAAAGAAATTGACTCGTAAGTCTACTAAGATATCAAAAAACTTTCAGTGTTCCTGAATGTTCACGTAAAATAGTTTTTCATTCAAACAACGAATTTCTCTCGCCTGAAACTATTTTTCATTTACCTAGTAAGTAAAATATATATACACCTAATTGCAATAACGTTGTCATAGAAAAAAGCAAAAAGGCCAAATAGGAATTAATTAGGGAAATTTAAATTTCCATTGTTCTTAGATACTGTACATGAATAAAAATACATTTTTTTATTTATGTCATTCATGTACATTGCATTTTTCATTCATGTACTGAGTATCTGAAAACAATGGAAATTTAAATTGGGCTGATTAATTCCTATTTGGCTTTGTGCTTTTTGCTTTTTTATATGACGACGTTATCGCAATTAGGTGTATATATATTTAGTATCACCAAACTAGTGGACTAATGCAAATCCTGCATTTTAATTAGCTACGCTACTAGAGGACTATTAGTAATAGTCCTCGAGTAGCGAAATTGCCGCAATCGAGCGTGACGCTTTCTTTCGTTTTATTCTCAGATAAATATTTCTTCAACTTGCATTTGCTAACTTTGTTATTGCCTTTCCTGTCCGACTAGTTGGGTGATACTAAAACAATTAGACCCTTCACCCTCAAGGACCACGGGTCAATAGCCCATTCGGCTTCGCCTCATGGGCTATTGACCCGTAGCCCTTGCGGGCTACGGGTCTAATTGTTAAATACACACTCGCCGGCTATACAAATTCGACACTGTGCCTGCGCCCTGTGTCAAAATTGACGTGCATGAGCCGAATTGTTTTTGATATGGCTCCTGATTCTACTTGAAAGTCAGTAGCGAACACGCTCGTTCTATTTTTTGGGTTCTGATCACGTGATCAAAATGGCAGGAAAAACTAAAGGCACGGAAAGGGTGAATCCTGGCTCGGATCCTAGCTCAAATCGTAGCTCAGATCCTGGCTCGGATCCTGGCTCGGATCCTAACTCGGATCCTAGCTGGAATCCTGGCTCGGATCCTGGCTCGGATCCTGGCTCGGATTCTGGCTCGGATCTTGGCTCGGATCCTGGCTCGGATCCTGGCTCGGATCTTGGCTCGGATCCTAACTCGGATCCTGGCTCGAATCTTGGCTCGGATCCTGGCTCGGATCTTGGCTCGGATCCTGGCTCGGATCCTGGCTCAAATCGTAGCTCAGATCCTGGCTCGGATCCTGGCTCGGATCCTAACTCGGATCCTAGCTGGAATCCTGGCTCGGATCCTGGCTCGGATCCTGGCTCGGATCCTTGCTCGGATTCTGGCTCGGATCTTGGCTCGGATCCTGGCTCGGATCCTGGCTCGGATCTTGGCTCGGATCCTAACTCGGATCCTGGCTCGAATCTTGGCTCGGATCCTGGCTCGGATCTTGGCTCGGATCCTGGCTCGGATCCTGGCTCGGATCTTGGCTCGGATCCTGGCTCGAATCCTGGCTCGGATCCTGGCTCAAATCCTAACTCGGATCCTAAGTCGGATCCTGGCTCGGATCCTGGCTCGGATCTTGGCTTTATTCTTAGTTTATCTCAAACTTGTCAAACTATAAACTTTGTAAGGAACTATAAACTTACAAGAAAAGCATTTCTTTAAGATTTGTTTCCGAAACTGAACGTTCAATTTCAGAACGCCAAAACTTATAATAAGTATTTCTTGAGAAATAAAGTTTCGGCCAGCCGACCTGCCATGCAGACAGCGCGTCGCCAAACATTTTTACCTTGCGTTTGTGTTTGTTTAATTTACGTCTTGTTTTCACTGAAGAATGTTAACCTTGGAACGAATAAACTGTTCTGACCACAAATCACGGTCTTTTGGTAAGCTACACAATTCGGGGGTAAATTAGTTTTCTGGAGACAAATCATGGCCATTTGCCTAGCTACAACTCGCAAAATTTATTTTTCAACTTGCTTTCAATTTATTTTCATATTTTGGGTTTCCCTTTCATTCTATTACATGCAATCTGAAATCTATAGTCCTCATACCACGATTTTAAACATCTCCGGAGGTGGGGGGGGGGGGGGCATAGAGAAGGACATAAAGGAAGACATAAAGGAGACAAAGGGGACGACATCGAGGAGACACACCTCCTTTATACTGAGTCATCGCTAAAAATTATCGGACGTGTTCTAGCTACACTAGCTGCGTTCACGTGGTGTAACGTAATCTCCGGTCCAGTCTGCACGAGATTTTCCACCTAGGTTTACAGGTTGCCAAAAGGTAGTTTTTTCTGGCCAGAATGGTTTATCTGTTATTCGATCAAGTAAAGCATGCAAAGTCCGCGCGCAGTTTTGAGCGTCACTTGGTTTAGTGAAATCGGGCGAATTCTTTCTTCACCTTCACAAATAAAAAAGCAACCAATATTTGAGAAGGAAAAAAAATCGAATTGTGAAACACGGCCACTGTTCTAATCTTTGACTACTACACCAGTAAATAGTCTCGGTTTGGTGGTCAGGTCATTATTCAATGATATGACCTCACAATGACTTCTTAATAATAACATCACTGACATTTTTTGATGTAACCTCACTCGTGGTCACATATGCTATGTTTAGACTTGAACGGTTTACCGAGGCACCAGAGTTTACTTACCTAGGTGAACATTTTCCGTGTCTAAATGTCAACTGATACTTTGGTAAGTGCCGCAAAAGACAAAAGAAATTTAACCGAGATAAAAGTTGTAATTACCCTGTGATCAGGCATGGTTACAGTTGGTAACCGTGGTCAAGATATATCCGCTTGTGGCGGCGTAATATTTCACTTTCCGTGGTGAGCAGATTGTGCGATTGTCGAGAAAGCGTTTCTTTCCAGTTTTGACAATCATGGCAGATAACATGGAGAGATTGGATCGATCTTCTTACGGCAATATTATTTAGAACTTTCTCCAGACAAACTTCGATCCTTTTTTGTGTAATTATTGTCGATATATTTTGCCACCAGGAAGGATGCTGCATATACAACGTATCTACGTTTCTACGTATATAACCATGCATGCTCTGGGTATAATCAAGTAGCGGAATTTTCGCCGCAATATTATAGAATGAGGTCCTCGCCTATGAAAATGATGGCACCTCAATCAACCGTAGGAAAAAAGATGGCGGCCGTACATTTTACCACAATGTCTTGCGAACCTAACACAGCCTAAAAGGCACAAAGGAAGCCAAAATTTTACAATATTTGTCCCTGTTCTAAGGACATTAAGTAGCCTAGGTTTGAAGATTTTATAACGTTTCTGTACGTTTTTATGAACGTTGTTAAGGTTTTCGTGCGCTAAGAACTATGGGTAAATGTACCAGTCGCCATCTTTTTTCCTACGGAGGATTTGCTCCAGTTCCATTGCGGTGGGATCCTCGTGCAAGTTCGATTTC
Source organism: Orbicella franksi (assembly GCF_964199315.1). NCBI lineage: Eukaryota > Metazoa > Cnidaria > Anthozoa > Scleractinia > Merulinidae > Orbicella > Orbicella franksi. The sequence goes on from NC_138155.1 coordinate 4,444,188, forward strand.
GCGACGTCGATAATGCAGCGCGCGCGAATGTTGACCGATGAACTTGAGTTATTTGAGCCAGTATAAACACGGGACGACATGACCTTAGTAACTGTTTACCTTGGTAAAACACGACGATAGTTTTCGCCTTACACTTGGGTGTCAGAACAAATGACATAACACCTAGTACCTGTCATTACATGATTTTTCTCAGGCTCAAGATGTCACGCAAACCGTTAGTCTATAAAAAAATTGGTCCTGTACAACAGTGACGATTCTCAAATTCCACGAGCTGATTTCCACGGTTCGCAGATTTAACACCCTTTGGAAATTTCGAAATTTTTATTCCGATTTATTTCAGAGTGCTGCACTTTAGTTACATAAAAACACGACGCAACGTTTTCAAAACCTGTGTTTACGTGCAGAAACATCCAGGCGGAGCTGTCAAAACTTGACATGTTCACGCTCTAAACGTTAATTAGTTCAATTAAAAAACGCGACAGTTCGTCTAGACCAGGAGGGAGGGGTGACTCTATTGTTTTCCGGTATTGATTCGTGACAGACTCATCGCTACCAGTGTGACGTCACATAGCAACGAGCGAGCGCTTCGAGTAGCCTATTCAGATTACGCCATTGAAGAAGGACAACAGAGGTTAAGAAAGACAAAAAAAAAAAACAGGCCTAATATCGCTTTTGTTCACTAACTTAGTGTAGGTGTGTACAGTTTGTTGTTAGTTTTTGTCTGTGTGCATTATCTTTTTTAGTTTTGTGCGCGCGTTATTGTGTATTCTTGTTGAATTTTGTTGCGGGTAAGTGGCGGGACCGCCATCTTGAAAACGGGACGAGAGAAGTCCACGTAAAACGTTCGCGTTTTCTCTCTTAAATGTCTTACCAATAGTCTTGTCAATAGGAGGTTTTATGCGTCGATAGTATACGTTTAATTCACGTGTATCTCTGTGTCGATTGAACGAGCCGTTCCTCTCATCAATCCGTTTGAGTGTTGAGATGTTGTTTATTTCTTGATTTCCACCAAAAGTTCCCTGCGATGTGATCGGTTTTCTGTTTTGGAGTACGTTTGGTGGTAGTTATCAGGCCTTTAAATGCAGTTCTTTGTGTTTCAACTTCGTATGCCTTTTGTGTTTTAATTGTGCCCACTGCATGGTGAAATTTGTTGGCTTTGATCGTACAGCAGCTTTGTTGGCTTTTGTTGTGAAGGTTTGTTGGTTTTTTTTCCTGTCTCGTTGCAACTGTTGACTTATTGCTGTCCACTGCAATTGCAGTGTTCAGTGTTGTAATTTCATATTCACAACAAAGTTCAAATTAGAGTTAGCCTGAGTAAGCTGTTTTTGGTTTTCTTTCTGCCACTTACATTTTGGTGTACAATTTTGGTGTCAAGATATATAGCATTTAAATAATTACAGTTATGGTGAAATCAATTTTGCTGTATGATTTATTTATCTTTTGTCATAACCTGATATCTTGGCTTATTCCTGAACAATGCCACATCTTGAATGATGCTGTAGCCTGTTCCTGGTTCTCGGTCAGTGGGCATGATCGAAAAAAGTGGCCGAGCGGGTTCAGATAGTGAAAGAGACCGAGAGCCTGGAACAGGCTGATGATGTTGCAACTGTCCTGCATTGCCATGTTGTAATGGCTCCTATTTCTTAAGCCTCCAAGAATTTCAAGGCTGCATTGTAGTCTTTTCATCCCTTTAAGTTCTCATCATATTCCAAGTAAAAAACAACCCTCCACTAAATAGATATTGCAGCATAGCACTCAAAATAAATGACAGCAAATGCTAAAAAATGTGTTAGAATGCTGAAATGCTGTAAAGACAATCAGACATTTATTCTATTTAATTATTTTTTTTAATTTTAACAAGTTTTATTCCTATTAGCTCTTTTTATTTATTCTGCTTTTATAATCATCTCCTGCTCTTCACAGGTCCACATCAGCCTATAGTTTCAATTATGACTCTGTGCCTTAGACATTATCTGTTCCTATCTTCTCGGAATGGATAATGTCCATAGAGTGGACACCGAATGAAGGCTACTTTTCATAAAATCTGCATTACCAAATAAAGGAATGATTGATTAACTGAATCAATTTCTCCCTCAGACTCCGGAGGCCCATAAGCTTCATTTTCCTCCAGTGTACTTAGCAGCTATGCTCTCATTCTGACCATATATGGCCATACATGTCGTGCCTGATCCATTGTTAGTGGTTTTATGTGTGGTTAGTGTGATAGCAGTCAGCACTGAAAACCTTGATGTTAGCTCCAGAGAATTTCCCCTCTTTTGCTCTGTTTTGTGTCTTCATAGCTCAATGTTCAGTTATCCTTGTGTAAAAAGCTTTTTCTTCATTATGGTGTTTAAGTCAATAAGGTTGGTGACATCTATTTTAGTTGCTGATATAACAGAAAAGTCACATTTTTTTAACTTCACACCAATTAATTGAAACTATCGTAAATTTGGGATCGCAAATTAATTCCAAATTGAACTTGTCAATTGATTTATACTGACAATCAAGCTGTGGTAAGCCTTTGTATGACTCTGTGCCTTTAAAGGAAATAACTTGGGCTGTCAATCAATGGGAGTTTAACTAGAGGTGTAGAAAAGTGCTTAAAGTGCACCTAACCCCCAAAGTTTTTTTTCGCTAAAACGAATGTACTTGTTATTTGAAATAGTTCTGCGAAAAAATTTTTGGATTCCGTTAAATCCTCGATTTTCTGTGCCACGACGAAATCTCGAAAATAGCTCCAAAACACCGCCATTTTGTTTCACGACCGAGTTTGAGGAGAATGGGTCCAACGGCTCTTGTGACGTCTACCCAGGAAGGTTCGATATCTCACGTCCTCTCATTTCCTTCAGGATTGTGCAATACACATTCGAAAAGTGCGCAGAAACGCCTTCCAGAGGTGCTATCGGCCGTTGCAGTAATATTCCAGATTTAAAGAAAGATATACTGTACAATTTACTGACGATGATCGGCTAATGGTACAATAAAGACGTAAACGGCGGTTGATTTTGTCGAACCGAAACAAGCGAACTGAATCTGTGAGAACCATTATTCTCACTGGAATTCGTTCCGCAGACTTTCAAACGCTATTTTCATAAATTTTCTGCGTAAAGCTAACCAGAAATTTTTAGAAATACTACCGACAACCTATATCTTCCAATTCCGCAGTATTTATAACATAATCGGCAAAGTTGTGTGATCCGCTCATGATCAAGAAGCGTATTAACGGATATGTAAATAGGTCGCAACTGTACGCCGCTAACCAGCACTTATTTCTCTTTCGATTTAGATAAAAGTAGAAAATTAATCCTTTAGAATTACATCATAACAAAATTGTTAGACTCACAGAGTTTTTCGAAGGTTTGGAAATCAGCAGTGCGACAGAGATTCTGTGCAATAGCGTCGAAAATATGACCGCGGAACATTATCTGCGGACCGCTTAGGGAACTTACTTAATTTCACTGCAAACTTTGAGAACAATTTACATTGGTTATTTGGAGTTACGACTTAAAACGTGTGACAATGTGAAATCGGTAATTGTATGAAATGTTTCCTTCCACCTTGTTCTCGCAGCTTCAAAAATACAGGTCCAAACAGTACGATCTTCAATCGATCGAAGCCAAAGTTTTGGAGGTCATCAAGTCTCGAAAACTGCAACACGTACGTCGCTCTTAGAAACACGAAGCATTCAACAGAAAGTAAAACACAAACTGGATTTAACAGAACAATCATACCTTGACAAAATACATTCTCGCTAAGGACAAATGTAAACGGGCTATAAACACGAGTGGGAATCTTATGTTTAGTTGACGAAATTACCATCCAAAGCAGTCCTTGAGTTTTCTTTCCTGCTTTTCGTTTGCCTGCTCCTCCACTTCGTATCTAGCTTTCCATTCCTAATATACAAGCAGCTTGTCGGCAAAGAAGTCTTCCCCTTCGTCGCTTGAAATATTGTAAATTGCTCTCAAAGCTCTAAGCAGTGAGTTCACAGTTGTCGAACGTGCTCGATCGAAGTTTATTTTGGTGTCTTCCAAATCGAAACTTAACTCTGACTCCAGTGACGAAAAAGAAATGATTCTGAGACAAAGCTTGGACGTTTTAGTCCCAAAATACATCGGAACGATTAGTTTTGTTTTCCATTTTCTCCAGCAAATACAGAGAGCTGACTGAGGCGCCATTGTGTTTGGTTCCTGGGTAGACGTCATCAGGAACCGCCGCCCCAGACTCCCTAAAACGCGGTCGTGAAACAGTTCAAGCGCGACTTTGAAAGGGCATAGGAAATCGAGGATTCAACCAAATTCAAAAATTTCTTCGCCCAAATGCTTCAAATAAAGCCTAGATTCGTTTTAGCAAAAAAAAAAATTTTGGGGTTAGGTGCACTTTAAGGGGTGCAAAAATGAAGCAGGAACTTGCAAATTTGACAGCATGATTAAACACATGAAACAAATCATAGTTCTCATATGCATGTCTTGACAGGTGATAAAGAAATTTTTAAAAATCTAAACTAAGGTGAGTTAAAAACTCCCTGCCAGTTTATCATCTGGGGGGGGGGGGGGGTGGGGTGGGGAGGGGGGCATCAGCCTTCAAAGGGAAAATGTTCATCAGAATCCTAAGTGCTGCCCAGTGTGGCATTCTGGAAGGAAATTTGTGCATTATGATATGCTCCTTCCAGTGACATTCCCTGCAAAAAAACAAGAAGTGTCTTTAATAACCTGTATTCAGTGGGCTACAACTTTTAGATGAACAAATGGGGGCTATTAGCTGATGATGACCTTGCAAATCAATAGATTCTGATGGATCTATTAGATTAACAGCATTTATCAATTTTTAAAATATCGAATTCCAAACTAAAATCAGGGAAAAGTTAGCCACAATTAGGCCGCCGGCAAGGAACTAAGCTGAGTTTTTCATGTAACACAACTATGTATAATCAAGAGAAAATATGGTCTCTTGGTATAATATTTGCTGCAGACCTAGCATATAAAAGAAAATTAAGGCTCCTCTTTCTCAAAAAAAATCGAAATAAAATAGAACCGAATCACTAATCAAGCCATAACTATTAACCAAATTACGGATATTGCTCTAAATGTAAACTGTAGTACGACAAGGGTGAAAACTTACCTAATCTGGCTATCTGAAACAAGGCTGTTCTTTCCACACAGCCATTCTTTGCACTTTGAAGGGATTGATGAGACGAATCACGGGCACTGAAGAACTGAAATTCCACATACAAGAAGCCAAATATACCCTCTGTCGAACCTCCTATTCTTGGGTCAAAATGGCTCTGCTTCGCTATGCAGTGGCCCTCGAAAGGTCAACCAGCTAACAGTTTTGCTCGACAAATTGGCTTCAAAACAGAAAGTTCTTGATCAAAGTATCTACCTTTTGAATATTTTGGCCACCAAAAAGTACCAAATAAAGATTCCTCAATGTAATATAAACCACATATTAACGAACCTAAGAAAATGGGGCAGAATATCGGAGCGAAATTCCGCATTTTTATCAACCTCTTGTACTTCACCCATTGGGCGCCATTTTGAATTTCATCCAAGCGAAACGTGACGTCACACTGGCAGTGATGATTCAAACAATGTTTTGCTTGGAGACGTCCCCTCCCTGCTGGTCTAGACAAACTTGAAATGTTTTAAGCGTGGAACAACGCGGAAATTGTAATGTTTGTCACTAAGACTCGGACGCACACAGCGACATCTTGAATTCGTTTATTCAACAACACCACTCGTCACGTGCAACATAATGTATTCTAATTTATGCAAGCTTAAACATGACATCTTCCTTTCCAATAAAAAAAAAATAAATAAACAAAACCGAAAACAAAAGAAAACAAAGGAATAACAAAGTAGGTCAACAAGTTATGTGACAACAATTCACAGAAAATTGCTAAAAATGTCTGTTCCACACTGTTGTCACTATTAACTGGAACTTCCCCATAACCAACAATAACACAGCCTAGTAGTAAGCAAATAAAAAAAAAACAAAACAGTCTGATTCAATGTCTGGTTACTGAGTGTGGACAGTTCAGTTCATAACATAGTCCTCTCTGAATCTTGCTGGTAATCTGACAGTTCGGCCGCTGGAAGTACGCTGTGTCTGTTGAGGACTGCAATGGCTGGATGAGTTTAGGGAGGGCATGGCAGCATCAGGTGGTGGGACGGCAACTGGCGGTTCGGCTACTACAGGCACGCCTGGCCCATCAATAGCTGGTCCTGCGATTAGTGGAGGCGACTCGACTGTTGGGAGCAGGTGATGACGGTTTCGTCGGTAGGTGGTACCATCAGGTGTTGCAACTATGTAGGATCTTGGAGCACTATGTTGTGCAGTAACGATGGCAGGCTCCCAAGTCTTTCCTTTTCTTATTCTAGCTGTTTCACCCTCCTTAATACTCGGCAGCTGCTTAGCATTCCGGTCATAGTACATCTTCTGCTTATCACTCAGCTGTTGCAGCTTCTGTTGGGGGCTATCAACCACTTGAGGTTTCAAGAGAGACTCCACAGTAGGTAGTTTGGACTTCAACATGCGACTCATTAACAGCTGAGCAGGTGACTCCTTAAGTCCAGAGATGGGTGTGTTCCTGTACTCCAGTAGAGCAATGTAGGGGTCATTTCCGTCTGCACAAGCCTTTATAAGTAAATTCTTGATGGTCTGGATTGCTCTTTCACTCATCCCATTGGACTGTGGGTATCTGGGACTTGATGTGGAGATTTCAAATCCCCACTCACTTGCAAAATTACGGAAAGCCTTGCTTGAGAAGGGCATGTTGTCGGCAACAACTTCATCTGGAATACCATGTCTGGCATAAATTGATTTCATGCTAGTTATAACAGAGCTAGCTGTCTTGTCTTTCATAAGACAAAGTTCCGGATATTTAGAGTAGTAGTCAACCACAACTAAATAAGAGTTAGTGTTCAGTTCAAATATGTCTGCACCAAGCTTCTGCCATGGTCTCTGGGGAACTTCATGAGGCAGGAGAGGCTCTTTCTGGTTCTCTCTTTGATACTTGAGACACACTGGGCATTTAGCCACCAGTCTCTCAATTGCAGTAGACATGCCTGGCCAATAGACTACAGCTCTGGCCCTTGACTTACACTTTTCAATACCAAGGTGACTCTCATGGATACAATTCAGGACAGCTTGTCTCATATCTTGTGGGATTATGAGCCTCTGGCCAAGGAACAACAGGCCTTCTACTTCATGAATTTCACTACGAAGACTCCAGTAATGGGCAATTGATGCAGGCAATTGGCTTCTGTGGGAAGGCCAACCATTCTTAACAACTGTACATAATTTCTGAAGGTCTTCATCTTGTGCTGTTGCAGACTTCATTTGTGCCAATTTCTCCTGGGTCATGGGAAGATTTGTAATGAGGCTATGGACCATCACCTCCATGTCATCGTTCAAATCATCATCTGTAGGCTGCTCATTCAGAAAGGCTCTTGAGAGTGTATCTGCTACATACATGTATTTGCCTGGAACATAAGAGATGTTGACTTCATACTTCTGAAGTCTCAGAAGCAGGCGTTGAAGCCTTGGAGAAGAATTAACCAGTGGCTTCTTTGTGATTGATACCAGCGGTTTATGGTCTGACATAACATCGACTGGTCTACCATAAACATAATGATTGAATCTCTCGCAGCCAAATACCACTGCAAGAAGTTCTTTCTCTATTTGGGCGTAGTTTACTTCTGCTTGGGTGAGAGATCTTGATGCGTAGGCAATTGGGTGGCCATCCTAGAGAATGCATGCTCCTAGACCTGACTTAGAGGCATCCACTTGCAAATTGACTAGCTTAGAAGGATCAAAGAACTTTAAAACAGGCTGACTTGACAGGATCTCCTTTAGATGCTCCACTGCCTGTGTGTGCTCATGTGACCAGATCCAAACTACATCTTTCTTCAACAGGCTTCGCAAGGGGGCAGTAGCTTCTGACTGATTAGGAATAAACTGAGAAAAATAGTTCACCATTCCCAAGAATCTCCGCAGCCCTTCTCTGTTCTGGGGTAATGGCATTTGAACTATGGCTCGCACTTTCTCAACATCTGGCTTCAATCCTGATTCAGACACAATGTTCCCCATGTACTTGACTTCACTGACTTTGTACTGGAGCTTTGCTGGGTTGAACTTAACTTTCGCTTCTCGTGCCCTTAGCAAAAGCTTTCTCATGAGTGTATCATGCTCAAACTCATCTTTAGCAGCGATAATTATGTCATCAAATATGACTTCCACACCATCAATGTCTCCAAATATGGATTCATTCTTTTTCTGAAAAACCTCTGGTGCTGAACTTATACCAAATGGCATTCTTTTAAAGCGATAACGGCCATACGGAGTGTTGAATGTGCAGAGGTGAGAACTTTCATCATCTAGACACACTTGCCAGAAACCATCCTTTTCATCCACTATGGAGAAAACTTTCTTGCCACTTAGACGACTTGCTATATCTTCTGCAGTTGGAATCCTGTGGTGCTCTCGGCGAATTGCCTTGTTAAGATCTCTGGGGTCTAAACACAGGCGTAGGAACCCATCACGTTTCTCCACAATGACGAGACTGTTAACCCACGGGGTGGGTCTGTCCACTTTCTGAATAACATCTTTTTCTTCTAGCTCCTGGAGTTTTTCTTTCAGCTTCTCAAGCAGACTATATGGCACTCGCCGTGGTGGGTGAATGACAGGCTCAACTGTATCATCCAATTCAATGTGATAACTGCCTTCCATACAGCCCAGTCCAGTAAAGACGTCAGGAAACTCATCCAAAATTTCTTCCTTTGTGAGTGGCGCCTGGGCAACACTCTCTACTCTTCTGACCAAATTTAATTTTTGGCAAGCTGAAAGTCCCAAAATCGGTGGTGACTCAACAGCGGCGACAAAAAATGGCAGGTTTTCTTTCATTCCACGAGCTTCACAGTGTAAGTTTAGTGTGCCTTCAGGTTTAACCTTGAAGTCTCCATAAGATGAGAGAATGACGCTGGTTTCCGAAAGCGGTGACTTATTTCTGAGTTTCAAGTACACACTGAGTGGCAACACATTCGCTTCGGCTCCTGTGTCCAGTTTGAATTTAATCGGTGTTCCGCCGACACGTAAATTCGTAAACCAAGCCGAGTCTTCGACAGGCGGTGCACTAGTCACTGTTCCGATAAATAATTCTTGATCTCCATTATCTGATTGAACTTCTAATTCGACTCCACCAATGGCGCCTTGATCGCTCGGAGTGACTACGTGTACGGGAGATTTCATTTGCGGACAAACTCTGGCGAAATGATCTTTTCCTTTACAAACGAGACAAAGCTTTCCAAACGCAGGACATGACTTTGGTAGATGCTTAGTACCACACTTCGAACAGTTGAACGGTAATTTAGGACGCGGCGGTTTTGGACGCCTTAAATTGAACTTGTTTCCAACCCAATGAACTGGAACGCTCTTGTCAGAATCTTCCAATTCCTTTATTTGACTCGAGCTTGCTTCGCCGGCTCTGCAAACACTTGCTGCTTTTTCTAGGGTAAGGTCTGACGATTCACGGAGCAGTCGTTCTTTCAGTCGGGTATCTCTCACACCAAACACAATTCGGTCGCGGATCATGAGGTCATGCTGATCGCCAAATTCACAGGACTTTGCACGTGTTTTCAGCTCGGTGATAAACTGATCAATTGTCTCGCCTTCTTGCTGTTTGCATTCCCAAAATCGATATCTTTCGAACACAGTGTTCCTTCTCGGGTTGACATACTCCTCAAACTTCTTCTTAAGATGAGCAATCTTGTTTGGATCCTCACCAGTAGCAAACTTAAACGTATTATAAATTTCCAGCGCTTCTTCACCGATCACGTGAAGCAGGATCGCGCACTGAACTTTCTCGTCTTCTTTTATTTTGCCAGACGCCGTCAGATAAAGGTCGAATCGTTGCACCCATCTTCTCCAATTTTCACTTGGATTTCCTTGAAGCGACAAAGCTTCCGGAGGCTTGAACGAATCCATTTTACTCCTGGTACCATGTAATGTTTGTCACTAAGACTCGGACGCACACAGCGACATCTTGAATTCGTTTATTCAACAACACCACTCGTCACGTGCAACATAATGTATTCTAATTTATGCAAGCTTAAACATGACAGAAATAACGTTGGCCGTTCACGGTAGCTCGAAAATGGTAGTGCAGGTTTTCTTACCTTTTCTAATTGCTGGCTTCGGGACCGTGTCCGCTGGTATTCTCCTTGATGTTGTTCAGGTAACTAAAATCTTCTTAATTTCACAGGATCAACTTACGTGTTTAGCGAAAAATTTCGTATTGAACCAGATGATCGAATGCCCTACAGTGTCAACTTAAGACTTCAGCTTATCTTTCTCACAGTGGAAGCCGTTTCACCAAACTATTGCAAGCTCAAATAAGCTTGATTTCAATTAATTTATTGAAATTTCAATTACCTGTTTAAATGTAATATCATGGGTGACAAATTACTCCTTAATTTTGGCGCGAAATTTCATAATTTCACATGTGACATAACAAAATTGCTATATGTGGCAACATCTCTTGTATCTCGATCAGTGCCAAGATGGCGTCGAGATCTAAGACGGTGACCACTGAAGAAGTTACGGAATTAACAGAAGCGTTTTTAGTAAGTGATGTGACGAAAATAGCCTTGAGAAAAACCTGGAGATGATTCTTCCTGAGCAGTTGGATAAAGTACTAGAGCGGTTTTACGCCTCCGTGTGTAAACAAGACAGAACCGATTACGAACCTGGGTCCCTAAAACTGATTATCCAACCACTCAGTCTGGAAAACGGTGGTCAGAAAGCTGAAGGCCAAGGCCGAAATAATAACAATAACAGACCATCGACAAGAACAAAGCGTTGAAGCCTACGACTCCGGGAACGAAGACGAGCAGCGACAACTGTCTAACATCATTGATGGATGTGGCGAAAACGAAGACCCAAAAACGAAGACCGAAGACCTAAGACCCTGTGGTTTAAAACGAAGACCCACCGGTCTAAAACGAAGACCCACTGGTCTAAAACGAAGACCCTGTGGTCTAAAACGAAGACCCACTGGTCTAAAACGAAGACCCACTGGTCTAAAACGAAGACTCACTGGTCTAAAACGAAGACCCACCGGTCTAAAACGAAGACCCACTGGTCTAAAACGAAGACCCACCGGTCTAAAGCGAAGACCCACCGGTCTAAAGCGAAGACCCACCGGTCTAAAACGAAGACCCACTGGTCTAAAACGAAGACCCACCGGTCTAAAACCTTTTTTTCTTCAGGAAAGACTATACACTAGGCTATATTGCTTTCGTTTTTGTAGCGCATAAATTAAAATGTCATCTGAGCGCGCGGCAAACTTGACAGTTGCTTTGTCTCAGTCGGTACAACTTGTCAAATTGTGTAACGCAATGAAATTCCAACAGTATAGAAATATACGTTTCAGTGACGATTTTAGTATAATTTGTCGTCACCAATATTCTATTTTTCAAATGCATATGAGCAAATTGTGATCAGGTGACTTCATTGCTTTACTTTACATTACTTTTGCTGTACTTATCATATAAAGGCGCAAAGGTCCACTGTGCGTGACTCGCAAATTTATTCACCACGTGCTACAAGAATTTGCTGGGCTTATATGGCTTATATGGCTGGGCTTATATAGCTGCATAAGGGGTTTTGGGTGGGCTTGTATCCAGGGGGGCATATAAGTTTCAGAACGACGAGATAAATCATGTCTGAGAAACTAATTAAAGCTAACTTACCATTACATTTAGAGCTATTATTTCAAAAACATCTGTAAAACACCAATGCGACTGGAACAAGTGGCACAGAACAGAACGAATGTGAAAAAAACCAAAAGCCTTAACATCAATTTACCTGTTTGCTGTGAAACAGTCCTCTAGGTAGAATTAACGCTCTTAAACATTAGATGGGCTTATATCTGGGGGGTGGGGGGGGGGGGAGGGGGGAGACTTACAGTGTATATTCGGGGGCCTATATTGAGAATAATATCTCTGTTAGCAAATAGAGGAGTTTACATCTGGAGGGCTCATAACCGGGGGGGGGGAGGGGGGTTGGCTTTAATGTGGGATTTTATGGTATATCAACTTGCCCTATAAAAATACTATAACACTTAGTATTTAGCGATACTATCCACTTAAATGTCAAATAGGATTCAGTTATTCAGGTAATCTTAATAATTACAAATAATATGCGATCAAAGTTATATATGCAAATAGGTTTCCCATTTAATGTCAGGTGAGATAAGAAAAATCTTTCTTTCATTAGACAGTTAAATAACATCATCCATTTTTCCAGGTTTTACTGAAGTTTAATGATGCCCTTTTATACTCCAGTGTAAAAAGAAGACTCAGAGATGAGATGACAGTCTGTAAGTGAACCCAGGACACATGATCCAGGGAACAGCCTTCTAACTGTTGGTCCACTGTAGTTATACATGTCAACATTAAATCTGAGGAAACCCACTTTGAATTTTTTTTCAGCATTGGCAAGTTTACAAAGAAATTTCAGAAATTTTCATATTGGTTCCTGCTCTGCTTGGACTGAAAGGAAATCTGGAAATGACATTAGCATCACGACTTTCAACTGCTGTACGTAAAACATTTTCATTCTGGTGCCAATTAAAACCTGCAGTCAGACTTAATCACAATTAAAGATACTTAATTGTTGTCACCAGGCAATTTGTTTGTTAACTCATCATCATTACGTCCTTTTCCCCAGAGGAGATATAGCGTCTTGCGTTCTCGCTTGCCAAGCTTCTCGGTTCTTAGCACGCGTACCAACATCTAGCCAGCCTTTGAATCTGACCTTACCCCTTTCTCTTGAGCACCATTGGGTGAGTTCTTCTCCAAGTTCCCTAGGCTTACCTCTCTGACATCTTCCTTCTGGTGTTTAACTACAGGACTGGTATAAGTAAATAATGACGCTAGTCTATTGATATAATGTTGTTTCCATTACTTAGGCTAATGTTGGAAGCATGGATTGTGCGAAAAGGCAGTGGAAATTAATAGGAGGAAATATAGCATTAGTGCAGGTAAAGTGTTGCTTTGTAAACCATATGATTGCTGAATGGAAGACTGCAGCTTAGGCAGTCGGAAGCTTGTGTCTTTTTTTAATATTAGAGTCCGAGAATGTTTTTAAATTTTGCCATATATTGAATATCAAAGCAAGCAAAGACTAAATACAATTTCCATTAGTGAATTTGTTACTTCAAAATGCTTGAAGCTTTGTATACAGATTTTGATAATGTGGCTTTGCTAGCTATGTTATGTCTAAAATAAATGTACAATCTACTTATGAGTGCATTGTTTAAAGGTTCAAGCTACTGTAGTTGGAGCCTTGGCGGCATTTGCAGCTGTGATCATGGGATGGGTTCTTGATGGAGAATTCAACATTTATCATGCTACACTCCTTTGCGCAAGCAGCTTGGTTACAGCGTCACTAGCAAGCTTCATTCTCGGCTCTGTGACGGTCGCAGTTGTGCTTTGTTCGAGGAAGTGTAACATTAATCCTGACAATGTAGCTACACCCATCGCCGCCAGTCTTGGAGATCTTACCACACTAGCACTTTTGTCTGCAGTCAGCAGATTTTTGCACAGCTGTGTTCAAGGTAAGTTTTAAATTAGGTCTTACACCTGTGGGTCGGAAGCTTTGATCTCGCACATGCATACAGATGTCCAACTCTAGGCACGGTGACCACTTTTTACAGATATGCCAACTTGGTCCATTCTGAGAAAAGAAAAACTTGTTTAAGTAACACTTACCTGCTTGTTCCAACTTCTCGTTTGGGTCTTTGGCATTTTAGTACTCAACATGGACTATCTAGAGTGTATTTGTAAAATCTGCTGGTCATGTTCTGGAAGCTCTGACTAGAAATCTTTACATTCTCTTTGAAAATAACTCCTATGGCTGACACAGTCAAAATTAAGATCTCATGCATTTGTTTAAGAAAAGTTGACTGGTATATATACAGTAGATAAAATGGTATTAAAGCACAGTATAAAACGAATGGATTGCATTTGAAACTAAATGACAATGACCAAGTTTGTTCCTGTCTTAGGGTATCAGATGAAGTAGAGACTTTTGTCTTGTAATTTATACAACCTAGAAGAGCGTCATGTATCTGACAAACTTTGCCTCATCCTTCTAAATACATGTAACAGTAACAAATTATGTGCTTGATTTTTTAATGCAGATTCTGAAGCCGGCACACATCACTGGATCACACCTGTCATAAGTTTGTGTTTCTTTCTTGTTCTTCCTCTGTGGGTCTACATCACGCACAACAATACCTTCACTCATGATGTCTTGTATACTGGCTGGACGCCAGTTCTCAGTGCCATGGTCATCAGCAGGTATAAACTTGATTATAGCAGTTGATCAGTATCAAATCAAATTTCCTTACTGCTCTTATAATACATTGTGTATCGGATTCTCTAAACATAGTCATGTGTATTGTCTTGGTGTGTTTTGAAATTCTCAAACTAGCATTAAAAGAAATGTATGGCAGGTGTTTAGGAGAATTTAGATTCTGTATGGAAGGTGCATTCCTGAATGCAAGTGTGAGAGTGTGTACATGTGATTACCTCAAAGGAACTCCCAGGCTCATTTGTCAGACTCGGATTTTTTTAATGTTGCTTGTAGTACTGGAGGTCTAATTCTTGATTATGCTGTGGCAAAATACCATGGAATAGCAGTCTTCAGCCCAGTCATGAATGGTATGTTTTCTGTCTGAATCACTAAACACATTTGGATTTACATTACAGTACTGTAGTGATAGAAAATTAGTCGACAAGTAATCTAGACTCCTTCTTTGTTACTATTTGCCTCACATTATAGAAACCAGTGAAGGCTGTTGAAATGAAGCTATGTAACCTAGTGTGGTTACGTCTTGTGATAAAGTGATGGTGACAAAGATTTTTGCATGTAAAGTAGCTAGTCCGGGATAGGGTAGGGTTTTTTGGTGCCTAGTCTAGAATAGCGTTGCAAAATCTTGCTGATCATGATCTAGTATAGGATAAGGATTTCAGTGTCCTAACGGCACATCCCCCCTACCCAAAGCTTCACAGAGTATCCCCTGGGGATCTCAGGGGATTTTAAATCCTACACTACACAGTTAATACTCTAAGTAGACGGGTTGCTCTTGAAACTAGACGGTCCTTTCTCAGGTCATAAGGACGCCCATTTACGGGAAGCTCCGTTCTAAAGTAATCAATTTGTTCTCAGGCAAGATTTGTGTTGAATTGTTCTGTAAGGTGTGGGTGGTAATTTGGTCGCTGTCCAGGTCAGTCGCTTGTCCACTGGTCTACATCAGCACGGTAAACCTGGAGAACGTCAGGAGTCAAGTAAATTTCATGGCTGCATCGACACATTTTTCGGCTCAGGTATGATCACATGATCTTCCAAATGACAGCAATGTACACTTCCAGATCGATGGACTAATAACTAGATGGCTAACATTTATGTTATATGTTTTGCTTGCTACTATAATTATAATTGAGAAGATCTCTTGTTCATTCAATTTCTGTCTGTCGGCTTGCAATTACCTGTGACTAGAACGTGTGTAACCATTAACACTGATGTGTAAACACTGGTATGCTGGAGTGAACCTTGCCTTGTTCCCGTGCAGCTTTCTTCCAGACCTTCAAGGTCAATTAATTTGTGAACCCTCACGCGGGTAGAACTTCAACGCTTATAAAGCCATTTGAAACCCAACAGCGTATTACGTATTAAATTTTCCCCCTCTTTTTCTTATCTAAGGGTTACATGCTCGTACAACGCGAGTGCTGTTGTTTATGGTGATTCCAGGAAATCTGATATTCTTATACACAATCCGTGTTCTTCAAGCTGGCCATACCACGCTTACTCTTAAATTCACATCAGGGTATTTACTGGCTGGACTCATCCAGGTATCGTGTGCGAAATGTAATTACTAACAATTATGAGCAAAAGTGTTCCAAGAGTGCGTTGGTAACAACGCGCAAAGTTATTACCTTATTGCACGAAATTTTCGCGACACGTTGATTTCGATTTTAAAAAAATCGCGAAATTAAAGTGGCGCGAACAATAAGTGTCGCGAACATAACATGACGCGAAAATTAAGTGACTCACATCAGGAGCCATAATCGGGGACGGAGATCGTAAGCGCGCGCCATTTCAAGTATTGGGGTTGTCCCCATGATATGGGACAATAATTCTATTTTTAGAACAAATTGCGCCATCACCCGCGGCACATGCGCGCACATGCTGCGAGGATTTTTGCGGATGTCGCGCGGGGGGAAATGGCGTCCGAAATTCCCGAAATTTTTCATGTTTTTGGCCCACAACTCAACGCGTTTACTTCTGTTGGAATTTTGCTTAAGTATTTTCGTCGTAAGCTGCTCCAGTTTGAGTGAAGTAAGACAGTGTCGAATTTAGGCATGTTCCGCTGTAAGCTCATATATATCGCTGACCAAGTTTTGTTCCGACGGATGCTTCTTTTACACACGTTTTACATGAGCTGTACATTATTCCACTTTAAATTTCACATATGTTGAAGATTAACAGCTTTTCCATTACACAGCAAAAAACTAGCTGGATATATTTAGATATAGTAGAGCTTCAGGACTTCATAGTTTCCTTGCTTCTCTTGCCACACGCTTGCGAGGAATTTGTCAGTTTATCGCGACCGAAAAGTAAAACAAAATAATTGCTAGTTTGAGTTTCGCTTGAATAGGCCCTTTGCAGCTGGGGTCACGTGACCAAATTTTTCCTAAAAAAATTTTGTATTATGGGCTATAACTAAAAGAATGCCAGAAATGGAAAGAGCGCATCGAAAATACCAAAATGGCCAAGTTTGAGGCCCCAGGAAGAAACGAGTAAGTTTATACCATAGTTTGAATTTTCGGAAAATTTAGAGGATTCGTATGGAAAATGTTGCTGGAGAGCAAGGTCTTGCTCTCCAGCAACATTTTTCTATACAAATCCTCTTATTAATTCTTTCAAAAATTCAGACCATCATAAAATCTCATTCTCAGATGATGGGGGCCTCAAACTTGGCCATTTTGATATTTTCGACATGCTTTTTCCATTTCTGGCATTCGTTAAGTTATAGCCCATAATTTTATGAAAAGTAGGTCACGTGATGGCTTAGCTGCAAAGGGCCTATTGTAAGCAACGCTTGATGTTTCATCAAGGCTTAATAACTTTACGTCCGTAGATACTGCTCAGTTTTATTTGTGTAAAAATCCAGTAAATTCTCTGTTGTCGATGAATGAGAGCGCTCGCCGATGCGTGTTTTGTACAGTCAGTAAACACGACAAATTGTACTTCCGCCGCACTTTCGTATGTGAAAGCGTACATCGAACTCAAACAATAGCTCTATAGTTTTTAAATATGTATAAGATTGATAAATGTTTGAGAACATATTAAAAGCTAAGCTAAAAACATGTGAATAAAGCAGAAATAATCAGCAAAGTTACGATGACGCTTTCTTTAATCAACTTGGAATAACGATTTCGATTTTGTTGATCGAGTTATCAAAACTCCTTGTCTATTTTCATTTTCGCAGCGTAAAACTTCACTATGCTTATGTTGAAGAAACACACATGATGTTAGTAGCCTTTTTTACGTTCGTGAAATTTGTTGCAGCATCTCAGCACAAAAGATATTATTATTATTATTATTATTAACAAATTAACGTCGGTTTTTCATGCGCCCGTCTTGTTATGGATCATGAATTTCGTTATAACATTGTCAAAGTACTTTGACAATGTTATGACGAAATTCTTTGTCAATAACAGGACAGACGCTGGATAAACTGACGTCAATTTCTTTTTTACGATAACGAATTGTCAAATTGTCCTCTTTCGCTCGCTGACGCATCGCATAAATTATAAATTCATGTGTCTGTCTCCTTTTTTACAATAACTGTCTAATTTCTCGCGCGTTGATTGGCTCATTTTTATCATCAATAAAAGTACAGACGGATAAAATTTTAATTTATGCAAGCTTTCAAGTTCAACTCTCAGCTGTCAAACTGTCATTTTTTTTAACCAATGAAATTTATGGACTTTTTTAAGTAGCCAATCAAAAAGCGAGAAAAGCTATTGACAATGCTCGCGTCATTTTGAATAAAATACACTTATCTTTGTTTACGACAATTTTACGGCGTCTTTTCCCCGCATTTATTCCCGGCATTTGACCATTTTAGGGTCTTGTTATTGTAAAAAACAAATTGACGTCAGTTTTTTATGCGTCTGTCCTCTTATTAATAATAAACTACGTCATAACATTGTCAAAGTTTACTGCGGAACCACTCGCCTGCGCCTCGTGGTTCCACAGTCACTTTGACAATGTTATGACGCGATTTATCATCAATAAGAGGACAGACGCATAAAAAACTGACGTCAATTTGTTAAATTGACAATAAAAATTAGCAAATGAGCGCGCGAGCATTTCTGCAGTTATCGTAAAATATGTTACTGTCGACAGTCCGGCCATTGCGTTTTTGTTAATTTTGTCGTTATCGTACATTTGATAAAGTCGGTTTACTAAATTCAAGGACATGTCAAAGTAACATTGCCAAGGAAATCAATTGTGTTTTACTCAAAAACACGAAGTTCAAGTGATTCAAAATACAAAATTTTCGCCAAATCACGAAATTTAAGTGTTGCGAAATATGCGCACCTCAAAATCGCGAAATAAACGTGTCGCGAAAATTTTATGTAGTAAGGTAGTTTCTTGAGAAACTGTTGGGTTGCATCCGCGGGTAAGGCAATTTAAAGTTGACAAAAGTGAGTGTTGTCTCGACAAGCTGAGCGGAAGTTCATCCTCAGAGTCACCTGGAAATTTGTTTGTCATGGTGTTGTATGCTACTATTGACTGACATAAACGTTTCACTTGACTTTAAAGATGACTGCCTCTCAAGTCACGGAAACGCTAGGCATGAACTGAGCAACTATGGAAGTCCCTTTTCAGGACTGCCTTCTCCCAGACGATCACGTGAAACGAAATGTAAATGATAGCGGATCCTGGACTGTTCATCATCATCGTCATTTATTTGCCGCGTAAATAATAACAAAAGATATTGACAATACTCAAAAAGCGGCGAGGAGACCTCCAAAAGAAACCACCAGGCTTATAACGGAGGCCACCTCAGAAGTTAATATATTGATAATTTCTAGTTCTGCGAGTGCGACCAATTCACAATTGTTTAAAGGGGCTCAGTCACAGTATTTTGAGTTATTTTGGCCACATACAAAATTATCTTTAAATAGTTGGAAACCTGAAAATAACAGTTTAATAAGATAGAAAAACACCAAAGAGATAATGGAACAAGGATGGCTAAGGATGGAGAAGATTGACACGGATTACAAACGACGATTTTGAAAAAATTGAGGCTAAACTTTTCAATATGCGCAAATCGTGACTGAGCTCCTTTAACAAGACGCGCATTAAGTGTTTGAATTTGGACAATCGGGCCTGTTCATACTCACATGTGAGAAATGGCAAGATCAGTTACGCTAACACGAGTTTACTTTAAACTGTAGGTGGCCATTCTCCTTCTGACCGCTAATTGGCTGGTTCACTGGATGTGGAAACGAGGCAAAGATCCCGACAACTGCTGCATTCCTTACCTAACAGCACTGGGTGACTTACTCGGCACCGGGCTCCTGGCCGGGTCATTCCATCTTCTGTGGCTCATCGGAGACCGCGATGCTGACGTGGGGGACTAGCGGTTTCATTTTTAAATAGTACCTAAAATAAGCTCTGTCTCTTACAAGGGAATTAAGAAACACCAGCAGTACGGGGTGCATAAATTTAAGAATGAAATTTGTGCTGACACCCTCTTACCAGGGAAAATTCCCTCAAATATGTTTGTATACAAGTCATTGTACTGTACAGAAGTTAACGATTGTACAGATGGCAAATTGAAAATCTAGCTTGAATAAATTGTTCATCGTTTTCAATACTCAATTACTCTAGACTGAAACAAGAATTCTGGACTTTTTCACGAAGGCTATTTATATTTTTTGTTAGAAAGTTCTTTTCATGGCTGTTTCTTGAACTCATATTCTCTATATAATGGAGACGCCCTCATTTTCCAGTTAGATGCATATTTTTGTAGTGCTCTATGGCTTCTTCATTGCAGATTATTACATTTCATTCACTTCATGTCGGCAAGTAAAACGGATTTCCTGAAAGATGTTTTTTTTTACTATCAAGTCAGTAAAATTCAAAGCAATTTTAGTATATCTTGTATCTAGCAGAAGAAAAATCGCTTAATTTATTATATTTAAGAACATATAACAGGCTTTTTAGAAAAGCTGGTTTCCATATGACCGCTAGAGTTGCCTTCGTTGTTTAACCTGTTCTACGCATATCACATTTCTCTGAGGTATTTCATCAATCTCAGAAGGCGTATGCAAGTGTGATCATATGCCGACTGAATGAGTGTGCGAGTTCGGAGTGTATTCAATTTAGGTCCCGCCAATTTCCATACAATCGCTCGCTAGTCGTCATACGGAAATCAGCAATTAAGGATAGAATTGTTTTTAGATACTAATGGGTACACTTCATCGCCAAATACAAAATTTACATCAGTAGGTATATTAAAAAAAAAAATTAAATTCTAATTTGAAAACTATTGAGAAAAGAATAGCTCCGCACGAAAGTACTGCCACGTAGTTTTCATTTGAATGGTCGCACACTAGGATTTCATCCATAGACTTAAACGTTAGAACCACTTTATGCATATGATACACAGTACTACGTGAAAGTACTGCTCAATAGCTTTCATTTGAATAGTCACACACTAGGGTTTCATCCACAGATGATAAAAATAAGAGCCACTGATTTGCAGTTTGACTCTCAAAACTTTCTATCGCGCATTTGCTGTATTTCCAAACTTCAATATCGATATAGAAGTTCTTATTTTCCCCAAAATGTTCGCAGATTTAAATGACATTTTAGATTAACCTAACAATGCTATATTCTATAACCTCGATGTTATTCCCAGTTTGTAGAGAATTCAAGAATATTCAGGCGAAATGAAATTCTTTAATGAAATATATCTAATATAAATTATAATTAATGTTGAAACAATTTTTTTGTTAAATTAAGACAAAAGGTTAAGCGCCATTGGTTTGAACACCCGCACAGAAGTAATGATTGAAAAACTAATGTAAACGGTTAAGGGTGGACGGGAAAATATAAAGACTGTTTTGGGAACTTCGTTTTCCTTTGTATTTCTTGCTGTACGTCTTTCATTCATTTTTGCGCAGCAAAATAGTTGAAAGTCATTGTTCCAGATGCGAAAGATCAAGCATCCTTATCTGCACGCGCTTTGAGTTAAAAGCTGGTTATTTCTGGGAATGTGCCTCTGCAATCCATAAGATATCCTTGAAATGCCTATGCATATGTGTACCCTGTTAGGGAAAACCGATCCTCCGTATTGGGTTTTCCGAGATCTTGGGGTGATGTTTGGCCTACTTTCGCGCAGTCGGCAGGCTGAAGACTTCAAAAAAGTAACGCTAAGATTTTGTCTAGCAGCAAGCGGAGACGGATGAACTTAGTTGAAGGTAGCATATGATTTAATACCTCCACGGAGATCATAAAGAATAATTGCGAGGTACCGCCCAGCGTAATCTTCGCTCGGGCATTTTATAAATTGCTTGATTTCGCATCATTCTGGGCAATTTGAGTTAAAGGTGTAGGAAGCCCTAGTCTAGGAGTGAGTACTGTGTAGATTACGACACTCCCACTGTCTGCCAAATGCTTTACGCCCGCAATGCGTGCAAACAGTACGTGTTCTATTAGTCTGCACGTATTGCGTGCCTACAATATGTTATCAAAACAATTTTTGTCTTTTCGTGCCGTGCATCTGTGTCACCGTAATAGAAATACACCCAAATTGTTGATCAAGGAGATCATCTGGACTTCTAAATAAGTTTAATTGAATTCAAGTTAGAACAATTTCATTTCCTGGAAAATTTATTAAAATTTAAATTTGCTTTAGAAACAACTCTAGAAAAAAATAAAAAGGGCGAGCGATCTTTACTGTTAATCAACACACTCAAAGATGATCAAAATAATAACAGTGCAAAGTTAATAAGTTCTACTTGAGTGCCAAGCTAAGCAGATTGTTCGTCAAATTTCAGCAGTTGCACACTTCTCGATAAGATGCTGTCCGCCCCACAGGTAGCTACAATTCTCTTGTCCTCGGTCAAGGCGATGTCCCTGGCTCCGGACACGGTTTTGGTGGAAGAAACTCGGCTGCCGTCGAGACGGAGCACGCGCAACTCGCGTTGAATGCCGTGGTAAGCCACCAAAGTGTTGTTTGACTTGTTATAAGTGAGTTTGATTGGGTAAGTGATGTCAATGCCCATGTTGTCTTGTTGGCCCAAGCAATACTTGTCCTCATCGAAGCTCTGCAAAAACGTGCCTTCCTCGCTGAACACCTTAATCGCGGTCGTGTTTTTGGCCCCGTCGGAGTCAGATATGAAGAACTTTCCATCAATGACTATCACTTTCTCTGGGGTAGCGAGGTCCTTGCCACCAAGCTCCATATCCAAGCTGTATTTTCCGTCATCATCTGCACTGTACACTTGAACGCAAGGGCGGCCACCATTACACGTCACCAGAATGCGCTGGTCTTCGTCTACAGAGATTCTACTGAAGCTTGTGTCTTCGTCGTCATCAACTTCAACAAGGGTGCGAATGAATTTCCCAGTGATGTCAAACATGTGAATGCTTTGAGCGGCTTCCAAGGGTCCGTCAGAGACCACGATGTTGTTATCGGGGAGAAAGACAATCCCGTCGGGACATTCCATCATCCCATCACCTTCTTCACCAATCTGTAATCGGGAAAGTGGTTCAAAATCACAAAACGGTATTTCTTGCGGTGCAGATAAGATAAAGAGAGCACTCGGATCAAGGAGCGGATCGGGTAGGGAGGGGGGTACATTTACGAAATTTAAGAAAATTAAGAAACTGACACACCATAGAGATGATCGATTTGTTTTATTTTCTTGATATTTAAGCAAAGTTTCTCTGCTTGGTCTGTAAGAAATATAAGTGTACCAGTCAGGAGAATTTGGGTGTCGGCTGTGGTTAAAAACGAGGTTGGTGAGGTTTAGGATAAGTCAGGTTCATCGTATTACCCTTTTTGTTTCTATACGGCGAGCGCTCTCTTCCCTGTTTCGTTTTACCTTGTGAATTAAAACTAATAAGGCAAGCAAGCACCCGAAATCTTAGCCTTCGATATCAGGAGAACCAGGAAACTCTCTTCACCTAAGGGAGACGTAAGTTTCCTCAGCTTCCTGGGCAAACTGTCGGCTGACAGTTTGCCTGGGGTGGTTTCTCATATAGAAAAGCGCTTTTGGCATCTCTCAGGGTGTTAGCCTACCAGTTTAGGGTATTGAACCAAATTCACTAAATATGGCAGGAGATAATGTGTTGTTTTAGAATTAGTAGGTAATTAGGTAATTAGGGGTAAAAAAACAAAATTCAAGCCACGCCCACAAAACAGGATCTTGGTAGCTCTTATGGGCTCGCTGTTTTCAAAATTTCCAACGAGCACCACGTTCTTTTTATATGGGAGCCCTCCCCGGGACAGCTTGTCGTCGAAATTAAGACCACCCCTCCCCTGCCCCCATTTCAGTGATGGAAAAATGGCGCGTTTTGGACATCCGTCATTGATTTGGGATAGGGTTGGTTTTATTTCTTATGTTATTCTCACTAAGATAGAAGACTAGGTCTATGGTTTCACCAAGGTTTGTTAATACATTTCTTTAAGAACATAGCGAAAGGGCTCACCTGACAGAGATATGATCCCTCGGCATTGAAAAGCCACACGCATTCATTTCCATAGTCTGTGACAGCGATGTGCCCGTCTTTTCCCACAGCCACGGCTCCAGGATTAAACATGGTCTTAAACTGTAGCGGCACGTTCAACGAACGGATCACGTCAGCCGCGTCACGGTAAGTGGGACTTGGGGGAGGATTTTTAATGGACGCAGAGGGGGTGACACCGGCAGTATTTAAATCACTGAGCAGGGTAGGGGCCTTGCGATTGCCTTGAATGGTGCCCAGACCCTCGTCCTTTAGGCTCTGCATGATCTTACGGCTTGGAGTGAGATCCAGGAGGAAAATTGCGGGTGTTTTGTTTTCGTCTTTTGCGCCATTCATGGACAGACTTCGCTTCTCTCTGCCGACTGCTTCGTCGATTTTTTTGTAGAGCTCTTTCTCCTTTCCATCTAATAATTTTCTCATCTTTTCTATCATCTCTGCAGCTTGCTTTCTCATGCGTTCCTCTTGCTCTTCGATGGTAGGACCCGATTTCCCGTCCGTCTTTTTCGATTTTCTGCGGTCTGTCTGCTCTGGTTTCTCCCTTCTGGGTTCCCTCGGTTTCCTCTCGGTCTTAACCTTGTTATTTTGACCGCGGTTAGCTTCTACAAACCGCAAAACGCGATAGTCGGTAGGAAGCATTGCAATTCCACCCATCGGAAGAGGTAGCTCTTGGTCGTCAATAGGACAGAAGATCTTGAGGGCACTTTTCGGCGCAATGTCACGCAGACAGTCTTGGCAGATCGTGTGCAAGCAAGGCAGCAGTTTCGGCTCGTCCATGTATTCTTCCTTGCAGACAGGGCAAGCAGTGCTGTCAGCCGGTGGCAAACTGTCTCTTTGCGCCTTCTTGAAAAAAGCCATTGATAACGAGAGTTCTATTCACCAGATTTTCACCGCATACGTTCGTGTCGAAGAAGCTTGAATTGGAAGAAAATACGGTATCTTTATGACACAAAGTTCAAGAATGACCTCGTCATTATCATAAAAAGTTGTAATTACATGGATCATTGGCACAACACCCAGTTTCTCAATTTCATCCAATCGCTATAGACAAGAGAGATGTCAGATTTTTTTAGTTCAAAATTCTGATAAGCATCTGAATATTTTTTGGTAGAAAATCTCAATGAAGGGTATGTTCAAGCTTGTTATGATGGTCTCACCTCGTAATTTTGCAGTTCTTATTTGATTCACTCTTCTACTGGAGCTTGAAGAGGAAACAGACCGATTGCAATTGATTACGATTCAATTCTACCGTGACGCGCGACCGTCACGGAAATTCTAAACATAAAACATTTGAATGGCTTCTTAATCGTTCTTTCCTGCGATCGAACGTTCTTTCTGATTATAACTATCAACTTATCAATTCCCAAATTATTACTTTAAAACAAAAAGGGCCTCAAGATCGTTTCCACTTGTGCTGTTAAAGAGAACAGATCTATAACTCCGTTACCGCTTTGCTCGTAGGAATGTTGGAGAGCCAACATGTTTAGCTTTGTTTACAGAACAAATTGAACGTAAATGGCTGAGTTTCAAACATGTTTCCATTTTCTTGGCTTTGCCTTATTTGTTAGGTTAAAATTCTTACCCACTAGTGCCTATGTTCGTAAGCCAAGCTAATCCATGCTTACTTTTCGAGGACAGACCATGTCTGTAAAATATCTTGTCAGCTCTGTTTACCGGACTTGGACAGGGTGAGTAAGGCAAGAGGTCTTGAAGGAAAGGATGGTGGACGGATGGGTATTATAACAACTTAGCGGGGAGGGTAGGGGAGGGTGAGACTGTTGATAATATATTCTTTTTCAAAATACCAAAACTCTATACTAAAGGACAGATAATTATATTTTTAGAGGGGGGAAGGAGGGTTGGGCAATTTTCTGGGGCTTTCTTATCATTAAGCTTGGTAAGTAGTTTATTCGTCTGATGAGGCCCTCTGAAAAAGAGGAAAGAGCCAATCTCGTCCCCAGAGTCTTCGTTCCCCTTAACCAACGGTCGGAAAACGAGAGGAGCTCTCGTTTTCCGGCCACTGGTCAAGGGGAACAAAGACTCTGGGAACGAGATTGGAAAAGAGCCAAAATGGATCTTCGAGCGACACGAATTCCCTCCTGGCAATAATATAATTAATGGCATCGTAATCATCTCGTCCCTGTCATGCCAAGAATCAGTACCTGATAGGCCGTGTAGTGTTTCTGTTCAGCTGGTCAAAATACCAAAAGAGCAGTCTGTCACGCAATATTTCTCGAGGAACTGAACCATTTTCGGCTCCAGAGCCTGTGATTTGATTCTCCATGCCCAAAAGGGTTCATCTCGAGAGAATGAGAGGATCTTACAACACAGAAGTTTTACTACACGTCTTCTTGAAAATGGGAGACAACCGTGTCACTTGTCTGTTACACCCTGCAAACCTTGCGTGACCGGATTGTTGTGATGTTGCTCTTAAGGTTACAGTATACCTTCAGGGGTGTCTCTCGCGCAAGCGATGTAGCGCCTGCAGTTTAAGCTATAGATACCTAAACCCCTATATCAAATTAAAGCTTATGGAGCTGGCTATCAAACTATACCAAGAATTTTGAAAGAAAATGAATTGTCGAATTTTTCACGACCACTAAATGCGAGCGCCCGAATCACCTTTCGAAAACTACAAGTCAAAGCGAATTTCGTTTTTCGCCAATTTAATTTTTTCCTCGGTTTCAGGGCCCAAAGCGCTTGAAAAACGTGTCTGCGTTTTGGCATATTCAATTGCAGTAAAAAGTTACAGAACATTTTCGAAATAGGATTTAAAAAATGTGGAGTGATCCTACAAAAATCGCTCTCGAAGGAAAAATATTTCGAAATTAACAATTCCCAGACACGCTTTTGTAGTTTATATGTTAAACTAGCCACTGTCCAAATTTAAGAGCAATTGAACAAATTCCCTTTGAGCTATAACTCTTTAAAGTGTCTGCTTCAAGTGAAAAAACTTATTCGAGAAAACAGCGCTAAGAAAAATTTTCTGCTTCGCAAACAAACCCCGCCCACAAACGCCTTCAACTGGGTTCTCAGATAACTAAGCCAATCAATGCAGGGAAAGTTTACTACCGTTAACTTCCTATTGAAATTTACGCGCAAATTTCTAAAAAACTCTTGTGTTTCGCAATGCGCTCAAGGAACCGAAGGCAGAGAGATAATTTTTCTGTAGCTCGGTTTTTCTTGAAGCTGGTCTGGCAAAATGGGGAAGACTACAAAGGATACGAACGCTAGAGTGGCTGAGCGAAGGAAACAAACAAAAGACAGCGCGGAGAGCAACTGTGTGTGGGCAACTGTGCATGGATAATCTTTCAAATGGTCTCAATGAGTCCGACGATTCGTCGATATCGGACTCATCAGAAGAGTCTCTGTCAGCATCCCTGTTATTGCTGTCAAGTTCCGAATTTTTTACAGAACCTTTCTTTTCTCTTACCACGAATATTTGCCCACCTTATACGATAACTATAGCTTCATCCGCGTGGCGAACTTTCGCTTCTTCACTTATTGATGTATTTTCATTCGTTCTTCGTTGTTTTCGCTTTTTCGAACCGGTCCATGGTTTAAACGTGGTCTATGTTTACTTATAACTTAATAGAGACACGCCTAATAAAAAAAATGCTGGGTAGTCAGAACAACAATGCTGATCAACTGAGTAGTCAATTCGTGACATCCATGTAAGTAATTCCCGCGAAAATCGTCTCGGTTGATTACATACGCGCCATAGGGCTGTCAATCAAGAGGTAAACTTTTACTTCCGGTGAAAACGTAAAACCGCCATTTCTCCGCCAATATTTAGCCTTTTTCAAATTTTTTTTTCAGAAATTAGAGATTATTCTTCGACCACTATTTTGACCCAAAAATCCAAATTTGAAGAAAAATGCCGACCCGAAGGTATACTGTAACCTTAAGGGGGTAGGATACCTTAAAATATGGCGATGTTCATGAAAAATTCAATTTCTTGGAAATACCAGGCTTAAGACCCTTGAGGACTTGTCAAAAAAAACTCTGAAACGATCTTGCCGAATTTCCTTCCAGATGAGTGTGAAATTTAAGGAAAGTACACAGTGGTACAAGTTTTTTCACGTAGCAACGGCCATAGCAACGACTGTTTACTATAAGACCGTGACCAAAAAAATAGATTATTTTTAACTTATATGAACGAGACTATTTAGAAAAAAACTTTTAAGGCATGCACAACTCGATTGGTATAATTATTTGTGAAAAGCTTTGCCTCAAATTGCCATCACAGGCTCATTCATTTCCCTTATGAAAAGGAATATTTCCCACAACTGCGGTAACTTTTTACAAAATAGAACAACCATTGCACCCCCTCCCCCGAGATCCAATCTGCACCCCCCCCAATATTTGTGGCTCGTTAAATGCTTAATACTTCGTGTAAGAAACTTAAAGTGCATTTTTCTCAAAAGTTTACTTTTGTACCGACTGACTTCGCGCCAACATTTCTACTTTGCAAGGTTTTTAAGTAGAATTCCCGAAACTTGGGCTCATCAAAGACCAATAGTGTCGTGATGTTATAAACCGAAAAAATCGTAACATTTTAAGGTCTGTCACGTGACATGAGATGATTTGTCCACTGGATGTGGTAAAAAATAAGGTTATTTCCAAATAAAGCCTGTAAAAAGCACTGAAAATAAGAGTTAACTGTCAAAACTTAGGTTCATTGCACAGAACAAAACAGAAACTTACACGATATCCTTATTTGATAGTCAAATCTTGTTTTGTAAAAGAGTAGGAAGTGTTGGCGTCAATACTATAAAACACTACCTCAAAAGGCTGTGGCTGGTTTCCATAGCAACCATTTTGAGTAAAACTCTAGAAATTTAACTTCTCTTCTTGAGCGCAATAGCACACAATTGATCTTTCTTCACCATATTTAAACAAACTTTTTGGTCCATTTGAGGGTATCCTACCCCTTTAAAAATTCACCAGGTACAATAAATTCCAATAGAATTGTCTAAGATCCTAAACCTAAAATTCTAACCCTAATATTATATTAATTAGTTTCACAACCGCGATTACATAATCGTCAAGGGACCAGTTTTTTGTCAACTGTATTTTGCATACTGTTGAGGGTTTCCCGCTTCTTCTCAAGTCAGAAAGTTGTAATAAGTTTTTCGAAGACAAATTAAAGCGTTTTTTCGAACGGAAAGTTTGGATTTCCTGCACGCTGGTCAAACGGTACCATTCTAAGCTATTCTCAGCTATTCTAGTGTACCTCCGGGTGGGAAAGGGCTGGGGTGGGGTGGGGGAAAATCCTGTGGATCCGCAGTCAGCAAGGGCTGTCAAGCTACTCCTGGGTTCTGAAGACAACAGCTGGGTATTGCTATAAATTAACTTCTTGGCAGCTTGTAAAGCGACCTTGAAAGAATAACCATTCCAAGGCCAAGGTCTCGCTCCGCACTTGACTGCACCTGTGCAGTACCGGATCTATACGCGCGAAAAGCATCTATGGAAATTTTGAGCTTACAAAAGGCCCGGTTACTAAGTATAGCTATGAAAGAAGAGTTGATCGCAGAAACAGAAGATTTTGTTCCCGAGAAAAGAACGAACGATCGAGGGAGTGTTGTCTTCAAGATGGTTCATATTGTCGCTATAGGACTTCCTGTTCTTGTTGTCTGGCTCGCTCAACCTGGATCAAGTAAGTTGTGCCTTGAAATCTGTCAATTATTAACCCTTTCAGCTTTGGGAAAGCACCTTGCAATGTTTTCATAGATTTCATTCATTTTAGAAATTCTCTTGAGTTCCCTAATGTCAGGCTACCAGGTGTCTAGAGATACTTTATTTCCCGATAAGTTGAGCCTCATTACTGATAAACTGTTTTCGTGTTTTTTCGTTTATATTCAGGTCTGTTTTCATGGCACCCAACTCTAATGGCCTTTAGTGTAAGTAAATATCTAACTAAATACCTGATACACGAGATAAGAAACAACCAGGCAGAGATGAACAATTCCTTGTCTTGAAAGACATCCTTGTCTAACAAATGCTGATAAATTTTAGCATCATTTATAAATAATTCAGCTTCAACTCAGTGTAATTCCTAATAGCGACCAAAATCTGAATTCTCCACTTGACGTTAATACATTGTCAAGCTGACAGATGATGAGAATCATGTTTTTAGTCAGCAAGGTGTGCGCTCTTTTGAAAAAAAATATTGGTAAAGGGTGCTTGAAAAGATATACAAGAACTCTTCTGGGTGGAATTCCTGCCAGCTCAGCTAAGGAGCTGGTTTCCCAATCATGGCTGCCAAGGGGAAGGGAAGAATGAAAACAAGGGACGTGATTTTGATATTAAAATATTTTTTGTAACTTATTTGGCAAGTGTTGCATATTTAAGTATCAAATTCTTCCACACTCTCTCAAGTGTTTACATCTGGGCTCATGAAAACACAAAGGCATTGCACAGATCAATCAGTTGACCCTGGGGAAAAGGCAACAACAGCTGTATGTATAGAACTAAAAGGAGAAATTAATATATTATTGGTTGTAATTTTTCAAGTGTCAAAAGCCTGACGGTATGTTTGCCCCCTATCCCTGGGGGAAAATTTGACTTGAACATAGCACCGTACGGCCATCATCAGTGGTACATGATGACATAGCATTGGATATTATGACATAGCATTGAATATTCTGTAGCAAAAATTGATTTCTCTTCACACAGTTTGGTTTCCTTATGGTTGAAGCTATCCTGATGTTTTCACCGCAAAGTTCCCTCATCTCCTCAGCACCTCGAGCCACCAAGGTCAAAATGCACTGGATACTACAAACCTCAGCTGTGGTCACTGCACTGGGAGGTTTTGCAGCAATTTACTACAATAAGAATATTCACAACAAAGCTCATTTTCAAAGCTGGCATGGGAGCCTGGGGTTCTGTACCGTGATTCTCATCTGTCTGCAATCTCTGCAGGGTGTTGGAGTTTTGTACTCCAAGCTGCCGCTCGCCAGCAGATTGAAACCTAGCCAATTGAAACAGCTGCATGCTGTATGTGGTTCTCTGGTATATATTGTTGCATGTATCACTCTTTGCCTTGGTTTTTACTCCAATTGGTTTGTGAAAAATGTTAGTGTGTATGTTCAAGGTGGTAGCGTTTTATCAGCGCTTTGTCTGGCTGGTGTTATTATTGGACAAGTTTACACTGAGTATGGCTTAAAGAGACTGCCTGGAACATAATTTATTATAGTTGGCTTTGACTTTTCACGGTCACAAAATATATGTTTCTCAGGTAGACAACATGCTTATCTATTCTAGTACCCACAGGAATTTTTCATGTATTTTAAAATATTCTTAAACACACAGCGTGCACCCTCTAAAGTGAGTAACATAAATTATTAAGTAATTTATTAAATGACAGAAATAGCATCAACTAAAGGAGGGTGGTCGGTAACATCTTTGATATGCCTCATTTTGACTGTGTGATGCAGTTATGACTTCATATGTGCCAAGTCATTATTTGGCTATGTGACCACGCAATAAGGTTCCAGTCAAAGGCCCATATTTCACCCTTGCTCACCATACAGTCTCCAGTACCTCAGTGGTTAGAGCATCCAGCTAGATCATAGAGAGTCATGGATGCAAATACCATTTGGAACTCGGATATTTTTCCAAGATTTCAGTTGATGCTTTATTCAACATAATGTGCAATTCCAGAAAATATCCATACTCCCTCCAGAGGAGGGAGTTTCCAGAGGGGTGGAAAAATCCCTTCTCAATCTGTGGGGGAGGTATGAACATGTTCTGGAACTACACAGTGTGTCCTCAGATACCATAAACTTCTAAAATCCAGTCAGCTTAGCATGACTGATTCTTCAAAGTATATTTGGAGTTATGTTTGAGAGAGCTTTTAATATTACACAGGCGAACCTCTATGAAGCAACCACTCTTGATGATGAGACACATGGCTGCTTAATAGAAGTGGCCATTGAATAGAGGTTTTTGTTACGGTGTATGTTCTGACAAATTTTTCTGGGACTTTGGCCGCTGACCCCCAAATAAAGGTTGACTGCTTAATAGGCTAGGGGGCCGCTTAATGGAGGTTCGACTGTAGTTAATTTGACATCTAAGGGCTATATATGAAATTTTAAAAACAAGAGTAATGAAAAATCCATCATTGAATTAACTTGCCGATTTTTATTTTTAGAAAAGTTTGTATTCAAAACTCTACCTACTTTAATTTGAAATGGTAAATAAGGTTTGTCAATTAAATTGATATCATCTAATTTATATGAAAAGCTGCCACATTATATTAGCATGTTGTACAAAGCAATGTCTAAAAGACTTTGTCAAATAATCGGGAGCAAAATCTTTGAACAAACAGTCATAGCATCCAATAGGAAATTCAAAACAAGTGTTATGGTATGTTGCTTACAACTTTTGAAAGAAATTATTAACATTCAAGCACTGTTAAGTTTGAAAGCTTAAGCCAGTCGTAGATCTCAATATCAAAGGAATCTTTGTATCAAAGATGTTGAGGGCGTCAATTCTGGACGTTTGTAGTGTTAGTATAAAAGGATTGATGTTTATATCATGTATTTGATGTCTATTACTCTATAACCTAACTTTTCAGTAACTCATTTCAGTCAAAAAGTAAATGTTAATATAATTGTTATTCTTGCAGTTAAGAAATAAAGTGTTTAAATCAAGTCTACGAGTCCTCAGCTTCCACGTTCGCTATGAATGATCAACTGCAAGGTTCAGAGTAAAGGCGAAGGAGCGGTTAGTAAATGACCTGAGGGGCTAGTTTTGTTGTCTAAATTGAGTTGCGGTCAGAAATGCGTAAACGCACACTGAGCGTGTTGTTAGCAAAAAACGATCATGAAAATTTCCTGGGATGAAAACAAACCTTTTGAAAGTGCTTTTTTGTTTACAGGTTTTTATGACTGGGGCGTGATTGAAGGAAGTTTTGCGCAGACTGAAACGTCCTTGAGTGATTTTTCCTTCCTATAAGATTATTATACAATATATGCGGGTCTGGCTGCTGTTGAATGATATGCCAGTGTTTCATGAGAATCTTTTTTAAGATTCGGTGTGGCCGGGTTATAAGTGGCAACAAACGGTAAAATTTCTTTCGCCTTCCTTGCTTTTTTTTTAAAAATATAACCTTTATTTACCCTCGGCAATGGGGTGACTGGAAAACTCGAATAGCGAATAGCGAATAGTCGCGAATAGCGAATAGGCCCGAGTGGCGAATAGTTATTATATCTCTCAGTTAGTACGCACGCTGTGATTGGTCAATTTAGCGGGCTGTACGGCCCGCTAAAATTTAAAGCCGTTATTGTTGCCAAAATGTTCTGTGATTTATCGCCAAGTTTTCTTAACTTTTTTAGCAAGTAAAAGTTTAAAACTTTCTTTTACTTCTGGAATTGTATATTAAAACCTGCTAACGACTTAAGAGTCACTTAACAACGATTTCAAATTGACTCGTTTTGCTTTCGAGGTACGTCAGAAATTTGAAGCCATTCCT
>NC_138155.1:4482500-4512500 GCF_964199315.1 Orbicella franksi
TAAATTAGCTTCCAGGATCATCAGATGTAAACAATTGGGCGGTCATTTTCAGGGGCAGTGTTTTTTGATAACTACAGGAACGTTTAGACGTTCACAAGGCTTGAAAAGTTCATCCATAAATTTAAATCTCCCAAAATGAAGAAGGCGAAGATATGCTGTCGGAAGCGAATGTTAAGATCGAGTTATTCTGAGCAGTGCATTCTGAAGCATTAGTATTTTCTTTCAGTCTGTTCTTTCACCGAAAGACCGTTTGTCTGGACTATTTTGAACCACTTTCTGTCTTTTCTGCATGCGTTGACGATTCGCCACAAAAGTCCGAGAAACTCGGCCATCAAGTTGTGGCACCACTATAGTAATAAACCTTTTTGTAACAAGTCTGTGTCAATCATTTTTCCCGTAAAGAAATGTGTGTTTTGACGGAATACGTAATACAGTAGTGAAGTTCACTGACTGTGTAGTTTTGCCCTGGGTTTGCGGACATGATAAATGAATCGGTAAACGCGCGCATCGCCGAATGTAAATTGACCACTTCCTCTCGAACGATTTTTTTCTTTTCTTTAATTCATAAGCCATATAATAAACAACTTAATAACCTCGACCGTTTGGTCGTTACGGGAAAATCTCAAACCTCGGCCTACCGTATTGACCGAGCGATAGCGAGGTCAATACGGCAAGGCCTCAGTTTGAGATTTTCCCGTAACGACCTCACTCTCGGTCATTAAGTAGTTATTATTTACTAACGTCCTCTTCTCCAAGAAAGCAACGCTATTAGTATGCAAGACTCTTGGGAGAAGCAAGGTCTGTAAATAAATAAAAAATAATAATAGTAATAACAAAAAATAAGCAGAGAAGAGTGTCTTCCCGTCGGAGG
Source organism: Orbicella franksi (assembly GCF_964199315.1). Lineage (NCBI taxonomy): Eukaryota > Metazoa > Cnidaria > Anthozoa > Scleractinia > Merulinidae > Orbicella > Orbicella franksi. The sequence goes on from NC_138155.1 coordinate 4,483,372, forward strand.
CTTCTGCTAGATTTCAGTTGGTGGCAGTAGATAGATGTAGCATGGAATAAAAGTCAATTTTGCACCCCTCAGAAAACTCCTGACCGCTCGTGGCTACAGGATGCCAACAATCCGCCAAAAGACATATACATGCTCTTGATAAACAATATTGATCTTAGGTTTGATCTCATGAGAGCTAATACTCACACATCATGTGCATGCGTGCATGTCATATACGCACAGCAGCATTTTATCAGGCGGGTGATATATTATGGTGTACTTTTCGATGCTACACCACCGATCCAAGATTTAAGATCATGTGAATTGTTGAAAAGTGTTTTGACTGATTGTTTTCCCAGGTATGATAAACCAATTGTTACACTTCAGTCCTCTTGACCATCGAATAAAGATATACTTTCTCATCTACGCCGGTTAGCGGAACGCGCGCGCAAACGTAATATAATTTTGCACACCAGTAAGACTTGAACATAATCTTCGATCCTTATGTAGCTAGCCTCCAGGCGTTCGGTTAGTTGGGGCGCAGTGCGAAAAACAGCGCTGCGCGCAAAAAGCGCTGTTTTTTGCACTGCGACCCAACTAACGGAATGTCTGGAAGATGATTATCCTTACACGCACAAACAGAATCTAGAAAAAGGTTGAAATAAAAAAAAACTATATATTTTAAAATTATCATCATTATTGGCTTTAAAAAACGTCATACGTTTAAAGGCGATGAACGCGGCAGTGCCAGCTTTTCTGTCATTGAAGACATGATTGATCATCGCAGTTATACACACAACTTAAGCAGTTGTGAAAAAGCCCGTTAAAAATTCAGGCCTGAACGGGATTCGAACCCATGAATGAGCTCTGCGATACCGGTGCGGTGCTCTACCAACTGAGCATTGTGAGTTTGTAATATACCCGTAGATGGTGAAGAATACAAATTTTATATGTGAAAAATCATGGTCTTAAATCTCTGATCAGTGGTGGTGTAGTATCGAAAGTACACCATAATATATCAGCGCTGATATATCACCTGCCGATGTGCGTATGACATGCACACATGATATCCGAGTACTAGCTCGTGTTTACAGTTCTCGTGAGTTCAAACCTAAGATCAATAGTTAACGTATCAAATAGTGATTAAAAACAAAAAAAAACGAACCGCGTATCAGGTGATTGTCGCTGTAAGGAGTTTCATGGCAAAGATTCATGAAAGCGCGTTTTTACATCGGAAATAATTAAGGCACACAAATTAAGCAGTTGTGACGGCACCTCACCTCGCCTCGCTTCAGCCCTACGACTCTAGCATATGATTGTTTTTGTTCCGTTTTTGAATTTTTTTTTTTACATTTTTTTGGATTGGCTTGAAATTTTTTAGCAAAATTTGATCCTCTCAAGTAGTCTGAAAGAGTTTTTCAGAAGGTTTTTGTTCGGTTTCCGAGCATTGATTAACGCTCGCGTACACTGTAACATTACATGTGCTTGACGCGCGTGAAAATCATGATCCCAAGCAATGCACGCGCCCAACACGCAAACTGCACGTCAATACACGCTCCTGCGTGTAATAATAATAAAAAAATGCTCGTATGTGAGCGTAAAATGCTTATGAATTACACGAAATCTCATTAGATGCGAGTACTGAGACAAATGTGAATGTTAGCAGACAAAGAGATTGGATTCGTAATTCTTCGCAAAAAGATTTCCCGACGACAAGCTAGCCACTGTACTTTGTTTGGTGTCTTATGAATTGAAAATGCATGTGTCAAGAATTAAAATATTAACTTGCACCGTTTACGCTCTTCTTTAAATAGTTTTTTTTGTCAATAAACATGAAGTAACTCGAAATTTGAATAATCGTATGTTGAATTTAGTTTTGGAAGTCAAAACACTCAAATTGTGAAGCGCTCCGCCGACTCCTACATTAAACGGCAACCCAATAATAATTTCTTGGAAGAAAAAAGAATTTTGATAAGCTTCTGGAATTCGTTATGTGGCAAATTTTTCCTTGATGTTTGTTTATATATAATTACTAAATCTCAACAAAGTCAATGGTCTTTAGAGTGTCTCCCGCAATGTAGATCGATCTGCCAGCTCTATTCCCGTTCCGTTGTGCATTTAATTACAATAGTTGGTCGTTTTGAAACGATGGTAAATAGATAATAAATAAATAAATAAATAAATAATAATAATAATAATAATATTTATTACAGGAAGCTCTCTCACCTACCCGTGATATGCAGGGAGGTCCTGTTCTAAATATATCATTAGCCACATAATTAATTGTTGGGCCAATAGAGCAACTCAATTCTTAAGTTTTCAGACATGCTTCGTTCAAATTGTTTCGTACCAACTTCTCGCTCATTGCATTCAATCGATGTAAATCAAGCGAACAATTAATTTTCATCGGTTATCATGCCGAAGAATTTTCGATGCAGTGAAGCTCGATCAATCTTAGAGGTTTAATTTGAATCTTCACATAAGTTTAAATTTCCGGCAACCTGAGCAGCAGACAAGACAAATATTGATCGAAAGTAGCTTTTTATTTGAGTTAGTAACGATTGTTTGTCAAAAAATTCGGCCTCTTGTCTTTTCCACGAGGGCATTGTTGATATTTACCTCTAACTGCATGACAAGGAATGGCGTGGTTTGACCTTGTGCCACTTTTGTCTGGCTCCCTAAAATTTCGCAGCTCAAGCAGCCAAAAAAATTTTATTGCAGTTATTTGAAGAAGAAATTCTGTTCTCTCGCTGGATTAACTTTAAATAACTCCATGCCATGTACCAAGGTGCTCCTTTACCGGCTCAATTCTGCCATTTTTTTGTCCGCCGAAATGAGTGAAATAATGAAGAAAAACAAAAATCGCCCAAAAATGAAGCTTGAGATGGAATCGGAAAAATATCATTCCAGACTGTTCGTAAATAAGCAAACTTCCCTCTCAATCAACATCTCATACTCATAGAAGTTCAGACAGAAACGAAGCACCGGTCAGGCAGGATCTCTGACAAATAACTTGCTTAACTTTCAAAATAACGTCTGTAAGGCAGCGCAACTTTCACCTCCACAGACAGTGTTGATAAAATTAAGTGTTGAGGACCCACCCTCTGTGCGGCTTTGGTTGGAATGCATAGGCACGTGACCAGCCGCAACCAGGGTACTTCCTCGAGGTAGAGAGAGGACCCTGCGAACAAGGTTGCCGATCAGGGTATTAAATAGACTAACTGACCGGCAGCCTTGCATGCGGCTGGCGCGCCTGAAATTTGAATTGACCAATCAGGATTCAGCAGACGGGAAAAACGTTACTGTCCTGACGTCAATGTAAGTTAACAGGAGAGGCATTGAAATCAGCTATCTTTTGTCACTGGAAATTTAAAATTCCCAAAACCTTATCCGATCATAAAAAGTGAAAAATATGACACATTTTGTGTCTCCATGCTTCTAATTTGGCGCCAAAAATGGGTCGCCGGCGTCCAGCATGGCAATTCGCTCGTATATCGTCGAGTGTCGCCAGGTAGGATAATTGTTGTCTTAGAGGCCAAAGCAACTTTAGCATTGTCTTTATTTTTGTTAGCTGCGGAGAAACAGGCTATCATCGTGTCGTTTCGGTAGGACGGCTCAGTTTTGACTGCCGCTCGTACTGCGGGCTCAGCCGCCTTATGCAAGGTAGTGAGACTTAAGCAAACCCCCAAATCGATTTTGTCGCCGTTCGTGTAAAGTAAAAGTGTAATCAAACTTTACGTATTTTTCTAGAAGTAGTTCATTCAGACCGATATGCTGGCAAAGTTTGTGGATTTTCGATTTTTTTCATTTTGCACACCTCGAGGCGAAATTATATCGGGACGATCGCTCTTAAAACCATTACATAACTTGACAATTCGCGTTATTCAGGCATTAAACTGCAATCAATATTTGTCAAAGTAAAACACAACAAAACTCCAGAAGTGTATTTTACACACCGTGTGTCATCAGCTCCATCACTGTTAAGGCGGGTTCTCGGCTTAGTACATACACCCAATATTCTTGTGATCAAACATCTTCCTTGGTGCTGCCTCGCTGAGAAATTTTATTTATTTATTTATTTACTTATTTACTCAAATTCTATTACACAGATGATCAAAACAAAAACAAAAACAAAGAATTAAATATATATACAAGTATAAAAAGGAGATATCTGAGTCGAGTAGGCTAGTTTATACAGAATTCTAGATTCCTTACTTTAAATAAACTGCCCGAGATAAAATGCAAAATACAGAGAAAACTAACCTTGACAAATCGCAACAACAGTAAGTGATCAGAAAACTATAAAATTTATCCTTACTTAAGTTAAATTTACTAATACAAAACTGATTCACTTTCTTACTGAACAACGATAATTGATCAATTGTTTTAATAGCTACAGGCAGGCCGTTCCATAAATCCACAATGCGATTAAAAAATGAGAATTTAAAAACATCGCTCCTAAAACGACCCTTGGCAAGTAGTTCTCTATTTCTCATATCGTAATTACATGATTTGAAGCTAACACACGATAGGACGTCAAAATCAATGTGCCCTTTAAGACATTTGAAAAAGAAACATAAATCTAAAACCTACCTTCTATAAACTCGAGAGGCAAAAGACCTAATTTACCTAAACGTTCTGGATAAGTTAAATCACATTTCAAGATAAATTTGGTTGCACGCCTTTGAACACGCTCAAAGGTCTTGATTTTTTCTTTGGTGTAGGGAGACCAGACTTGAGATGCGTACTCCAACTGCGGTCGTACTAACGATTTATATAGAATCAACATAGTTTTTTCGTCGCAATCAGTGGTGCACGTTCTGTAGATAATACCCAACATCTTATTTGCTTTACTTACAATTAAGTCAATATGCATGATCGTTCCATGATAAACTCGAAGAAACATGAACGCCAAGATCTTTCTCAATTGAAACGACTGCAACCTGTGACCCACTCAGATTATATGATGCGTGCATGAAATTTTTTTCTTTGTCGTGACAAGGTTTTTACAAGGTTATTAGCGTTGAATTTCATGAAGTGCTCAGACGACCAACCAGTTAAACTTAGTAAGTCTCTTTGTAGTTGAACTGCGTCAGCACCATTATCAATTCTCGGTTTCACCAGTCATGTGATCAAAACTAAGAATCGTAACCATTCAACAAATAAATTCAAGAATCTGGGATATGATAGATGATTGCTATATAAACAACCTCGCCAAGAATCAGGTTTCTGCTGTTTTTCAGTCACCCGTTATTCGCAGAAGTGTGTCACCCAAATTTATAGAGCTTTGTATGGAGACGCCATGTTTGTGCCCTTCGGAGGGGCACAAACATGGCGGCCGTAAAATAACAAAAACATCTATCGTTGAGTTTTGCCATTGAAACGAAAATTTTTACTCTAGAGCTCCGACACATTGAAATAAATGCTTCCTAGTGCAAGCACCGTTTATTTAGCAAAAACTAAAGCTATAACTCATCTTTTGACCTACGTGGGGTGCCACTGTCATCACGCTGAAAGGCATCGCGCTAAAAGGCATCACGCTAAAAGGCACTACGCTAAAAGGCATTACGCTAAAAGGTATCACGCTAAAAGGCACCGCGCTAAAAGGCATCACGCTAAAAGGCACTACGCTAAAAGGCACCGCGCTAAAAGGCACCACGCTAAACGGCATCATACGAAAAGGCATCAGGCAAGAAGGCATCACGCTAAAAGGCATCACGCTAAAAGGCATCACGCTAAAAGGCATCACGCTAAAAGGAAACACGCTGAAAGGCATCACGCGAAAAGGCAACACGCAAAAAGGTATGACGCGAAAGGTATTACACTTACTAAAAGGAATCAGTCACGCGAAAAGGCATCACGCAAACAGGCATCACGCAAAAAGGCATAACGCTTCTGCTTGTGTCTCTACACGTAATCTCCCTGTCGCGCCATAATAAAGGAGAGGTGTAGCTGCGGTTGTGAGTTCATGTTCAGGAGTTTCTTGTACTATCGCCGATGTCATACGAAGAACGCCCAGCACTTGTCCGCCATCTTGAAAAATACTCGCCGATCTCACCGATCGGAAAGAAATGCGTTTGTTTTTGATTCCATTGCTCACTTGCTGCATTAACTCTCTTAAGGCACGCCTCCTGTATTGAATTAAGACCTAGCGAGGAGGCAAAGACGGAATGTCTTGGTCAAAAACTATTTGAGAAGGCTGTTATCTTACAAGACACGATTGAGAAGAGTTAGCCCCTGGATTCCATATAATTTTTGTAACGGTGCCTTTCTGGGTGAGGCCTTTTCGTGTAATGCCTTTAAACGTGATGCCTTTTCGTGGGATACTTTTAAGTGTGATGCCTTTTAGCGTGATCCCTTTTAGCGTGATGCCTTTTCGCGTGATGCCTTTTAGTGTGATACTTTTTAGCGTTATGCCTGTTTGTGTAATGACCATTTGTAGAATCGGCTTGTTGCCATTCAGCTTTGGATTGATGCACGTACAATTTGGATGATTTGATATCAATTACTGAGTATTGAATTTTGTCATAGAAATACCTCCATAAAAAATATTCGTTATAGCGGGGTAAGTTAACAACGAAGTTGCGCAATAGTCGTACTACGTCATTAGCCTCGGAATCAGTAACCTTTTCACGCTCCATTGTCGAACAATCTTCGTTCTCAGAATCTTCATTTTCGTCCTGGCTTTCTTCTTCATTCGGTCGGGCTGCATCAAGCGCTTCTTCTGTCGCCTCAGCCTCTGTCATTTGTTTGGAATATTCGTTATGGCGGGGACCGTCAAAATCTATTCGTTATAGCGGAGATTTTGTTATAGCGGGGTTCGTTATATCGGGGTTCGTTTCCACATATTTTATTGTAATTCTGCCGGGCTTTCAAATGTTGTTCGTTATAACGGGGTCTTCGTTATAGCGGGGTTCGTTATAGCGGGGTGCCACTGTACATGACTTTTGTTTTCACCACTGATTGCTGGTTTGAGTTTTAAATTCATGTTTGTCGTAGCTTTTGGCACAAATGTTTTGACATTATTGTAAAAAGACACTCACTACTGCCCAGCGTGTAAGTATTTGTGTAAGGTAATGTTTCCGTTGTTTCTTTGTGTCTGTCCGTATATGTGACTGTTTGGGACTCTAACTTTTGAAAGCCAAGACAGAGAAACTTTACTTGTTAAAGTCATATGACTATCGTTACTTGCTTTTAATGCTGTTAGTCGTCGAGGTAATTTAAAGGTGTAAAGGAATTAGAAACGTCTGATAATATATCGCATTCATTTTGTCACTTGAAGGCATAGGTCTCTGAGTTAATCAAGAGACAGCATTTCCTTCACTAAAGGTAATTTTGTAAAAATGTCAAAGTTGTAATGCCATCTAAAGGTCACGGTCGCTTGAAGGTCAAGGCCATTGTGTGTATCGTTGAAAGCGGGTGACGGGCCTTCGACTGATAGGTATGATTGTGCAATATTTTTGCTGATGTTTACCACTTTGCTGAATTTTACGCCATTTTGATAACGATACAATTTGTGCCTTTCTTATCTATTTCGTTTTGAACTCAAGTGAATCCAAAGATATCGAACTAATTTGTCTATTCTTTTTAACAAAACTGGCCATGGAATACTCAAAAAGGTAAATTTGCTTAAAATCATTTGCATCTCGTCTAGTGTTTTTCTGTCGCTCAAAATAATGATTTAATTGTAATAAATACTTTATTTCACTCATATACTTGACAAATGATAATATGTACCTGATCTATATCAATTGAGCATGAATCAAATTAAACAGTCAGGTTAAATTAATTGTACAACGAAATGAGTAATGATGTGAAGTATATATGAAATAATTCATATATGAACTGCGGTTGTAGATGAAAGTGAAGAATCATCATCGCAGTAAATTTTCCAATTTAAGCAATATGAATTATTTCATATATACTTCACATCATTTCACTCCTCACGGGAAGAAGTATGAACTCAATTAATTGACCTCGCTACCAATGTGTGGCATCATAGCTCAGTTGGTAGAGCATCGCACCGGTATCGCGGAGGTCACGGGTTCGAATCCCGTTGAAGCCCTGAATTTTTTTCAGGCTTCTTCTTTCCAGTTGCTTAAATTGGGAAATTTACTGCGATGATCATTCTTCACTTTGAAATGAGTAATATAGAGATTTATCATTAGATTTGCTTTAAGCATGTTTCACAGTGTTTCCATATCTTTAGGTATACTGAGCATAAATGAGATCATTTACGTGGCTTGCAGTGCTTTCTTTTTGGAAGCGCCGTGTTTGCACACCTCTTTGCCTCTGATCATTACTTCATGAAGGGCATACAATTCAACTAACGAATAGCCAATGAGCACAAATGGAGTTAAAATCCAGTGAAGGACATTTCGGACAAAGCTGATATGTTCTTCAACATTCATCAATTTAGGTCCAGCTACGTCAAGAACAAATACAACCAAAAAGCAAAGCTGCTGCAAACCTGCCAAACCATACATAGCGTATGTTATGTAGTCTGGGACACTTTTAATCAGGACTGCCATTGAAACGCTAGCAGATACAGAGTACAAGCCAGCTGAGCACAAGAGGATTCCGTAATAGATGAGGAAGCATACTCCCCATGAAAATGCGGGAAGGAAGGGGATTCTGCTGGCCTTGATCACATAGTAATGGAACACCTCCCCGGCCCCAATGGTCCAACGCCTGGCTTGTCGGGCCCACTCGGACAGTTCCAGCTCGATGGTGCTGCCGGAAGTTGGACCACTGATCACGGGAACCGGAATTAAGGGAATTCTCAGGCGCTGGCCCGTGACGCCCATCCAACGAATCAAACAGATAATGTCGTCCATCTGATAGGCAGGGTGGACGTAGTTACCATTCATGCACAATTTGAGTGAGAATGAGAATATACTCATGGTGTTTATGTTGAATGGAATAAGGGCGCCCATCATCAAAGTTGACCTGATTTTAACTCCATTTGTGCTCATTGGCTATTCGTTAGTTGAATTGTATGCCCTTCATGAAGTAATGATCAGAGGCAAAGAGGTGTGCAAGCACGGCGCTTCCAAAAAGAAAGCACTGCAAGGGAGTTGAACGAAGCACCAAAATGCTGAGGGCCTTGGGATGTAACTCAAAGGCTTCCTAATTCGTGTTATAACTACAGTTCGGGCACTGAACTAAGTGTGAGCACGTGCGTGAGTGCCATGGCGTCTTACTCGGTGAAAAGGCTAAATTTTCGAGTACTACAGTTGGTTTTCGAAGTACTTGTGCTTCTCTCAGCAAGTTATTACGATCATAACTTCTCTGATAGCGATTATATCGGAAATTTGGGTAGACATCAGCAGCAATGTGTTACGGCAACAAAGCAAGGCCCTACGAGCGCGGCCATTTTGGGACTAAAGGCAGTTTCAGCATTCCAACCGAAGAACTTCAAGCGAAAATTCTTTCACTCTGTGATGAAATATACTACAAATGGTGTTTCAACTTTCAATCCTCGTATTTTGGAGCTCGAAATTTTTAAGGCCTGTGATGTAAACCCGAATCCTGGCCCGACTACTCCAAGTGATAACAAGAATGACAAGACAGTCAATTTGTCCAAGGTATGTTTACCAGGAAAAGGTCTCAGACTAGGACAGTGGAACGTAAACAATCTAACGGACACTAAGTTTGAGCAGATAAGGTTATTACTAACCACTAGACGTCAAGAAATCGATGTGCTTTTTCTCCTCGAAACATTTCTTAAACCAAACAAACCTGACTGCGTTTTAGAAATACCTGGCTACACGCTCTTCAGGAAAGACCGGCAAGGAACCAAGAAGGGCGGCGGAATTCTCGCCTACGTTGCTGACAATTTAAAAGTCGAAAGAATTACAAGCCTGGAAGAAATGGATCTAGAAACCGTCTGGTTACAAGTCTATCCCTATAAATCAAATCGCCCGATACTCACAGGAGCTGTTTATCGCCCGCCTTCTTCAACGGCGGACACGGATGCCAAACTGGAGCTTAACATTGAAACAGCTTATTTAAGAAACCAAGAAATGTATGTGTTTGGAGACTTTAACATAAACTTCTTGGATACATATGTCTACAAACATCATCGATTAGCGAAGGCATTAAAAAGCCTAAATTTAAGCCAACTCGTGCACAAAGTTACACGTCCCGTGAGCTCAACTTGTCTCGACCATGTCTACACAACGCATCCTGGTTTTGTTACTGAAATCTCTGTACCAGATATTGGTCTTTCAGACCACTTGCCAGTTTTTATTAGACGTAAATACTCCAAAAAGCAAAGAGATCAAACCCACAGTACCATAGAATATCGTGACTTCAAAAATCTGAATACAAATGAACTATTACATGATCTACAATGTGCCCCATGGGACATTGCCTTTGTTTTTGATGATTTAAACGATGTTTTGATTACAATGGAAACAATGCTAAATGACGTTTTGGACAGGCACATTCCACTAAAATCTAAACGCGTCAAGAAGCCGAACCAGTCTGCTTGGATGACTAAAGAGATCTTGTCGTCTATGAAAACAAGAGACAAGCTGTTGAAAACGGCGCGAATTTCAAATCTGCCTGCAGACTGGGAACGCTATACACATGCAAAGGGTAAAACTACAAGTCTCATCAAAAAAACAAAGAGAAGTTTCTTCCGCAAGAAAATTGACGAAAACAAAGGAAATCCAAAAGGAGTTTGGCAAGCACTCAAAACATTAAGTGGGACTAGTAAACCTCGAGTTCGCATCGATGAATTAAACACAGGAAACAACATCATTACTGACGAAGCTTCCATTGCAAATGAGCTTAATCAGTACTTCGTAAACATCCTAGATCAAATTGGCAAGGAAAACGACGCTGGCGTAGAGTTTGATGACACCAAGCTGAAAAATTTTGTCTCTTCGCGATTGAATGATAATGTGGCTTTCAACATCCCTCCAATAACGCCTAAGCAGATCATTGACACCATAGGGAAAATCGCTTGTAACAAGGCCTCTGGGCACGATGGCATAAGTATTCGTGTACTCAAAATTATTGCACCAGCGTTTGCAAGTCCATTATGCAAATTGCTGAACCTTTCAATATCGACAAACAGTTTTCCAGACCGTTGGAAAGTAGCAAAAGTTACACCATTGCACAAGGGTGGCGCACGAAACGATATCAACAATTACCGCCCGATATCAGTTTTACCTGTCTTTTCGAAGATTATCGAAAAACACGTAGCCAGCTGTCTTCTTAAGTTTTTACATGACAACAACATGTTATATGAGTATCAATCAGCCTTCAGGTCAGGTCACTCTACAGAAACAGCTCTAATCAGACTTACGGATCACATCCTGAAAAACATGGACAATGACGAAGTGACCGGTCTGGTATTTATAGATTTTCGTAAAGCTTTTGATGTTATAAATCACGAACTTCTTCTAAAAAAGCTGTCTATTTACGGTGCAAGCCCTCCGTCTGTTGCCTGGTTTCAATCGTACCTGTCTCAGAGAAAGCAATTTATTACATTAGGGAAAACCACATCTGAACAGCTGACTATCAGACAGGGCGTTCCCCAAGGATCAATATTGGGACCGGTGCTCTTCCTCCTGTTTGTCAATGACATGCCTCTAAACGTTCACAAGTCAACTATGGATATCTATGCAGACGATACCACCTTGTCTTTAAGCTCAGACTGGAAAGCTATTCCTGCACTAAACAAATCATTAACAAAGGACTTGACAGAAGTTGAGAAATGGGCTAGTGAAAACAAAATGTTTATAAATACCAAGAAAACCAAAGCGTTGTTGGCTACGGGAAAGCGTCTGCGCAGACGTATAACCCATGACGCAGGAAAATTTGAAGCTAGGATGGAAAATGCAGAAATTGAACAAGTTGGTAGCCATAAACTTCTTGGAGTGATAATCGACGAGAACCTAACTTACGAAGCACATGTTGACGAACTATGTAACAAACTTTCAAAACGAATTGGTCTTCTACGCCATATAAGCTGCTACTTGAAAAAGAATCAAAAATTGATCTACTATAACGCAGTAATCAAACCACTCTTCATGTATGCAAGCACAGTATGGACATCGTGTAACAAAGAGGCACTCGAGAGAGTTCTCCGTATGCAAAAACGGGCTGCCCGTATTATTCTTGCAGCACAACGTACTAGTCGAACTGTCACTTTATTTAATAAGCTAAACTGGATCCCCTTTTACAAAGAAGCTTATATAAATCGATGTGCACTGGCCTACAAAAGGATAAACAGAACTTTACCTGAATACATGAACACATCTTTAAGGAAAAACTCTGACGTCCATTCGAGAACTACTAGAAATTGTAATTTAAATTTATTATGCCCCTCTCACAGAAACGCCTCTGAGGAAGGACGCACTTTCGCCGTCAGAACTATTCAAGATTGGAACAGTTTACCCCGGTCTTTAAAAACAGAGAAGTCCGTTAAATCGTTTAAAGCTAAATTATGTAATACTATTCTTAACTCTCAGAAAACTAATGGAATTTTTTAACTCTTATTATTCGTAGTATGTTTGAAATTGTAAGTCCAGTTTATTATTTGTAACCATTTTTAATAGTAACTTAATTAAGTATTTTATTGTAAATAATATCGTATTTTAGCATTTTATTGTAAATAATATATTTTTAGCACTCTAATTATTTTAAGCTGAGGGCCCCAAGTTTATCAGTAACTTAAGTTACTGTCACGGGTCACCCTCATTAAATAAAGTCTTTCACTTCACTTCACTTCAGTAAACCTGTCACTCGAGTTACAAATGATGTGTCATCGAGACCCCAGTTGTACAATAGAGGCGGTTGGAAAACGAGTGTGTCGGGTTTTTCCTCTTTCAGAAACCTCGAAGTTAAAGCTTCGATATATTTTGGATGGAAATTTGAGTCCGCATCGCATGTGGTTACGACAATTTTTGTTGGGTCAAAGAACTGGCCCATCTCTTGCTGAAGTACCCTGACCGATTCGTGCAGCCCGTAATTGGCGTTGGAACATTTCCCGGGGATTTCATTAGGTTCTCCGAAAGGATGAACCGTGAAGAGTAACCTTTCGAAAGATTTACAAAATATTTTACTCAGATCTTCAATCTTCTTGTCCACGTCTGGTGTCTTCTGTTCAAAGGAAATAACCATGGTTATTCGCTTTGCCTCGGTTTGGTCAGCCAATGATCGAACACTTCTGGCGATCAGTGGTACTGGTTCCTTGTAGCAGCTGATTGCCACTAGATGTCGTATGACGGTGTACTCGGGGTAGTCGGATTTGAAATCATAGTTCTTGTGTCTGAAAACATAACCGATTAGATTAGATTTATTTCTGAGTGCAAAAAGATATGCATATTTCTGTCTCAAGTGGAGAGTGCGTTCATTATCTACATTTACTGAATTTACTCTAATCGGAGTGTACACTTTTCTAACCTGAGATGTGGGATGAACTTTTGTTGCATTGAATTGTAGCATTGAGTAAATGTTATGTACCTGTAAAGAATGATCATATTGCGGGAAGCGGCTGATACAATAACGACCCACACGAGTACAAAAATCCCCTGAAGACTCGGTATCAGGTACATGGCCACTGTCTGGTCCAAAAAGGGTAACCACAAGGGGAGAGGCACGATCACCCAGACAAGCAAGTTGAAGAGCAGATTCCACCGAAATCTTTGCTTTCCTGTTTTACAACGAAAAAAGAAACAAATTAAAATAAAGTCAGTCTGCCTATGTGCCTACTGGAATTCATGTTGTTACAGACGTTTTCACTTGAAATTAGCTAAAGTCTTCCGGTTATTTGGTGAAAAACATTTTTTAGTATTTTTCTTACCTGTTTTCATTGGTTTGTGTGACGGGTCCGAATAAGTTTCATTATCAGCGCTTTGAGTTTTGGAGGGTTTGTCGCCGCCGTCAGACGCGTCCTTGCCACGAAAATCAACATCAATCAGCATGTTGTCGAAGTGGTCTTCGTTGGTCAATTTTTTCAAACTTTCACAGACACTTATGTTCTTTGAGAACTCAGGTCGTGAAGTCGCTGCTGCCAACTGATGGACTTCTGAAATAATTGAAAAAAAATGGACTTACTTTTGATATCCTACGTAACAATGCTATTGAAGTATTGTTCCCAAATATCATCTATTCAATAGATGATATTTGGGAACAAGTGGAGAGGACACTTCCTCTCCAGGTATGTACATATTATTTCTACTTTGACTAAGATTTTCAATTCAATTGATTCTGAACTTTCAGTGGTACTACTTTTGTCTGGGAGGTCTTTCGGTACGTGAGACACGTGCATACTTGGAAGATCTTCACAAAATAGGATCACTGCAATCAAAATTTTCTACCTTTTAACCTTTTAGCAAATATTATTGAGCATGCTTATCACTGACGACAGTGTTTTATGACAAAAATTATACCATTTAAAAAGTCAACGGATTAACTTGTCAATAGAGTCTACCTAGATCTAAATTATTTGAGTTTCTGGACCCAATTGAGAATTGTCGCACAAGTTGAAGACCAAAGTTTTTGAATTGAAAATCTTAGTCAAAGTAGAAATAATATGTACACATACCTGGAGAGGAAGTGTCCTGATCTCTAAGCTACAAAACTGGTACTGTGCATTGCGAAGAATGACTTTTGTTTTAAGGACATATACTTACTGGCATAAATTAATTTTGTCACTCTAAAGCTCCCATGTGGATTCTGAACTGAACCGTCCATCAACTGTACAAGCAGTCAACAGACCCGATCCCTTCACAAAGCTTTACTTGTTTAGATCATATGATCATTTGGTCGTTAACCTCTGCGACGGGCAGCCGCGCTAAATCTTGATTAAATGCCGGTTGTCTTTTCCCGAATCGGCTTTGTGAGCTTTAGAATTAATATTGTCAACGGTTTCAACAAAATTGTAAGCCTTCTGTTACCTGCGGGAACCAATCTTGTCCTTTTTACAGACTTCAATGACCAGAAGCGGCTAGTTTTACCTGTTTTCGAATTTCACACACAATTTCTGTCTTATCCAGAACTGATCAATATTCGTGCGATACTCGCAGTTAAATGCCCTCGCGAAAAGAAGACTTTAGCGCGCTCTCCCGCACACGTTTGGAAGCTACTCAGTGAAAATTGTAATTACTTAACACCCAAGGGAGCAGTGAAAGTGGTGCTTAAGCAAAAATCATGAACTCAGAGAAGCGGAATTATACATATTAATGAGTAAAGTGTCCCATTATGTGAAGTGAAATACAGGGACCACGAATTTCAAGTAAATCCCGTTCCGCTATTCTTGACATTTCAGCTTGATATCTGTCACTATGACTATCACTTTCTTACAAAAGATTTTATTCCGACCAATCGTGATTAAAGATCGAGAATATATTAGTTTCATACAACCTTTAAGATTTCTTTAATCTCTGGTGTTCGTTTGCATCCAATAAAAAAACAAAATCGAATATTTTGTTTACTGTGAGTGGTCTTGATCGTTCGGTAATCGAACGTTCGATTGAGCTTGATAATCGACCGTCCGTTCGGTACCGGAAAGATTGGTGTTGGCTTGGGCTCGATTACCAAACGATAGACCTTTCCCGCATTCCAACTAACAATGGCGCCAAGTCGAGGTCAGGGTGGACAAAAATACAAAAGATGTATGAAAATGTCCACCCCAACCTCGCTCTGGTGCCATTGTTCGAACGCACTGAGGTGGAATGCGGGAAAGGTCTATTCGATTGGATTCGCCAAGATCAAATCGAATATCAGGATATCGATTGCCACGTTAGCTGACAACTACTATTTCCAGCGATTGTACGTTCGTGCATATGACAACTGTCGTTAAATTACCAGCTGTTTTGGTAACACGAAAGTGTGACGAAACCGCGCCACAAAGGTGGGCTCTCTCTAACAAAAGAAAAACTAAGCATAAACGAACCCGAGAAAACACGCAACAACTACCTAAGTCTACAAGCATTTATTATAACAATTACACTAAAATAACATTATACTTTAAATAGGGTAACTAACAATAATACAATAAGCTAAATAATTAACCTTAATTCATTTACAAGAATATAATAAACAAGCTAAATACTTCAGTACACTTAATCTATTTACAAGAATATTCCTTTAAAAAAAAGGCGTTTCCGTAGTTCAGTTCAGTTCACCTTGCGTCTGAAGTCCTTGTCCATGAACTTGACCCCAACAACATTCCACCAACACATGACACACACAACGAACCAATTCAAACTCCCGTTTATTACCCCCACCTTTCAACTTACTTCTTCCGATTACGTCTTCACTCAGTCCGGTATATTTCAACTTGACTTCTCCGATTTACTCCAGCTGTCCGGTTTACAACGGCCGACTTCGACAGACCTTTACGCTTGTCCTTCGATTGCTTCGACCAGAACTTTACGTTTGTCCTTCGATGGCTTCGACAGAACTTTACGCTTGTCCTTCGATTGCTTCGACCAGCTATTTAGCACTCACGTTCCCCGGCAAATGGCTCTTTGTCGTGAATTTAGGAATGGTTTACTGATGGCTTCTCAGTAATGAAAATGTGCTTCCGGACGTGTTCCTGCCACTTTCTAGCCTCGCTCGTAACTACACTTCAACCTGCTTCTTCTACACACAGGAAAACCTCTCAACACGTATCACCCCAAAAAACCCTAAATATGCAAACGCAAGGTGTTACAATCAAAGAAAGGAAAAGAAAACTATTGGTTAAGGACTAATTACAAAAGTATTGAACAGAACTGGTTACGTAATGAAAGAATACAAATACAAATATGATTCTAAACAAGCTGTTCCTATGGGATGTAATTAAGAGTGAATGCCTATAAAAATGGACCTAAATCGCCTATCAATGGCACAGGTCGAAAAATTGATTTCGCTTGTATTTTGTCCATAGATAGGTCCTAGTAAGAATAGAAACAGACCATAGTTAGTTTCTGCTAATACAGCTTTCTTTGGTAGAAATACGCCAAAAACGATTTCGACCCGACTGGGCTCAAAATCTACTTCCGGTTTTGCTGAATTTTCCGAATATTTGATTGCTTCGCGCTCCGCAGAACAACTACTTGAGAATCTTTCAATGGATTTTATATTCAGTTCAGGTCTTGGTAGTATGACTGAGCGAAAAATAAAATAAATCAAAGTTAGTTTTGAGCCCGAAAAGAGGTAAAACTGAAACGCAAAATTTTACAGTATGTCGCAAGAGAATTATTGCTTAAAAACATCGCCATATTTTTCTATGGGCTATAACTTTAAATACCATAAAAACACTTTCTACGGGTTAAATATACACCCACCTGTTAGGATATCAAAAAATATCTCTGGGCAAATGGTTTCAAGTCGCCCGCCTTGGCCTGTGTTTCTCATAGATTTTGCCCAAAATCCGCCGTTGGAATGTAAGCAATTGCGTGACGCGGATAGCCACTCTCGAGTAAAATATTCGTTTCCAGCAATCCGATGAAAGCAATTTTTGAAACGTTGTGTGGATAATATTATGGAAAATGTTTTTTTTGTTGTTGTTTTTTGTTTTTGTTTTTTTTGTTTAACTTAGTATAAATATATATGTTTTTTCATTTGCATTGCGACACCCACGACATCCATGATAAAGAACGTTACTACAGTACTCCGGGAAATGATTTTAACACTTGTTTATTTTATTGATTTCACTGATAACTTACAACACAGTAGCAGTTTCAGAGATACACTTAACCAATCCTCTATGATTTATGGCAACTGAATCATTGACTGACAAATAAAGTCAAGTGGAAATACCATAATTCCTATAGACTACTAACTGCGTGACGGCATCTCAGCTCTTCTATCTGTGCAGAAAATTTGTACCTACACAATATGCTCAAACTCAGCTAGAAAACCCGGAATTTCTTGAATTGAATTAGCCGAGGAAGAAATTGCGTTTAAGTTTCAATCATACTGGGAAAAAAATCCATCTTTTCTACTTTGGTTGTTTGATCAATTAACTGAAATTTGCAGATCAAAACACTGGTAGACAAATAAACATTACAGTGGTCGATCTAGGACTAGGTTTACAATAAAGGAGTTCCCGAATTCATCAATTTTAGAGTATTCGGATTAGTAGGGGTTTACAGTGAAAGGATATTCGGATTCTTAATCGTTTATACACGACGATAACTCCGGGAACATTCATGATGGAATGGTTAACAAGCAGTTTGTTGCCTCGACAACGAGAAACAAAATGCCTCCGAAAATAAGGCTAGGGGTAGGTTGAGACAGTCTGAAGTTTTCTTTCAACTCGCTGACCACGGTACTGTTGTCCATCATGCCAGGTTCCTCCAGGTATTTACTTAGGGTTTAGGGTCGAAAACCGTCGAGGTTTTCGATCGTGCCATCGTCGTCATCTGCGCAGTAAAGTGTAAATTGGGCACGGTTTCTGAGGAGTATGGCATTACCCATTATAAAAGTGATTACCTACACCTGAAACAGCACGAGGTAATCACCCAGCGACCGCCATCAAATGGCCATCAATGCGCCTACGACTCGACTACGACTGGATCATGTAATCCGCCATTTTCGTTCCACCGCAAACTCAAAAGATCACAGGCGGAAAAATATCTGGATTCGAGAGAAAATCGTTCACACGACAAAACTCTCCGGATTCAAAAGTTTTCGGATTCAAAGTTCCCACTTTAAATTCCGGATTCAAAATCTCCGGAGACACGACCAAACCGGGGGGTTTTTATTTCGGTTTCGTCCACTTTTGTGTAAATGGCAAAATCAATCCGGCACTAAAACATTCTGGATTCATCACGAATCCGGAACAATTTCCTCTAGTGTAAACCTGTAATCCTGGCCATAAGTTGTTGGGACACCTCCCATTTTTGCGCGCTGAAACCCACGATTTCAACTACGTCCTTAACGTTTTAGAACAAAAGATGAATGGAAGCAAGTACAATCGACCCCCCCTCTCCCCTAGCAATGTTGCATGAAAATGAAGCTATTCTGAAGACTAGATTGGATGTGGGAAAAAAGGAAAAAGGGACAATAGAAAGTGGTTAGACAGTTGTGTTGGAACCAAACGCGATTGCTGAAAAATCGCTATTATTGGAATAAGACGTGAATATCTATCTTATCGTCTCTTTAGTTCGAGAATACTGTTCTAGGAGGCGAACAACTCTTGAAACGAGGCTATTCTGAGGCTATTGTCAAGGATTTTTTTTCTTCAAGATTTTTATCAACATTGACAGGGGGAGGGGGTAGGCGGGCTTGCGCGGTTTTGGTCTTAAGAGAGGCTGCCTGTGAAGTCATCTGCCGTAACTGTCCCAACACTTTTGACCAGGATTGTAGTCTTAAATGAACAGCGAACATCCATCTTGTTTTGTTCGCGGAAGTCGGTCACAGAGGAGCGAATTTCAATGAAATATATATATAATTTGATTAAGCAATTAGCCAAAAATAGGTTGCCCGCCAAAACAGTTTAGGGTTTAGCCTAACTTTAACCTTAAGTTTTAAGACTGAAGAAAAAAAGGAAAAAGCACTGAGCATTTCAGTTGTTTGAAACAGAAACATTCGCGCACAATGAACTAGGTATAGTACGTGGGTAACCAGGAAAGCAATCCGTCCAGCACAGTAATTGTTCAAATTAACAGCTTACCGAGACACTCGCACTGTCGATGCCTCTTATTTATGACTTTTAGGATTTGTTTACTTTACTTTTTCCGACTTTTTTTTAACCGAAAATCGATCCGTCGAAATCAACAAATGCAAATTTAATCACTGTAGCGTTCCTTCAGATCACGTAAGGCTACAAACCAACAATATCAACTTTTCATTACGCTTAACAAATGAACTTAGAACGATTTTCTTTCTAGAACTCGTTCTTGTAATTAAAATGATCAGAGAAAGAACGACAGCCTAAAACGACATAGCAGTAACACCCGAACTCCGAGTAAATTGCTTTTAATTGGCGTTTTTAATTAACGAAATTTCCAAAGCGATGACTTTCAAAATATAAAAGTTAAAAGTGGTCCATTATGTTTTTCTTTTTTCACCCAAATGTTCTAAGATAGCCATCTGCGGTTTGTTGGAAACGAATTATGTATTCAGGGTGACCGCCAGAGTCACGCAATTGTTTACATTCTCACGGCGGTTCAGGGAAAAATTCGTGAGAAGCACAGGCCAAGGCTGGCGACTTAAAACCATTTGCCCAGAGATATTTTTTGATTTTCAAACAGGTGGGTGTACAGTTAACCCGTATAAAGTGTTTTTATGGCATTTAAAGTTATAGCCCATAGAAAAATATGGCGATCTTTTAGTGCTATAATTCGTTTGAAACACATCGTAATATTTTCCGTTCGTGTTCGATCTCGTTTCAGGCTGAAACGAAGCCTCGATTTATTTTATTTTTCGCTCAGTCATACCATGAAGACCTGAGCTGAATGTAAAGACCATTGAAAGATTCTCAAGTAGCTGTTCTGCGGAGCGCGAAGCAAACAAATATTCGGAAAATTCAGCAAAACCGGAAGTAGATTTTGAGCCTAATCGGAAAAAAATCGTTTTTCGCAAATTTCTCCCCAAAAAAGCTGCATTAGCAGAAATTAACTATGGTCCGTTTGTTTACTAGCTAGGGCCAATCTATGGGCAAAAAATGAGCAAAATCGATTTTTCGACTTGTGCCGTTGTTTGGTCCATAATTATGGGCACTGGCTCTTAAGCATTCCATGACAGAAAGTCATAAAAATCCGAAAACACAATCGAAAGAGTTCTTTATATTTCGTGGTCGCTTCCGCGCGCGCAAACTGCATACAGCAAAATAATGAATTTATTTACAGCACAATCACCTTGCTCGTGCAGCAACTATAAAATGCGCTTTGTTGCTAGTGTTGGGGTCTTAAGTTCACTTTCGACGTAACGAAAGGGAAGACATATAATTATACATCGGTGTCCGACTCAGTCGCGGAACAAACGAGAAAACAAAAGTGGGCTGAGTTCATTCAAAGAAAGGAAGAAATAAAAGCCGTTTGTGGTCATCGAAACAAAGGGAGTAACAATAGTGCACTGGTTGCATTGTTTAGTTTGCCGCCTCCATCAGACTAATAAGCATTGCCGCGCGTCAGCAGCCATGAATAAAATCCTTTCGGGCATCTATGAATAATAACAAGCGTCATGACAGACCTATATAACTGGAAGTAAATGCCACAAAAAAAGTAACCATTCTACGTTATGATTTCTCGTGACGTCAAGAGTCCTGTCACAAACGTAATTACACGGTCCAGTGGTAGGCAAAAAGCGGAAATAATAAGAGAACTGTATGGAATGTGACTGTTCTTCAATCAGCGGTCCCTTCACTTGTATGCAAGATTTTATTCTAAAACTTGGTCATATCGATAATTTTGATGTCCTCTTTCCATTCTAATTTTTTTTTGATGAAACAAAAATTAAAAATTTCAAAGGACTTGGAAATTCGACCGTAATCAAACTAACCTTTGGTGCAAGTGATCGAAAATGACGTTAATGTTTATCAACAAGAAACATCGCTATACTCCCGGCCGGATGGCACGTATTTGACGAAGCAAACCGGGAAAAGTTCTTTTGAAATCTTAAACCAGACCTGTAACTCGCAAAAGTCACTCAGGCCGTAGCCACTTTACAATCCACTTGGAGTCCACAAAAGAAAAGGGACACAATCAGGGTGAAAAGGATTTTCTGAACAGGAAATAAAGAAGCATCGATCTCTGATAAAGACAATCTTTTTCCAAACGCATGCTTAACTCACTTAACATGGACATGTGAAAAACTCCTTTTAGATCGTTCAATACGTTATTTGAACGACATCAGTAGGAAACGGATCGCTGTCAAATACTGTACAGCGGCATACACTGGAGGATGAAGCGATCTTTGAACATTAAATTGTTTTATGTCAAAAAAAAAAAAAAAAACTTCTACGTCGTCGCGATGGAATGAGTGTAATTATGGATCACTGAGTGAGCGACTCAGGTTTATATATTAGACCCATCAGATTAGAGCTGTTATAAACAGCAACATAAACATTTAACATAAGCAACCAATCAAAGTGCCTTTCATAAGTTGCATCTTGTATCAAAACTTTGCTTCCGATTTGACGAAAGCTATCTTTGCTCTACTGTAAACAGGAGCTCGTATTCATCTAATGCCTAAATGTACATCAGTTTCACGTACTTTACGTCGAAAACTTTCGTCGAGTGTTTCAATATACTCGTTTGAAAGCTTAAGTGGTCGCGGAGGCAACTTCTCAATGACTGCTTTCCCATTCCCTGGACGATTATTAAATTTTCGCCTTCAATTTCCTTTTTAACTCTCCTCTCACCAGATTAAGTAATTTCAAGATGATGCCAAGTTACCATGATAGGGGCAAAAATCATTCACAAATCTATCTCTTTGATGCAAAGCGGGGCCTAAATGTAAACTGATAATGGTCAGCCTTTGCGTCTCTCTTTTATTTCCACTGTTTTAGCGATTTGATTGACACAATTTAAATTCCGAATGATAGCTTCCCTTTTTGTGCTTGGTGATATCAAGTTAATTTTAGCCGGGCTGACGTGCTAAAGGAAGTCAATAAGGAACTGTATAGACAAAATCTTAGCGTTTCCGCGATTTGATGAACATGCGACACGCGACGGTTAATTTTGTTAGTCGCTTGCACAAACTTCTGGCTAATTATATTGTAGGATAACATCCGGTTTTCTTTCACCTTTTACAAATCCATGTTTTACAAATCCACTTTTTAAAAATCTACCTTTTACAAATCCATGTTTTACAAATCCACCTTTTACAAAACTACCTTTTACACTGATCCATGTGTTACAAATCCACCTTTTACAAATCTATGTTTTACAAATCCACCTTTTACAAATCCAGTCCACTCCACTCTAGTCCACTCAAGTCGATATTTTACAAAATGCCTTTCATTTGATGAGGGACTTGAGTTCGGAATGTTGCCCAGTGGTGAACAGAGGAGGACTATTTAGCTTTCTTTCCGAGTCTCTCCTTCTTTCTCACAGTTTTCAGAACTTCAGCGTCAATCCATGGAGCACTATTAGTCGACCTAACTTTTATTTTAGGAACACAATCATCTACAGCTGCAAGAAAAAGATCCATCTACTGGGCGGTTGAGAGTTCCAAGTCATCCTCCTTATAAGCTAAATCCTAAGGTACAAAATTTAGGAGATTTCGTAGCTCAGCAAAATTAGCATCTTTATAATTACAAACACGACGCTTCAATGGTTTAATGCGTTTCGGTGGTGCAATAATTTCAAACGTTACTATCATATGGTCTGAGGAAAATTCCCCTGAGAGACTTTCAATATGCCTGACATATTCTGAAACCGAAGTAATGAGTAGATCAAGCGTTGTCGCTTTGCCATTAGCACATCGTGTCGGTACATTTATCAACTGAGACCAAAAGCAGTCATAAAGGCATTCAATAAAAATACGGAATCAAAATTGGATGATGAACTTTCGCTCGAGCAGTTAACATTGGGAAAATTAAATTCTCCCAAAATAAAGATGTCGTTCGTTCCAGTTCGATAAATATTGTAAAAGATATTCACAACATTTTGTAAATAGCCAGAGTCCATATTCAGTGGTCGGTAGAATGCAATAATCATTTTGGAGTTATTAATTAACAATTATTCACCGAAGTGGAGGTTAATAGTTATGTATATTTACCTCGCCGCTTCGCGGCTCGGTAACTGAATATCCATCACTTTCACCGACACTGAGGTAAATAATCGTTTTAGTATATACCACACAAGCTGAATAATTAGCGGACCAAAACGTTATTTTGTGTGACAAGCGGTCGGAAATTTTAAAATCTCTCGCGCCGGCTGCTCGGAGGTGAATAGTACTTGCTAATCACCTCCGAGTTAACCAATCAGAGCGCGCGAAAAGCACTATTCACTTGTGTGGTATATAGCAATGTCATATATTTTACACAGCACAGCCTCAACTCCATCCATTTCAAGATCACGGCGGCGAACCGGGATACAAAATCGGACTTTAAACACAGCCAAACACCACCACCACCACGTTGACCCTGTTGTCGATCTCGACGAAAGATGACGTAGCTTGAATCGAGAATTTCAGTATGCATTATTCTCTGATGGAGCCAAGTTTCAGTAATAGCTACAACATCCATGCCTTTAGTTCAAATTAGTTGAATTTTAGCTAATATTAAGAGAGCATTACGAAAGTTTAGGAATGCATTTATCATAAGAAGTTGATCTCTGCCGGAAGAGGAGCTACGTCACGGGTTTTGGCCGGATCTTGAAAAGGTTAGCCTAAATTATTCAAGTCAGTCGTTTGTAATCCGTGTTAATATTCTCCACCCTTAACCATCCTTGTTCCTTTATGATTGAGTATTATCTCTAGTGTTTCTCTATCTTAGCAAACTATGATTTTCAGTATGGATGTGTCTATCATTCATCGTGGTGTAAGTTATCTCAAAGTGACTCCATCGTCAGACAAACGAGTAAAATTCGTCCGTCCTATAATTTTCAGGTTTCCTTTAATTCAAAGGTAATTTTTGAACTTGGCCAAAATAACTCAAAATACCGTGACTGAGCTCTTTTTGGTGACTCAATACGGTTCTCTGTTATTTTGAGACTTGTAGAACTAGGTTCGAGTTTCCAGGCTTGGAACTGTTCTGTTTTGAATAACTGTGCTATTGTTTTTACAGTAACTATCCCTTGTTCCTTTCATTGTGTTTAAGTCATCAAGGTTGCACTGTCCTGTTACATAACAACAAACTTGACCCACTTTTTACCATCAACTGCATCTATCTTTAAAACTAAGCCGGTGACCCCATATTTTTTCATAAAAATCTTTCATTAGTCACAGAAGAAGAAACAGGGAAAATTATAAAAAAAATTATGTGGAATAGGTTTTTCTTAAATGAAAAAAAATTAAAATCTCCAAGTTTTTTTTTTTTTCAATTTCGCACATAGCTTCGGCTTTTGCATTGGAATAATGTTTTGCATTAAAAAAGTAGGGTCACCGGATCAGTTTTTGAGATGTTACCTTCGTGGATAGGCAATTTTTCGCGCGCATCCTACGCGCAAATTAAGATCTCGACTTTGCCATGACGAGATTCACAAGACTCTGAAATACCCAGCAGGACCTGAGTTCTAATTTCCGGTGACGTCATGGTGCTTGTGTTAATCAGATTACAAATCTGTCATTACTGCACAATTTGTGGTTGTGGTTGTTTGTGGTGCATGAGCCGTTTACTGAGAATTTAACAAAATAATGTAATGCGGTAAACCAGATCACCAACCATATATGAACTGGTTAAAAAAGTTAAAATAGTTACTATTACAACCAGAGACTTCGCTGTATATGTATCGCGCGAAATTCGATCAAAGAACGGATGGGGCGAATTAGAGCATGGCGGCAAATCCATGTTCTGTTCGTTGCCTTTATCGTTCAAATTCGCGGACCGTCGCTCGATCCGAGCCAAATTCGAGTCGCCGTGTCGCGCGAATAGTTTCATAAGCCATGAGAGTTCATCAAATGTGATTTCTTTCCGGTTTTCAAAGCTGACATCGCAGAAGCTTTAATCTGTATGATACAAATGGGGGGATCGTGGATCCATCGTGGTCATCATGGTTTCGATCTTAAAGGAAGAAAGATACATATATTGTTGCCACTCTGTTCAGAATAGTTTTCTTGGAGTATTTTTTTTACGAAGAGAGATCCTGAATGCGGATGAAACACAGAATTTCAAGAGATCGAAGCTAGAGATATTTTTCGGCGGAAACAAGCGACAGAATACGCTTGCGTTCGCAGCCTAAGTGACACGAGGCTTTTTGTGAGACGCGCTTCAGCAAAATTGCCAAACAGAAAAAATGGGCCACACTTGAGAAAATGGGTCACATCTGAAAAAATGGATAACACTTGGAAAAAAGAGTCACACTTGGAAAAATGGGTCACACTTAGAAAAGTGGGTCACAATTGGAAAAAAATGGTCACACTCGGAAAAACAGGTCACACTTGGGAAAAAGTCACACTTGGGAAAATGGGTCACAAGTGGAAAAACGTGTCACAATTAAAAAAATGGCTCAGACTAGGAAAAATGGGTCACATTTGGCAAAAAGTGTCACGCTTAGAAAAGTGGGTGACACTCAGAACAATGTGTCACACTTGGAGAAATTGGTCACACTTACAAAATGGGTCACACTTGGAAAAATTGGGTCGCACTTGGAAAAATGGGTCACCCTTTCAAAAATGGGTCACACTTGAAAAAATGGGTCACATTCGGAAAAATGGGTCACACTTGGAAACGAGGTTTTCACTAAAAGCATTTTTAATTCAGCTTAAAATAGATCAAATTGATTATCTTTAGAAATTATAAAAAGCCCCTTGAAACACACTGAAATTAACTTTTTTTTAAAGAAAGTTGGACCTTTGTTCGTCAATGTTCCTTAGGGACGGACCATTATTTTCCTTGAAGGGGGGGCTGGTATTAAAAATTATCTTCTGCGAATTTTTTTTTGATGCACTTCCCGAAACATTTTTTTCGAACGACACCTTCCTGCAAACAATTTTTTTCCGATCTTTTTTAACCATGTTCTGACATAAAAAGGAGATTCGCTTTTTGTTGCCGTCAATCATTTTTTAATTTAATATTTTACGGCGGCGATCTGCAACGAATTGGAAACAGAGGGATCTACAAAGCGAATCGAAATCCACCAATCACTGCCCGCGAACGTTACCTTTTGACACCTGTGGACTCATCTTTTTCGTTTTCCGAGACGTTCAGTATGATGGTTGGCGGCAGTGAAAAGCGAAACCGTTGCTTGAATTTTAGATGTCCAGCCCTTGTGTTATTGAAAAGAGCAATATTTTAAACTATTTTTCGAAGAAAATTTCAGAAAAGCCATCCCCAATCTATGTTATACATGTAAGCTCCTAGTAATGGCTTGTTGTTTATCTATAAAACACTCACCATTTTAATTCCTACTCAGCTACTTTTGTTTATTTCAATTATTTATTTCATGCAATATTTGGTGTTCTAATTTGGTCAAATAAAATGTTGATTTTAATGGGGCCATATACCCTGTCTACAAACAACTACATACTTTTAGTCTAAATTTCAGTTTTGAATTTTTCTTTTTCATTAATAGGTTACAAGTTTCTCTGACCTCTATGCAAACTATTTTTGTTATACATATCATGTTTGCAAGCAATCTATTTAGCAGTCTTTTTAGGCCCTCTAAATGACTTTTTTTTTTTTTGCAATATTTTCCAAATCCCCCCTCCGGAAAAATAATGGTCCGTCCCTTGGAATAAAACAAAAAAGACAAAACAAAAATACTGGTTATACTGGTCCAGAACTTTACTCATGTATTTAAAATTTTGTTTTCGCTATTTGTTTCTAGATTTAAGCCGTATTACGGTCCTCTGTGCTCTGCCTCAGGGTCGGCGTCTGGAAAAGATAAGAAAACTGGACATAAAACAAACAAAAGCAACAACAACAACAACAACAACAACAACAATAATAATAACAAAGACGAAAAAGAGATAGGGATCCTTCCAAGGCCAAATCTAGCCGAAAGTAGTTTATTCTCAAAATCGATTTCCTCTTTGCCTCGTTATTTTTAACAATATGACACTGAACGTCTTGAACAACAGAAAAACATGAATACATGTAAATAAATGAATGAATAGATATGCTAAACATATCTCTGAAAGAAAGACATGAATGAATAAGCTAGTAAATATATATAAAAAAATCGTTACAACTATCAATTTGAGTATTTGAGTTGTTTTTCAGAAAATGAGTACAAAAATAATTAATGTAGTGATAGGTAATGAAAATACAGTTTTCCAAAGCCAAAAAAAAAAAAATAATAAACAAAATTCACATACCATCTGATGAATGTGGGGGTGGAATAGTGTCCATTATCTTTACCCACCTTGCATTTTGGATGAGACAGCAGCCATGTATTCCAGAAGAGAGCTCACAAGTGCTTGTCCCATCTGGACACTGATATTTTTCATCAGGGGAGAAAACGTCGCCGGAGGTGCCGATGAAGCCACTTGTCTTCAAAGCTGTTTCTTCCTGTTGTGAAGGTGTAATTCTGCTAACCTTTGGGTCAATGTCAGCTGTACCATCATGGCAATGTTTGTTTGTGCTATTAACTAGCAGACTGGCCGGCATTTGCAATACAGATGAATGCGTGCCGGGTCGCACGCATCTGCGTAATGAAGTATAGCATGTCCAACCGCGAGGGCAACAAGTTAGATAATCAGGGCAGCAATTAGCGTAAGCAAACCTGCAGCATCTAAACCTCGTTCTTGAGGGGGAACTTGGGCAACACGTTTGCCGTCCTCCTCGGCAAACTACTCCATCTGGACATATCACCAACTGCAACACAAATTAAATTATGGTTGCTCAATTTAAAATACCTGCATTTAATTGTAATAGATCTTACACTTGACAATCTTTTAACATGCTCTGTCTTAAAACAATTCACCATTTAGGCGCCAATTTTTCTTCTCCAAAATCTCTAGTGACCTATTTTAACCAACTTTTTAGCAAAGATGGCGATCATATACAATTTTGGAGTACTTTGTGGATTTAGTGTAGGCACTCACGTAATGGTCCGAGTAGCGAAACTTGTATTTAAACTACAGTACAATACTATAAATTTAGAGTTACCCTAACATACCAATGAAAGTTAACCGCAAGCAAAATGCAGTGAAGCTAACCTCAAGCAAAATAGACACTAACGTAATGGTCCGGGTAGTTACCAAATATGGTAAGAAGTGCCTACACCAAGTAGTTACCCCTATTTTAACCATAGCTTGTTAGCAAAAATGGCGATCATCGTGATCATAATGGAACAAAACAATTCACAATTTAGGCGCCAATTTTTCCTCATCAAAATCTCCAGTGACCTATTTTAACCAACTTGTTAGCAAAAATAGTGATCATATACAATGGAACAAAACAATTCACACTTCAGGCGCCAATTTTTCCCCTTCAAAACCTCCAGTGACCTTTTTTAACCAGCTTGTTAGCAAAAATCGCGATCATATATAATAATGGCAGAGCGAACTTGCGTAGCAGGTACTATTGTTGTGTGCACTTTGAAGTGTCAAGTTTTGAAAAACTAAATGAAACAGATGTAATCAAACAA
>NC_138155.1:4517500-4570000 GCF_964199315.1 Orbicella franksi
ACATTTCGCAGTTCAAGTAGCCCAAAAATTTTATTGCAGTTATTTGAAGAAGAAACCCTGTTCTTTCGCTGGATTAATGTTGTCAGATTTGCACGTTGCCTTCATTTGACCACAACTACCAGAATTCCTTCCGTTTTTTCTTTATTATTTAAATGTTGAATTCCCAGTGGGGTTTAAATAGCAATTGCCCTAATTAGCATAACAGACAGTAAAAATGAAGGATTCTGGTAGTTGTAGTCAAGTGACACCATCATGCAAATCGCCTATTGCGCTCTGCACTATCTGAGATTTTCTCACTAGTTAAATTCTATAGACGCTAGATTTTTATAAATTAATGCATGCTTGTCTATATTTTAAATTTATACCGCGTATTTCTTAATTTTTATCTTGTATTCTAAATTATCATAATATATATTTTTTAATTATTATTTTTTATCGCACATTTCGAATAACTGTATTATTAGGAACAACAACAAAATTTGAAAAATACCTAACGTCAAGTGTTATTTTTGGGGAATCACCTTAAGATACTTGCTTTAACCAAATATACCTATCATCAGGATATGATATAGCGAATTTTTTACTAACGTCCTCTTCTCCAATAAAGCAACGCTGTTGGTATGCAAAACTCTCGGGAGAAGCAAATTCTGCAGATAAAAAAAAAAAAACCCGAAAAGATTAACAGAGACTAGTGGCTTACCGTCGAAGGCTTTTGCTAGATTTCAGTTGGTGGCAGTAGATAGATGTAGAATGGAATTCGTGGAAGGAAAAAGTCAATTTTGCACCCCTCAGAAAACTTCTGACTGTTCGTGACTACAAGATGCCAAGAATCCGCCAAAAGATATATGCATGCTTTTGATAAGGAATGTAGATCTTAGGTTTGAACTCATGAGAACTAATACTCACACATCATGTGCATGCGTGCTTGTCATACGCACAGCGGTATTTTATCAGGTGATATATTATGGTGTACTTTCAGTGCTACACCACAGATCAAAGATTTAAGATCATTTGAATTGTTGAAAAGTAATTTGACTAATTGTGGTACAAGGTTTTCCAAGGTAATAAACCTATCGTTATATTTCTGTCCCGTTGACCTCAGAGTCCTCAGAATGAAGATATACTTTCTCATCTACGCCGGTTTAAATGCATCAGTCAATTCCAGCAGTGCCCATCCCCCACCCCGGGCAACCGCGGGGCATTTGCTCACGTTGGCAGTCCCGGGAGTGGGGCGTCCGCAATTTTATCACGGCTCGGGGGCTGGGCATTTGCGTACCCCGGGGCGACCCCCGGGCATTCGACACACGTTTTTGGAAAGTGCCATGGATGAGTTCATCGGGAAAGACGAGGCGTTTGTCGAACAATGGCTTGTCCGTCAGGGGCTAGAGAAACTTGCAGATGTTTTTAAAGGTATGTTTTCTCAATTTTAGATATTTCTTCATTACTTGTAAGCATATAAATATAAGCGACAAGGTGAACTATATTTTGTTTGTCACAAAACAATCACTGACATGAACACGACTATTTCGCATTTCGCATTCAAAACTAGCCTAGCATTTTTTAAATTCATGAAAGTGGAGTTAAAATACTTAAGGTTTGCGAATTCAAATGATGCGATCTTCAAGACAGATCCTGCGAGCTTAAAATGCAATGCATCATCATTTAAAATGTATTGATTCTTCACAGAAAAAGTAGCCTGCGAATACAGGCGCCTATCATTGCTCGCGGCTGGGGACACGTCCGCCGCAATCCCAGCTATCCTCTAGCAAACTGTTAAAAACAAATATAGAGAAATAAATATAATCAGAATCAACTAACACGTACTGTACTGTTGTCCTTGAAGTCTTACCGTTGCATTAAAATACTGAACAGTTGACCGTTTT
Organism: Orbicella franksi; assembly: GCF_964199315.1. NCBI lineage: Eukaryota > Metazoa > Cnidaria > Anthozoa > Scleractinia > Merulinidae > Orbicella > Orbicella franksi. The sequence goes on from NC_138155.1 coordinate 4,519,384, forward strand.
ATACACTGATTAATTAAAAAACTGTGGAGGTGTTGGAAGGCGACGATCCCGGGCGCATTTGCCCTCTCTTTCTTCGTCCCCACCCCGGGGCATTTAGACAGCTTATGTGTCCCCACCCCGGGGAATTTGCCAATTTTTTTTTTAAAAAATGCTAATGCCCGGGGGTTAGCCCGGGTGGGGGATCGGCACTGCTGGAATTGACTGATGCATTAGAGGTACGCGCGCGCGAACTTAAGTTTGCACATAAATAAGACTTGAACATAACCTTTGACCCTTACGTAGCTTCTTCCAGGTCTTTGGTTAAGCGCGCGAAAAGCGCTATTTTTCGCACCGCGCCCCAACTAACTGAACGTCTGGAAGAGGCTAGTCCTTAATTAATCAAACTCAGTTCACACGTACAAAGAAAAAAAGTTGAAATGAACAGGTAAAGAAACTATATTTTTTAAATTATCATATTGGCCTTAATTAACGCCATGACAAGAACTGAGCTAAACGGCAATGAACTCGATAGTGCCGGCTTTTCCGTCATTGCCGTGAGCATATTCCACAGTACGGGTACAAGGAAATAATCAGGAGACCCAATTAAATCGCAAGTGTAACCTTGCAAAACCTTGGACCACAGTAAGTCAAAACACTTCACAGAAATTCACATGATCTTAAATCTTTGGTCGGTGGTGCATCATCAAAAGTACACCAGAATATATGCAATTGATAAAATGCCGCTGTGCGTATGACATTCACACATGCCACTATGCAAGTATCAGCTCGTGTTTACAATTCTCATGAGTTCAAACCTAAGATCAATATTTCGTATCAAAAGAACATGTATGTGTTTTGGCGGATTACTAGAGCAGCAGAGCTCATTTCAAGAGCTGGATACTTCCACCTGTGAAAGGAGATATTCCGCTCTCCTCTCTGTCGGATTTTCCCGCAGCGCCCCCCCCCCCCCCTCCCCCCACCTCAAGAAAGCTGATTGTTCCGTTAATTATTATAGAGATTCCTAAGGCTTTTGAACTTTCCAAAAGAGATCGACGAAACCTAAAAATGAACAGAGCACAGAGAGCTCACAATTATACCATTTATTTTATTTCTGGTTAAGTGATCTTTAACTGAATTGAAGCAATGTCACATTTATCGCAAATCTTGGACCGGCGGTCAGACATTAATCAAACCCATGAAAAAGAAAAGACAATAGAAAAGACACCATAAGATAGTCATTAAGAACAAAAAATGAAACGCGTATCAGTTGATTGTCGCTGTCACGAGTTTAATAGCAAGGACTCATGAAAGCCCGTTTTTGCGTGCAATTTTTAGTTTCCGGCCCTTTTTACAAAGGAAATAAGGCACCTCACCTCGCCTCGCTTCAGCCCTACGGCTTTAGCATATGATTGTTTTTGTTCCTTTTTTTTACATGTTTTTTGGGTTCGCTTGAAATTTCTCAGTAAAATTTGATCCTCTCAAGAGGTTTGAAAGAATTTTTTAGAAGGTTTTTGTTCAACATTACATGTGATTGACACGCGTGAAAATCATAATCCCAAGCAATGCACGCGCGCAACACGCAAACTGCACGTCAATGCATGCCCCTGTGTGTGATAGTAGGGAGTTTACGAAAACACGACGGCGACGTCGAGGACAACGTCGATTAAAAAATGAATTTATATTTCACCTACCATTCTCGTGATACTCTAAAGTCATTTGCTTTGTTTATCACTGTCAAAACTACCGCAAAACTAGATCCGGAACACAGCGATAAATTCGAAATAAGAATTTAAAAAATTAGCCGTCGTGGTTCACGTTCTCTAGACAACGCAGAATTTGGTCATTTCACGTTATTAGGGACCTTACGCATATGCGACGGCGACGACGAGGACGAGTAAAATATGTGGTTCTATTTTACCTTGGAATTTCGCATTTATTTGGAACTGTCTAGTGTGTCTGTCGGTATTAAAACTTGCCCCGGCTGAATATGCTACGAATGCGTTCAGTTCCAAATAGAAATACGAAAAATTAGCCGTTGTGGTTCACGTTCTCCAGACAACGCAGAATATGGTCATTTCACGTTGCTGTTTTACAGGGGACGGCAAAGAAATGTACCAAGAATTATAGTGCACGTGCACAGCCATTGTTCTGCTTATTAACCCTTTGTTTGGTGACGTTCTCGTTGCCGTAGCCGTCGTGTTTTGCGTAAGGTCCCTGTTGTCTTGCAGAGAACGGCAAAGAAATGTACCAAGAATTATAAAGCACGTGCACAACCATTGTTCTGCTCATTAATTCTTTTGTTCAGTGGCGTTCCCGTTGCCGTTGCCGTCGTGGTTTCGTAAACTCCCTGGTGTTTGTATATATGTAAGCGTAAAATGCTTATGAATTACACGAAATCTCATTAGATGCGCGTACTTAGACAAATGTGAATGGAAGTAGACAAAGAGATTGGATTCATAATTCGTCGTAAGACTTCCTGGTGTCAAGAATTAAAATATTAAATTGCACTGCTTCCGCTCTTCTTTAAATAGCTTTGGCTGATAAACATGGGGTAACTCGAAATTTGAATTATCGAATATTGAATTTAGTTTTGGAAGTCAAAACAAACACTGAATTGTAAAGCGCCCCGCCGATTCCTACATTAGACGGCAAAACAATTATAAATGCTTGGAAGAAAAAATGATTTTGATAAGCATCTGAATTCGTTGCCCAGCAAATTCTTCCTTGATGTTTGTTTACTAAATCTCAACAAAGTCAACGGTCACGGCGTGTCTCCCGCAATGTGGATCGGTCTGGCAGCTCTAATTTCCGTTCCTATGTGCATTTTAATTACAATAATTCTATAGTCTTTTTGAAACGATAGCAACTAAATAAATAATAAATAAACACTAATAATATTTATTACAGGAAGCTCTCTCGTCTACCGTCGATCTATACAGAGCAGTCCTGTTCTAAATATATCATTAGTCACATAATTAATTTCTGGGCCAATAGTGTAACTCAATTCTTAAGTTTTCAGACATGCCTCGTTCAAACTGTTTCGCCGAATCGATCCAGCTTCCCACTCATTGCACTCAATCGATGTAAATTAAATCAAGCGAACAATCAATCTTCATGAACGTTCAATACAGTGAAGCTTTGATCAGTTTTAGTTATAAAAGTGTGAATTTTAAGCAACCTGAGTAGTAGACTGAAGACAAATATTGATCGAAAGTAGGTTTTCATTCGGATTAGTAACCGGACTGTTTGCCAAAAACGGGCCTCTTATCTTTTCCACGAGCGCATTGTTGATTTTTCATGATCGCCTCTAAATGGGTGACAAGGAATGGCGTAGTTTGACCTTTGTGCCACTTTTGTCTGGCGCCCTAAAATTTCGCAGTTCAAGTAGCCCAAAAATTTTATTGCAGCTATTTGAAGAAGAAATCCTGTTCTCTCGCTGGATTGACTTAAAGTAACTCCATGCCATGTACCAAGGTGCTACTTTACCCTCGTATTTGACCCTTTTCAGGCTCCTCGTAAATATGTCTTCTTGCCATTGAGATATACTTAATGATCATTTTGTTTATTTTTAAGCGAAGTTCAAATAATGCGTAGTGTGGACCTCGTGAAACTGACGTGCGAGTCGCCAAACCGATTTTGTCGCCGTTCGTGTAAAATAAAGATGTAATCGAACTTAAAGTGTGTGTTTTTTTCTAGAAGTAGTTCATTCAGACCGATATTCTGGCAAAGTTCGGCGATTTTCGGTTTTTTTTTTTTTCATTTAGCGCACCTCCAAGCGAAATTCTGGGACGATTGCTCTTAATAAAACCATAACATAACTTGACAAGTCGCGTTATTTGGGCATTTAATTGCAATCAACATTTGCCAAAGTAAAACACAAAACTCCAGAAGTGTATTTTGCACAACGTGTTTCATCCGCTCCATCAACTCGCCGAGAAATTCAAGCTAATATTCAGAGAGCGTTACGAAAGTTAAGGAATGCATTTATCATAAGAAGCTGATCTATGGATGCAAAGGGTGATTGCTTAAAGCTACGTCACGGTTTTCGCATCTTGTTAACTTTAGCCTAAATTATTCACGTGCGATTTTCAGGCTTGGAACTATTCTGTTTTGAATGGCTGTGCTATCTTTTTTCAATGTAACTCTCCACTATTCCTCCACTGCACACGGCGTCAAACGCTCCTTCTCCGAGCTTGGGATCCAGGACAATGCTTTCCCGCGGGATTTCCCACTCCTCCACTCGTCGTTGCAAACACAAACATGGCGTCGCGCGGTAAAATTTGACAAACCAGGGGCCCGTTTCTCGAAAGCCTCGGAAACTTTTCGGGCCCGTAAAGCCATTCTTAGTTCATCTGTATCTAAAAACGGAGAAGTGTATACGCCTGAAACTTCTTGTATGAAGGGAACCTATGTTCATGTTAAGAAAATGTGAATAAAACAGCTCTGTAATCGTAGGGTGCGAGATTTTACCATGGCTTTCCGGGCCCGAAAAGTTTCTGGGGCTTTCGAGAAACGGGCCCCAGATAAGGAATCACCGACCTAGAACTTCAAGCACATTTTACTAAAACACTCATGGTTCGAAGCTCTGTCGGCTTTTCTTCCTTCTGCTTTTTTTTCTTTCAGCCAATTGCAATTTTAAGGGGCAGACCCCTCCCCTAGATCCGCTACTGCTGATGAAATGCTAAAATATTATCCGACTTCGATGTTTCGTTCAAATTGTGTCATTACGGGCGGCAGGAAATGTTGGTGAGTAGTTTGATTCCAAAGTGTTTATCTTGCTCATGACTTATATCTCTCTCGATTATTCATCCCTCTTCTTTCCCTTGTCCCACAGAAAAAAACCTGGGCCTTTTCCTTGAAAAATAGTTCAAAGTAAGTATTTTCCATCACGTTTTCAATTAACCACGATTGCTGCTTCTTCGATGTAGATCACAACGACAGACAATTCCGTGTTTAAAGAAATATTTGTCTCTTTACTGTATGAACCACAATAAAAACAGTTTCCTTTAAGAGGAACACTTACTTAACTTATTCATATTAGGAAACTATTTACACTTATATTAACAAACGTTTCTATCTCTGTACTAAGTCAAAACTCATATCAGCCACTAAGACAGTTTCCTTTAAGAGAAACATTTTAACTGATTCATATACAGAGAAACCATTTAAACTTATGTTTACAAAATTTCAAGTCTTTACGATTGTCTATCTCTGTGCCTTGTCAAAACTCAAATCAGTCAGTAAAAACAGTTTCCTTTAAGAGAAACATTTTATCTGATTCATATACAGAGAAACTATTTACACTTATATTTACGAATGTTCAAGTCCTCACGACTGTTTCTATCTCTGTACCTTGTCAAAACTCAAATCAGTCAAGAAAAACAGTTTCCTTTCAGAGAAACATTTTATCTGATTCATATACAGAGAAACTATTTACACTTATATTTACAAATGTTCAAGTCCTCACGACTGTTTCTATCTCTGTGCCTCGTCAAAACTCAAATCAGTCAAGAAAAACAGTTTCCTTTAAGAGAAACATTTTAACTAATTCATATATAGAGAAACTATTTACACTTATATTTACAAATGTTCAAGTCAACACGACTGTTTCTATATCTGCGCCTTGTCAAAACTCAAATCACTCAATAAAAGAAGTTTCCTTCCAAAGGAACACTTTTACTGATTCATGTTAAGAAACTATTTACACTTATATTTGCAAAAGTTCAAATGATCAAAGGACAAAAACCAAGGCAAATCGCCTGGTTGTCCTTTGAAGCTCTTCATTTGGTTTTAAAAATAAAAATATTATAGTCAAATCATCCGTAATCACATCACAAGAAATTCAAGATGTCTTCAAAAGTTTTACACCAATTTCCAGCCTCAGCTTTAACTCCGTGGTGATACATTACATGAGTCACTGCTCCGAGGCCAGTTCCTTCTCTGTCAGTAATTTCATTATAAGCTGAACATGTTCTGGCTCGGTGTGCAGTTCTGAGAACTCGTTAATCGTGGCCAAGTCTAGTTCGTATTCGTCATCCGAGGAATCATCTGAGTCTGAGTCTGAATCCAAGCCGTCATGGAAATATGGATCTTCAGGCACAAGCTGAAGTTGTTCCATTGTCAGTTGATCCGCTGATTTAATCGCATTTGTCTCAACAGCTACTAACTGCTGCTGTTCGATTGTTGCACAGCCTGGCTCATTGTTAAGTTTACTTTCCATTCTTTGGAGATGCTCGCTATAAATTAATGCGCTGAGTTGTGTCGATTGTAGCGACTCAGTTTTCACCAGTGGAGGAGGCATGGTTCGTTCTTTGAATGGTGGCATGGTTCGTTCTTTCAGAGGTGGCATGGCTGGTTCCTTCACAGTTTGTAGCACTGGTTCCTTCACAGTTTGCAGCACTGGTTCCTTCACAGTTTGCACTACTGGTTCCTTCACAGTTTGCATCACTGGTTCCTTCCCAGTTTGCGCCACTGGTTCCTCGACAGCTGGTGTGTTCATCAACACGGTTTCCTCATTAGGCATTCCTACTGTTGACGCTAATGGCCTCTTAGCATCTGCCAGGTTTCCAAGCGTGGTCTCCACAGGCTTACATGCATCGCCCAGCTCCTGAGTTTCCATCGCTTCTTCCTGTACGGGCATCGTAAAGGCTGCCTCTAATGTTTCCATACCTGTAGCTACCGGCAAGTTAGAATCTCCAACCTGTCGAAATGGCATCGGCGTTTGAAATGGCTCTTGCATTGTCTCCATTATTTTTTCTAGCTGCGCAAAGCAGGGTGAGGCCACCACTGACTCTTGATCTGTTTCCATCGTCTCTTCGGCTGGCTGAACAAGGAATGACTGCATAGCATTCGCCCATGCAAATGAAAATTCGTCAAAAACAGACGCTTGGTTTGTCTCCATTTCCTCTATTTCACCTTTCTCAAAGAAACTGCCACTTTCCTCTTGGTCTGTTTCCATTGACTCTAACTCTTCCATGAAGCTTGCATTGAATGGTGCCTTAGCTTCGCTAAGATCTCCGGCAAATAAAAAGATCTTTGCATTCTCTTCTCCGCCTGTCTCCATTGGCTCAGGCAGTTCCAAGGCTCTTTCCGGTGGACTATCAACTACCTCCATTAACTGCTCTGCTGTCTTCTGTACGTCTACTCCGTGTATTTGCCTTGAAACAAACTCAGTTTGTTTAGAGTCTGAGGTGGCATCTGAACTACCTTCAGCTTTCCTTTTGACAAGTCTCATACTCCTTCTCAGTGTCATGTTCGATGGATGCTCTCTGCTATTTATACAAGCTCGGACGTCCAAAGATCTGGGTTGCTGACATTCCCCCTCGTTTCGTGTTCGCTTTGTTTTAGAGACTAAAGGCTCCTCAATGATCTGTTCTTCAACTGACGCCTTTCCACTGGTCTGGAATTCGCTGACTTGTGAATCTGCACAGACATTAGCATACTTGAAATGACATGAACGTGCATCTGGTGTCGAGGCTTTCTCCCTAAACTTTTTTCTTCGAGGCTCTTTGTTCTTTAATCGCTTTACTCTGGAGACCTCAGGCGTCATCCCAATCTGTTCTTCAGCTGAGGATGTGGCATGGCTATGGGTTGAAATAGCATGAGGATCTGTAGAGACATCGGCAGAACAGAATTGACTTGAGTGCACATCTCCTATCAAGGAATTTTTCTTGGACGTGTCCTCACGGCACCCATCCTTGTTCTTCCCTTGCTTTACCGCAGAGACTTGAGGCTTCATATTAATCTGTTCTTTAAGTGAAGATGTATCATGGTTATCAGCCTCGTAATCTGTACAAAACCTTACGGTCCTCGCCTGACGTAAAGGCGCATCTGTTGACAAGTGTTTTTTCCTGGACTTCCCTCCACTGTACGCCTTCTTGTCCTTTGCTTGCTTTACTTTAGAGCCAGTGTGCTTTACCTCAATCGGTTCTTCAACTGACGATGTGTCATGATTCTGGGTTGGGACAGGTTCTGAATCTGTACAGACATTAGCAGACCTCATTCGATTTGAACGCACAACTACCGTTTCCTTTTCTTGATCCAGTGGTTTCACAAGAGGTAAGACGGGCACATGATTGGTCAGAATTAAACTGGGCATGACTTTCCCTTTCTCTTTTTCTTTGACCGGTAGAGTAGGCGCACGAGAATCCACATTGGCGACTGAAAATAAAAATGGTGTTACCCTCTCCTTCAATTTCGTTTTCGTCAAGCTTTTACACACCGACGCGCTGCCAGCAGAGTCCGCCTGAGAACGGCGAGTTAGCGGTCGCATGACCTCTCTGTTCGCGTTGCCTTCACTGAACAATTTAACTTGCGTCTTTGTTCGTTTGTCAACTGCTGGAGAAGCATTCCACTGTTTCATTCCAGCCCCGGCAGAATTCCGCGAGGAACTCCACAGCTTTAGACTAGTGTTTGGTGGAACTCTTAAATGCGCAGTATTGTTATACGCTGTTCGTAACGCATCTGAGCACTTGAATAAATGGCCTTGGTCAGATCCGACTGCAAAGGCAGCTGAACAAGGCGCAGTACCAGGATAAGCAGCTTCAGTCTCCTGCAGTTTTACGGCTTGCCGAGAAAGATAAACATTTGCAGCTTTGTCAACGTTCTGTACTTTCTTTTCATTGAAGGAAGGGTGGTTAATTTCTTGAGATGTCTCGAAGTGTTTCTCTCCGTTGACTTGTTGGCGGAATGTTAAATGGCGGCAACGGAAGAATAAAGCTGAAACAGCACTTCTGATACGACAATACAATTTATAAACTAGACGCACCAAGCTCAAACATTCGGTTACTTTGCCATTTTGTCCTTGGCGTTGATTTCTACTCTCGATGTCGCTGTTTGCTGCAGAATTCTTCAAGTCTCTTGAATTTGACTTGGAAAATATTATGTGTGGATTGTGAAGAAATGGTGCGCCTTCTTCACCTTTGAGATAAGCAATAAATGCAGGCTCCGTATACGGCAGCTCCACCATGCTGTCTCCATAAATATTGTGATAGTCCTCCGACACGCGTTTGATGTAGGTGTAAGTTTTTTCAGGTACAAACAACAACGCGTGCGCCACGGAACGGACAAAAACAAGAAAGTGATGGCGGAATTTGCTCTTTCTCTTTAGTTCTTTTGAAGCTGAAGCATGATTGCAACAGCACGGACCGGCCACTGAGTCCTCGCCTTTTATGTACGCTATAAATGCAGGATCCACATCCTTCTCGACCGCCGTGTTATCAAAGTAAATATCATTGAACCTCTCCCACTCGCTTTTAATGTAAGCGTAAACTTTCCACACCAAAGAAATCACCGCATTCGACAACCAAATCGCAACACACGGAATGAAGAGACAAATGATAATGACCAAATCACGAAGTACAGGCCTTCCGCGCTTCAGTTTTGAATCCATCTGTCTCGACCTCTGAAAATTTTTTTTCTCTGAGCGCGTTTGTGACGATTTCATTTTTGTCTGTTTCGTTGTTCGTATTTGCGCGTGCAGTTATGCGCGCGAGCCGAGGCGCGCGCGCTGATTCAAGCACAGAGGGTTTTCTTTTACTTTTGAATGAAAAAGCTCCGCGGAAAAGATAGAAAGCAAAGGATATTTCTCCCATAATAATATATGCGAGAATTCTTTTATTTATACGGGCCCCATGCGATTACCTATACAATTTTCCCGACGATGGAAATGTAGGGAGCTTATAAACTCCCTACATTTCCATCGTCGGGAAATTAGTATAGGTAATCGCATACCTGACTCATGCAATCTTGAATAATTGCTTCTATCTCCGTGTCACTTATGTTGGTTATGCCATGCTTGAAGCAGAATAAGCGCAAGTTTCTTTTCGAGAAACCTCTTCGTACTTCTTGGAAAATTTGGCTTAAATATATTGTACATCTCCGTGTAGGTCCTGTTTGTATTACTTTCATCGAGCTTTTCACTCCACTTTTAGGCTTGGGTAAATCTATATATTACCGATGGGGTGTAAGGCCTTATGTGCATGCCTTCCATGGTGCGACAAAGCGTGATGTGTTATTACCAGAGTTTTGTCATGTAATCCGGCTAATTTTGCATGCATGGGGTTGCTTTTGAGAGTCGAGGATTTTCTCCGCCACAGGTTCCAATGCGCTTTACTTGAATCCAGTAAAAAGATGCAAGATGTTCATTCGTTTTGTATTAGTGGACTGGGTAGCTACAAGGAACAAAGCAACAAAGTACAAGATACAATTAGCACGCAGAAGTTTGATTTTAGCGCGTTGTGTTGCGTTGTGTTATTATTATATTACAGTAGAAGTTCCCATAAGCAGACGGGAGCTGGCCGCTTACGTGACCAGACTTGAAAGGGAAAGATAGCTGTCTACGGGAGCTTGCTCACTTCACAATAAACATTAAGAATGCAAACTTCCGCCAAATTAATTTTTGTTTTTATTTTATGGCATCGTGCAATGCCGCGATAATGGCAATAAGTGCATGCATGTATACAATACTGTATATTGCAGCCTTCAAACCACAATTGCAGCCAGCATTAACATTGGCAATAACAGTCTCACTGCAACAAAAAGCAGTGTTACAGTTATCAAATGTTCACGCGTCTCTCAAAAGTCAGAGCCAATTCCTTTCGGGTGTCCGAAAAGTCTAGACCGTAATCCCTCCACGGGTCCGCGGCCGCTTACGAGAATGTCCGCTTACGGGAATGAGTGAATACAGAGTTTGTATGGGAGTTCAAACGCCGTTTTGTGAAGGCGGCCGTTTGTAGAGCAGCCCGCTAACGAGAGTATCTGTCAAGACAGCTTGCACTGTATACGATGTCAGAGTCTATAATCTAATAATACTTACATTAGTGCAAAATCGTGAAAACTGCAGCGCTCTTAAGGCAGTCTTCGTAGTCTTAGTTTTAAATAAAAACATCAAATGGAGAGTGGAACAAGTAAGACGCTTATAATTTCTCTTCACTATTGGTCCACAACAAGGCTAGTCTGAGAGCAAATACATATTATAAAATTTAAATTCGTACTTATCGTATCGAGTTTAAGAAGAGATAGAAAAAAGGGAAATGACGTTAAGCTATTTTTCTAAGTACATTGTTTTTTTCCACCAAGCTTGCCCTTTTCCAAACTGGAATACATTTCTAACACTGCCATCTTTAGTGTTCTATGGTCCAAGAGTGTTTTTTTTAGTTCATTTTTCTTCTCAATCGAGAGGAAGAAAGAAAGAAAACCTTTGAACCCAGGCTATTGTTCTTAATAGGTTGTTACCATTAATTAGGCACTGTGTTACAAAAATTAAACAATCACAGTTGTTATTGCTCCGATCTAGCGCAGGTTTGTGTTCTGCTTCTCATAATACTGTTTAAAGTTGGCGGAACCACTTTAGAAGATCTTTGGTGAAGTTACCACTTGGTAAAGTTAAGCTCCTTTGATTGGTTTTCATTGCAGGTATACCTGCCATGATAAAAAAGCATCCAGTAAGTATGGAGCGAGTATTAACACTTCTAGTTTCAGAGTCAAACCTTGGTGCTGAACAAACTCCAAGTCAGTGTTGATGTAAACGCAGATCCTAACTCTCAAGTCTGTGATTTCAAATGACTGAAAGCTATTGAGCAGCACTTTCATGTGGTACTGTTTATTATGGTGTGCAAGGTGGTTCTAACTTTTAAGTCTGAGGATGAAACCCTAGTGTGTGACCATTAAAATGAAAGCTATTGAGCAGTACTTTCATGTGGTACTGTTTATTATGCTGTGCAACGTGGTTCTAACTTTTAAGTCTGTGGATGAAACCCTAGTGTGTGACCATTCAAATGAAAGCTATTGAGCAGAACTTCCATGTGGTGCTGTTTATTATGCTGTGCAAGGTGGTTCTAACTTTTAAGTTTGTGGATGAAACCCTAGTGTGTGACCATTCAAATGAAAGCTATTGAGCATTACTTTCATGTTGTACTGGTTATTATGCTGTACAAGGTGGTTCTAACTTTTAAGTCTGAGGATGAAACCCTAGTGTGTGACCATTCAAATGAAAGCTATTTAGCAGTACTTTCTTGTGGTACTGTTTATTATGCTGTGCAAGGTGGTTCTAACGTTTAAGTCTGTAGATGAAACCCTAGTGTGTGACCAATAAAATGAAAGCTTTTGAGCAGTGTTATTATGTGCCAGTCTGTCTAACCCATGAGGGTGAATTTCAAATTACAGCTAATAGGCATGCGCAGTTGAGTGTCCCTAACTTTCAAGTCTGAATGAAACCCTACGTGTGACCATTCGTTTGAAAGCTACTGAACAGTATTTTGCAAAATTAAGTTTTGGACCTTTTTTAGCTTTGACATAAGAATTAAAAGGGTTAAATATGACAGTCTCTTCTAGTAATCGTCTCCTCGACTGATCACTTCCTTCACTGTAGGCCTCAGCAGTATCGTGTGCTCAAACTGGGCTGTATAGCATCCCTTGATGTCACACAGAGGTGGGTAGGCATCAACGACACCAGCATCACACAAGTTCTTTAGAGCAAGAAGATACTTCGTCTGCAAGGTAGGAAAAAAAATAATCTTAAGAGCTGAGAATTTGTTTCGTGTAAGGACCCTAGCCAAAGCTGAAATTTCGAAGCTGGAAAAAAGAATTTGTATCACTTTTATACGACAAAAACCTTTATTGGTTTGTTCAGAAATTCCCTGGTATAGATACCCGCGAAAATTCGCAAAGACAGGTCCTCGAACGACCAATTAGCCAATTAGCACTATGATTCCGTCCACTCAGCCAACCAAGATGGCAATCATAAACGGGCTCCAAAGATTTTCCCGCCCTTTCGACCGGTTGCACCTTGCATGTTTTTCACTTTGAGTGCTCACTTGTCAATCACAATACTTTGGCTTCAGTGATTGGCTGTGTGATTTCTGCCATTGGTTTTCTTTCTCACAGTCTGTTTGTCTTTGAAAAGCGCTCTACACCAAGACAGATCAATGAACAGTACCTGTCCCAGCCGATCCAACCATCTTCTACAAAACGCAAGAGTGCCGAAGTTCTCATTAATGACGTTTAGAAGTTGCTTGGCTCTGGGCAACCTGGTGAATGGCAACATGGATAAGAATTACTGCCACCTAATAGTTCATAGATATAATTTGTCATGAGCAGTCGAAAATATATAATTGTGTTTGGTGTTTGCAACTTTATAGATCTGAATCCTTCCATTTGCTGTAACTGGGAGACTAAACCTTTTATAAAATCTTTAAAAACTCAATGTTACTTCAGTCATAATCATAGAAAAATCGGTTGAGTCTTGTAATATGAAAATCGCTAAAATCTAATATGGAAATGCCAGAAAGTTAACAACAACAACAACAACAACAACAAAAAAACAAAACAAAACAAACAAACAAACAAAAATGCTAGGGGCTTTCAACGCTTCAAAATTCAGAACTGTGTGCCGGTTTTCGAAAGTACAGCATTTTGAGAATTATCCTTGACACAGCCATCAACAAGGCTTCAACAACCATTAATTAAAAATTCCATTGAAGACCAGCCACCTTTCCTTGGGAATGTCTCACCTCAAGGGAACGTGTCCGACCTCAAAGTTCTTCATGTAGTGTGAACAGTCCATGTCGTCGTGAACCACGCCCTTTCCTGTACTGCCGAAGGTCTCAATCGCAAAGAACTCGCCCTCCTTAAGTCAAAACGCAGTAAATCAGCAATTTCATTGAATTTTCAGAAGTAAAATAACAGAGAATGGTAGCGAGGTAGATAGGTGGTAGGCTTCTTTCCCCTAAGGTTGCAGAGAGTGGAGGGGGGTGGGGGGGGGGGGGATAATGGTACGACGGAAATCTTGAAAGCGGACGAGAAATGCTGGGTCCTATTTTCCATAACAAATGATCGGCTCTTCCAACAACGTTTTAGGAATGTATCCAAATTTGCATTCCTGTTTTCTAAATACGTTGTGCAACTAGACATGGAGAAATTTTGCATTACATATCTAACATTTGAGGTGACCGGCTCGCATCTAGGTAGTGTACTCTTATGTGTCAACGACAGGGTATGAAATTTGCCTGGTTTCTGTACGGCTTCCTCCCAGACCTTCACGCTCAATTCATTTCAGTGACGTATCCGAAACGGATGGCCGCTTTTTCGCTCAGACCACGTGACCCAAAAGAGATTGACCGCGGCGAAATATCGAGGCCTAAGAACCAGGTCAGTTTGAAACCAAGATGATTTTGTTACACATACAGCCATTGCATAGTTTCGTTGAGTACTTATATCTTAAAGAGCGAGGCAAAGAGAACGAATAAATCATCAGCTTAGGGACACTGTCTTTATGGAAAAACAAATTCTCAAAGTGACATTGTAAGAACTGTATGACAACCAGCAACGAGAATTCATACCTCCATCTTTGTAGCTTCTCCTCCCTTGACAATAGGCACAGTTTTACCAGCGTGGATTCTGTACGGTGCTATGGAATGTCCGTTGAGATTTCTGATGGGCCTCACTGTGCACAGAAACAAACAGTTAGAAATTTATCTGTCTGGCACAACAGTCAAATCTCCCTTAAACAGACGCAGGCCCCTTGCAGACTTCAGAACTTTTCTTTCAGAGAATATGCAAGGACTCTTCAAAGACGGTTCAACAATCTTCAAGGATTTGTATTCCCCAGGCTCACTTATAACATTTGACTCCACTTGGCCATTGCAAAGGGGATCTAACTTCATATACTTTTAACGTACATGTAATCACCAAAATCGACTTTTTGAGAATAAGAATTACGGAGAAGATTAAGGAATCTGATGTAAAGATTTTAATACTGAATGTCTAAGATTCACTGAATCACACAATTCTAACGTTTATTTGTTCGATACACCATTTAAGCAATCATTACTGAAAGCAAAACATTTCCGCACTGGAGTTCAATTACAGTTTTGTCTGAAACAATGCTGTGAAATGTGAAAAGCGAACTGATCAACATGTCTCCGACCGGAATCAAACCCATGACCTCCCGAACACCGGGCGGGCGCTCTATCCACTGAGCTACGAGAACTCATAGAGAGCAAGGTCATTCAACTGAGTTCATGTTACACTGTTACACTAAAAAACGAACAGACAAACAAACATATTTTTTGGTGCATGCGTGAATCAAACCTTGATATGTCTTTCCATCAAGCTCAACTTCATACGATTCCATTACTTCTTGTATGGCTTCACCAACATCACACAGTCGAACATCAATTCCAGATTCCTGTAAGAAAACAGCAAGTTCATCAGTCACAAGACAATCAGACACCATACTTGTAGAAACAAATGAATTTGTCGAAAAGCTCCGTTTTCGTGACGGATTAGCGCGGACGGTAGGCCTAACCGGATAAATAAAGCTGCGTTTTCAAATTCCACCGGCGTAACTAAGTAGACGGGGTCTAAGATCACGTGCAAGGCCCGTGCATGGTCATCGGTTGTTGTTGTCTTGGTAACTTAATTTTTGATAAAGATTTTTATCAGAATTCCAGGGTTTTCCAACAATGTCAGACTTCTTCTTTTTGTAAAGTGTTTTTACCCTCATTAAATAAAGTTACTTACTTACTTACTTACTTACTTACATCACTCATCTTCCAGGACTTCAAAATACGCAGGCTCTAATTGCACCCTTGTTAGTACACACAAAGCATAACTATTAAATAAGGCAAGGTCCTTTGAAATAATAATTATTTTAAAGGATGTTGTTTACGTGTATATACTTTACCTTGATTCCTGTGTTAGTAGCATCCTTCACAGCTGTAAGCAGGTTATCATATCTTGGGTTGAACGACACAGTGAATGCACAGTCGATTATTCTCCCTGAAAAACAACAAAATTTCATAACTTAAAACTCCTTTAGTCTACAGCCTAGCATAGTTAAATGTCTGTCTTCTCCTCAATGTCTAATATCTGTAATTATCAGTATAAGTTCAGATAATTTCTTGCTTTATTTTGAGATTATGAAATTAGTTGATGTGCTTCTTTAGTCGTTTGCATTACTTCTTGGCACTGCATTATCGAGGAAATATATGAATCACCAAAGACTGTGTCTGAGCACGTCTCCAAACAGTGAACAGGAGGTGAAAATACGACACGTAGCGGAGTATTTTTGACGAACTTCGAGGTATTTGGAAATGTGGTCAAACACTGTCTTGAGTGTTTGATATATCTTCTGAATCGAAACTAAAACTAAGGAGAAAACGGAGAAATAAAATCGTAAAAATCTATGCTAATTAAGATCAGATATCCAAACACCGTCACGGTCATGATTTCCTTTGTATAAACTTGATGAATTATTAATGAGTTGGAGAAGTATTGGACAAACTTTGAGAAGTATTGGATGCTAGCCACTTAACTCACTCCCAACACATTCAAGGTTGCCATGCGAACAACTAAATCATCAGGGTCTGTTTAAGATACTCTCTACATGCCGCTAATAAAGAAACAACTGGTCAACAATGATGACAATATTAAAAAAAAGATTTTACGATTTTGTAAGTGCATTGTTTTGTATCTTATAAGCCAAGTGCATGGATATCAGCCCTTGGTTAGTCAGTATGGATTGAACACAACCAACAAGACACGTACATGTACAGAAAAAAAAAGGTAGAATTTTGAATTGAGTTTTGTAAATTTGCGGTGAGGCTTTCTGTATATTGTTTCGCCTTCTGTTTTGAGTTTTAATAATCACCATATTATACACAAAACAAAACGGCAAAAAACATTTGTATAGAAGAAAAAGTTATAATTTGGTTAACTTTTAATCCTGGGTTAACCCTAACCAGGTTCAGAACAATCCTGCCCTGTTTCCAACAAGTTAACCTAATATGAGCCCGCGATCCAGTCGATAACCAGTAGTTGGTCAGCGGTCAACTTCAAAAAAACATGTGACCTCGAGGAGCTGTAAACTTGAGCCTGTGATATGGTCACATGATACTGGTCAGCGGATACCTTGTTTTGACAGGTGTCAATTGATCATAACATTGATGTCCAATATCAAGGAAGTACATGGTAAACCAAGGCTGCAGGTCTCTGTCAACCTATTATTTGGAGTATGGCCGCCATGTTGGGCAACTCCGCCGCCGTCATTGTCGTGCATATGCGCCCACATGCAATACCACTAGCCATGATAACCATGAGAAAATCAACTCATGGGTTTCCTTTTCTTTCCTATATGAGCATGGGGCTCTGCTTGGCGGCCCTTTGGGCCACTGGAGCTCCGCAATAAAGAAATATTGGACTGAGAGGCATTTGTTAATAGACTGATTTTAGTTATCAGCCCTCTCAGCTGTCCAAGTCATGCAATAAAACGCAGATATTTCCTTGTAACTTACCATTCACATGGGTTCCAAAGTCAATTTTGCAAACGTCGTCATATTGTAGAACAGTCTTGTCTCCTGCATTGGGCGTGTAATGAGCAGCACAGTGATTCAGAGAACATCCAGTAGGAAAAGCCAGCCCTACAAAGAACAAGATCAAGAAGTAACAACACGGCTTGGTCTTCTTCCAGTATTTCACATCTTACTTTTAATTTTGAACTCTTTAGGTCAGTATTTTGGATGAATCGACCCAATAATATAAGCCACTTGAATTACAATATGTTAACTATAATCTTGCCTAATACATTAAACAAAAGGTAACACACATTTGCAAATGTACTGAGTAACATGAATTATTGCTCTTACCTGCTTTAAGCTTGTTTTCATTGATCAATTTCCGAGAAGCTTCCTCCAACTTTTCACTGTTGAAAGGAAAAGAAATGATTTCTCTCCATGGAAGAATAATATGCTGGTATAGAATACATATGATCCAATGTATGGAGGTTATACAGAGAAAGCAAATAGTCAGTCCAAAATCACTTATTTATCCTATCTTAGAAATAATATCCAAGTGTCTGAAACATGTGCAGAGCAGCAAAAAAATATAAAATGTCTGTGGGCTTCTTTGGAATAAAGGACACTTTTTAGGTTCTTCCCTGTCATACATGTAACATTCATGACCTCACTAGCACCAAATTTGAAATAACAGAACTTTTCAAAACATCCAACAGCAGACTAAATTGAGTGATTACTTCTAAAGATTGATTATTTTATACACACCAAATCTCTATCATAGTCAATCCAGGCTTGATAAATCCTTGCACATATTTTCTGACCTAAGAAAACAGATGATGACAATTAAACTGAACAAAACAAAAACAATTCAATTATTAATGGGTTTGACTTTCGGTTGTCAAGTGCCCCTGTCAGCTATAAAAGGAGCATCCAGTTACCGTCATCATGAAGTTAATGAGAAGTATATAGAGACCACAGAGAACAGGGCTAATTACCATTTACAAGGGAAAACTGAAAATTCCAGTTGGAAAATCAAATGGTTTGCGCCATTCCATTTGGGAAACTTCAGAAGATATGGGTTGTGATTTGAGGTGATGCTATTTTTCTGCTCTTTTAAGTCTCTCTAACTGATGTGGATATACTTTATAGCGATTCCTTCTCCCGCGACGTGACATTCAATTGTTTAATGTTTATGCCTGAAATTTCCAACCGCATGGTGTTTGTAAATGGTAAGCACCCCAGGGGTTCAATTAAGGGCCGGGCATTGAGCAAATTGACCAGTTGTGAGGACAATCTTGCTTGCCTGGTTTGACCATCTAGAGGAAAGTTTTTCTTATAGAGAAGTTCAGTTCAAATAGTTTTGCCTGTCTGTAAAAACCAGTTGCCCTCTTGCTGGAAATGTTAATGAAACCCCTGTGGTCAAGAAGGAAAACCAGTAAGAAGGATAAATTTAGGTCATATGGTCACTTTGAAATAATTGGTGAGGAAGACGAGTGTTTTTGTATGAGTGAAGTCTGTGAGGCAGTTAAGATTTGGTTTTGTGCAGATGCTAAATTTTGTACAAAAGTCAAGTTTTGCTTGGAAATTGAGTTTTAAGTGGAAGTACTAATAATATTTCGCCTCATGGTTAGCGCGCTCGTCTCTGGATCGAGCGGTCCGGGTTCGAGCCCTGGCTGGGGACATTGTGTTGTGTTCTTGGGCAAGACACTTTACTCTCACAGTGCCTCTCTCCACCCAGGTGTATAAATGGGTACCCGCGAACTTAATGCTGGGGCAACCCTGCAATGGACTAGCATCCCATCCAGGGGGGAGTAGAAATACTTCTAGTCACTTCATGCTACAGAAACCGGGATAAGCTCCGGCCTGATGGGCCACTTGGCTCGTATGCAGACTTTACCTTTTACTAAGAATATTTTGTGTGGAAGGAGAATTTCAGGTGGAATTTGACTCTTAGCTCTGTGCGATGTTTAAGTGCCACACCGAAACTACAACGGCAATAAAAAACTTTACCAAAAAAGTTTTCATCAGCAGCACAATGTCTCTACACATATATACATGCACGTGTAGTGTTATGGCTCTGGTTACTTTTCTTAGCGGTACTCTGGAAAACAGTTAGATAGAGAAAATGACTAATTTTGTGTAGTTTGGAGAACATGAACAGTCAGGGCTAAGGCTAAATGTTTCTTTACATATTCATTTAGGGTTAGTCCTTAATTAGACACCATCCACACTAATGCGCTTTCGAAACCATAAATGCTTTCCACCAAAAACTTTCTCTGTCCACATCACCATTGTCACAGTGTTTTCCTGGTCCACACAATGAGAATGTGTGGACATCAAGTTTTGTGTGGATGTTGAGTTTTGTATTGAAGTCTGGTTTTTGCAGATAGAGATTGTTACATGACATTGAGTTTTGTTTGTACATCAAAAAGGTTTAGTTGTCAGGTTGGCATAACATTTAGTTGTGTGACAACATCAAGTTTGTTGGAAACCCTAGTTTTGTATGGAAAGTTTGTTTTGGTGCAGGAGTGGGTTTTGTGCCAAAGTTTCGTTTTACATGGATGGAAATAAGATTCTGAAAAGCGTCAATCAGGATCTTATTTGGTATTTAAATTACAATCAATACCTGTCTGTGAGCCTCGGCAGCTTGTCTCACATCACTACAGATGTCATTAAGCACTCGATCCAGTGCTCTCTTCTCTTCACTGGTTTCACGCCACAGATTGCTGCAGAGAAACAAGTCAAGTAGTCACTAGGGGATGTTTTTGTTCCTAATGGCATGGCAAGCACACACATGTAATTCATCGATATGAGTAGGTTGTCAAGCATGCTAACTTACCTCAGGCAACCCTGCAGGGGTGCTACAATGGAAGGCACATTTGTTCGGACAGGTAAATAAATTCCAAAAACTACATATACATGTACAATGTACACCACTTACTCGTCTTTGTAGCTCATGATTTGTCCCATAGGAAAGTTGCCATTGGGGAAAAGTTCTGATATTGCCACTGTAGGAGGATTAGTCTGTTGTTTGGTGGGTTGTGGCTGAGAATTGTCTGATATTCAAAGAAAGAATCAATCATCAATACTTTGAAAACAAGGCAGGACCTGTATGGTGACGAAGTGACCAAACAGATGGAGTTTATCCTAGTTTCTGTAGTATTAAGCCACTACCACTTCCTGTATGATATGTTATTTCATCACAGGGCAATTGGCCCTGGAGCAACAATTTTGCCAGTACCCATGTGCAGTCTAGGGTAGAGAGAGGCACTGCAAGAGTACAGCAATTTACCCTAGCACAATACAAATGTTGCTAAATGTAATTTAGGCTAAGTTAAATACGAAAAAAGATACTTTTTAGATAACAATAGTTTACTGCAGGTTCGGCGCAAGGGGTAGTCGGGGGATTTGTGCAGGGGCCTCTTAATTTTGAAGCTTGGCTTTTAGATGTCAAGTCATTCCGTGTGTTTTTCGCTGCTAGATTGATCTTGTTACAAGCTTTTCTCCCAGCCCACACACCCCCCTTGTCTTCATGGTAAGTGTGTGGTAAGTATCGTTTGTTTCTACTGTTTTCTTAGTGTGTCAGTGCCTGGTGGTTGCTGATCACTGCTGGGTTGTTATGGATACCTACGCGCGCAGTTTGCTTGTACGCTCCACCTTCCTTTCAGGCACCATTCCCTGTGCTCATGTATTGTTGATAAATTTAATGACCACTGCAGAGGCTTGCACCTAGTTTGAGCCATTCCACCTCCCCATAACATTTTATGGGGTTCCCCTAACAGCTTACCAGTGCCCTTTCATAATCTGGGTGGACTGAGGTGCCGTGAAGGATAGCAAATAACAAAAAGGAACAAGCAAACACAAATTCCTTCTATCAATTATTTATTGCTCTTTCACCTTGTCCATCCCCTGACTTGGTTCCTGCTGACTTCTTCTTCTTCTTTTTCTTCTTCTTTCCAGGAGCTGTGACACCGTTTTCTCCTTCGGGTGCATCTTCACCGTCTGAAAGTAAAAGAGATTAAATACAGTTCATTAACAAAAATGTCAAAGCCTTCTTGGACCCCAAGGGCACAGCAGGCTGGTCCTATGATAGGCTTGACTTCCACCACTCTCTCGAGTTCGGTCTACGTTATTTTCCAAGAAGAAGAGCATGGGCTCCTTTCTAGAACATCGGCTGATAATCAAGCCTGGTCCTCTGATAACCTTTACCATTCTTATCTCAAGAGGTCATGATCCTTTTAGTCAGCAC
Source organism: Orbicella franksi (assembly GCF_964199315.1). Classification (NCBI taxonomy): domain Eukaryota; kingdom Metazoa; phylum Cnidaria; class Anthozoa; order Scleractinia; family Merulinidae; genus Orbicella; species Orbicella franksi. The sequence goes on from NC_138155.1 coordinate 4,540,906, forward strand.
CAAGAATTGTGACCTTTGGGTGGGTCCAACACCAGAAGTCTGTGATTCCTGGATTTCCCTTCAAATCTGACAAATCTGATTGGCTGAGAAAATCAGTTATAAGAAAATACTCTGTGTAAGCTCTGGAAATCAGGTCTAATCACGGGTTGTGATTCTTGTTCCTGCATATTGATTGCAAAGGCTGTGGCCTCTGGGATGAGAGAGAACCATTACTGACTTGCTTTACTCTCCAAAATATAGGAAATCATAGATAAACAAATAAATAATGATAAAAAAAACTAGTGAGTATTAATAAAGTATTTAATATGTTCACCTGCATCTTCTTGTCGCACGCCATTCACTGGTTCTGTTGTAACACTCTGAGCGGTTGTATCATCTTTCTCTCCATGTCCATTCATTTCCCCATTCTGTACTTCTGTAGTTTGCTCCCCACCTCCTACCAAGATTGAAAGCGTAATTTATGTTCTATTACCACATCTAACAAGACTTGGTCCACGTATTTTGTTGGATTACATAGCATTTATTGTCCGATATAGGTGATTCCTCAGAATTACATTGTGCACCCCTACTGCGCAGGATTTTTGCATCAACTCATGCACACTATTCTGTATAAAGAATATCAAGAGAATTCCTTTAAGCTACATGTAAGCTTGACAGTGAAATAAATGTTTGTTTTCTCTTAAACAAGCACCATGGCCTATATATTTTATTATGTACATGTAATTTCAGTGTACAAATTATCCTCTTTACAATTGTTTGCAAGGAAAAAAAGAACATTATGGCTTTTATGTGCAAAATAGTTACTTGAGCATGCAAATTATGATCTTGGAAACAACGACTCAAGAAATGTTTTGGGTCAATGATGTTTAAAATTGTGTGAGTGTTCCATGAATTATATATTACATAATTTGTTCTTATGCCTGAGCCTTTCTACTTATCAAATTTTTTATTAAGTATTTTCTAAAAAAACTTTGCTTCCAACTACCACAAAATATTATGTGCACCAATGAAGTAATGCACAAGATTTGGAATACAGTACTGCTCCGAACTAGGCAAACATTAAACGCGCGTTCTCAATGCAAAGGGTTAAAAGCACACGCGCATTTTGTCGTGTTAGACTACATTTGGATTTCGCGTTATAACGCATTAAAGTAAGCGCATTAGTATTTAAAAAAATTGTTCAACAACTTTTTTTTCTGAGTAATCACCTTAAGCACATGCAAGCCAGTGTAAATTGCATTAAAATTATACTGGCATAAAGTGTACATGTATGTACTTTCAGGCAGGGAGAGAAAAAAGCAGAAGAAATACTTTAAAGAAAACATGGCAAATTAAAATTTTAAAGTAACTTTATTTCGAAAGTGTATTTGAGTACCCCCCTGGCTTTTTTCTGCAATAACTATGAATACATTTGTTCAACCAAATCAAGAGTGATGTTGCAACCATTAACCCTCGACGAAATTGAAATTAGAAAGTGAAAACTCTATTTAAACGTCAGGGTGTTTAAGTTTTGTTATACTTAATATGGCTTAAAATGATTTACGTCCTTTTCTGAACGCTCACAGTTTAAGATCCCGTCAATAAACACCAGTCACAGTCTTTTGTAAATGGTTATGCAACAGAGTGGCTTGAATATGAGTTTAACCTTATTAAAATCTGCATGTCATGTTTTCGCAAACTGTAAGCTTCGCTTTACGAGGATTTACAAGACGGACAAAAAGTTTCGATCGTGGCAGAAAACAACGCTGCAAACAGACAGGTAAAAACCGGGATTGAATAATATAGACATGTACAAGCACTTAAGTTTGAACAGATTTAAGCTCACGGACACATGAACTTGCACTGTCATCATATTTATTTGTCAGTTCCTCTAAATGTTTTACCACCAAACTAAACTGACCTTTCTTCTTTTTCTTCTTCTTCTTTTTCTTCTTACTCGAAGAGACTTCATTAGCGTCCACTAAGTCTTCCACCTCGTCATCGCCATCCTCTGGCATCTCATTAGTGCTTTCTTTTTCCAAGCGTGGTTCTTCCGTAAGAACCGCCGCCATCTTGAGTCCGAGAAAAAACTGACAGAGCAGCCAGGCCATGTAACCAGGCTATATTTTGGGAAGTTGCAGAGGAAGCTGGAAACTAAACACTTCTGAACTGGGACCCAGTTCTCACTCAAAATCGGTCTGTTTACTTCCATGGTGCGATGGCCTCATTCACTTTGCGAGAACAATCACTGCGTTTGATGAGACTTGTAGGAGCAGCATCGTAAGCATTTTTTTGCGTATTTACGAGTGTTTAAACTTTTAGAGGGTGTTTTCTCCAGCTCTAGGGTTGTTGTCGCCCCAGTTTGATACGTCGATCGTTCCCCTGCGAATCCTGGCATGTGACAGTCAGTGCACTTTCGCTGGAGGTGTATCCCAGTGGGGGATGTTGCACACAGCATGTATTTCAGAACGCTTAGCCTTGACAAAGAACCCTAAAGTTGTGACCAGTTGCGACTGAAACATTTAAATCAATTCATTTGTCAAATAAAAGATTGGAAATCAAAGGCTTGTACTAATGCTGCAGATGTTAGCTTTAAGGTTTTGTTTGTTTGTTTGTTTGTTTGTTTTGATTTGCTTAGCTGAGAATTCGGGGCTATAAAACCTGAATCCGCATCTTATCATATCCCAAGGGGTTGAATCCCCAGGCCAACCAGGAGGATTATGTAAAAATGTATGTATCCAATGCCAGAGATTCGCCAATAATTTTCAGAATTCTTCAGCAAGTTACAAAATGTTCATGGTACTGAAACACAGCCTCGATTACAAGGGGTGTAAATGTCAGTGCCCCACACATGTTTTAGCTTTCCCAGGATAATGTGGATCATGTGCACAAAAGGGATCCGTGGTCGAGTGGTGATCAATATACTCTTCATCTATGCCCTCGATCGAAATCTTGATCAATACTTGATCAATATCCTGATTAATGATCAGTTGACACTCTATTGACACTTGATCAACACTCGGTTGATAGTCGGCTGAATGTCGCCCATTTTATGTGAATTGGTTGAAAATTTGGTCGACTCTCGAATGAGATGTCAATGGAGTGACGATCAAGTGTCAACTAATGTGTCGATGAAGTGTTGATCGAGTATCGATTGAGGGTTGAGTGAGGGTATCGATTGAGGATATTGATCGTCATTAGACCGCAGATGCCTTTAGTACACATGATCTGATAATTTTTGAATAGGCATACACGCACGTGGCGTAACCTATGTAAAATGTTATATTAAATGGCTTCAACAATTGGTTGAAAACTATATACTAAAACCACAAGATATCTAGATGTCTAGAAATTCCGATTCTTTCTGTGGGGAGAGTATGGATTTTGTTTTTTTGGAAACTAATACATTTTGTTTTCTTAATGTTATTTTAAATTAGATGCAGATGTCCAGCTCACTCACAAACCTTCTCACCAGGTGTGCAGAGAAATATCTTAACCTTCTAGTTTCCTTTCTAGTACTCCAGAGAGAGGGGGGAGGGGGAGACTCCCTTATATGGGCCATATACATGTAGGTACAATGTATGTGCAGCACCAAAGGGTGTGGTTTTTTAGCCATTTTGGTAATAAAAGGTATCGATTTTGGCCATTTTGGTCTCAACTTAAAGGGTATGGTTTTTGAACTCTAGTCTTGAATTCAGTATTCCATGGTAATAGATGTCCAACAGTAGCAATCAAATGAAAGAATGAAAGATGTGAATGCAGCCATAATGCTACTGGAAAAATGGCCTGAAAAAATTTCAGGCAAAGGTCGTGGGTTCGAATCCCATTCAGAGCCTGAAATTTTTTCAGGTCATTTTTCCAGTAATGTTATGGCTGCATTCGCATCTTTCATTCTTTCTTGAATTCAGTATGTGTTTTTTTTTAGAAGAAGCTACTTTTTCATCATTTTTTGTTAAGAACATCAACAGAAGCCTTTCACAAAGTCTTAACATTGGTCTGAACTTAAGATAACTAATTATGAGACAGGTCTGAAACAGGATATTGATTGAAGGGTCCCTGGTCTTAAATAACTGTACAGTTAGGGTATCAACTGAAAGTTTTGGTGAGGTCATAAATAGGGTAGGGAAAATAACAGATATTTTTGGTCTTAATAAATAGGGTAAGGGTGTTGAGAAATGGGCTGCACACCCCCATTCCCCAAGCGATTTGTCTGGGAGTACCCCGCCTGGCTTAGTGCTACTGATGAGCTGGTTTTATTACCTTAATTTGCTACTGTCCATTGCCATGGTGCCCTATTTGATTTTTGATTAAATAAATGCATTTATTGGATGATTAACCTTCGGTTGTTATCAAAAATGCTAATTAATAATGAACTCCAACTTCTTATAATAATTTGGTTTTGTCAAATCAGATTCTGTACACTGGCATATGTTTGAATCTTACATGGCCTTAATTATGACATTGCCATATGGATGTGATCTTCACACATTTTAGTTTAACCACTTTAAATTTTTGTTTTCATTTTAGTACCGGGGCTATCATCTGCTGCAAAAGATCATGTTGAACCAGAGTATGCATTTGAGGTAAGTGTAACAGTCAGGAATTATTAATAAAATATTACTTGTTAAACCCTGTGATGTCAGGAGGTGGGGCTTAGGTTGGGGGGATCCTTGCAAGGCTTTTAGGTCGGGCTATCTCAAACGAAATAACGCATTGTACTCATGTTGGTGGAGGTGCGGTGGCCTCATGGTAAGTGTGCTTCAGACTTTGGATTCAGCAGTCTGGTTTTGAGTCCTGGCCAGAGACATTGTGTAATTATCATGCAATGTTCTTGGGAACACCCAGGTGTTACAAATGGGTCTGCTGGCAAATTTAATGCCGGTGGTATCCTTGCAATGGACTAGCATCCCACCCGTACAAAACGAGCAGATCTGTTTATAGTCTGTTACAGATCTGCTGGCACATCTGACTGAATATTCCAGTGGGGAGTAGAAATATTCCTAGTTGCTTCATGCTACAGAACCCAGGAAGCTCTGGCCTAATGGGCCACTTCCAGGCTTTTACATCCAGACTTTTCTTTTTTAATTTACACAATTTTGAACAATGCATGAGGAACCCAATCCAGTCTGGATGTGAAAAATTGATTAGATATCATGCAATCATGAATGGTCTACATGTATGTTCTAATGTGTGCATTAAATGTACTTGAACACGTAATTCTAGCCACAGCCATTGTCATTTTGTTTCTGGTTTTAATTATTAGGTGGCAAATTCTAGCGTCAGGTATGGGGAAGGGGTCACCAGAGAAGTTGGCATGGTAAGCTTGCTGATTAGCTAATTTCTGCTCTTGGACCATACTGTTCATCATTTATGACTGCACAATTATTGTTAACTAATTTAAAACCAAGTTCCCTTTGATTACACTTTAGCTGACATGCTCTGATATTGATAATTTGTATTCTGACAGGACTTTAAAAATCGTGGCCTGAAGAGTGTCTGTGTTATTACAGATCAAAAGGTTGTACCTTATTGTTGTTTATTATCCTTTGGGTTTACTGAGACCCATACAATAGATCATATTCGTGTTCTTCAAATTGGACTGGAACTAGCTTGCAATGGAGGCTCAGGCTTGGGAATATCATTAAAAAGAGAAAAATGTAATTTGCAGTTGAAGACTTCCCCCCACATCAGCCTCAGTTGCAAGCTAATTCCAGTCCAATACTGGGAGTAGGAATATGGTTTATTGCACATCTAATATTAAAAAAAAAAATAATTTAAAGTACAAAGAAAAAATTGGATTCCTCTTTGGTAAAATAAAATGGAAAATAATAATTTTTTTCTAAATAACTTCTAAAATAACTTCTTCTTTAATTAGTTATGTACCAACTACCTTTCACTACCAACTATAACTACCTCACTCCACCCAGGTGTATAAATGTGTACCAGGGAATTTTATGCGGGGGTGGGGGGGGGGGAGGGAAGGAGTAACCCTGCAATGTTGCAATGGACTAGCATCCCATCCAGGGGGAGTAGAAATACTCCTAGTCGCTTCATGCCTCTGAAACCTGGATAAGCACCCGCCCAATGAGCCACTTGGCTCATAGGCAGACTTAGCCTTACCCTTATACCTTAACTTAATGTACCAACTAAAGTTCTAAAAATTGCTGTTAGCGAATATTAGCCATTTCCAAGTTGCCCCTACTAATACTTCTTTTTAAAACAAGTCTTAGTGCACGCCTGTCGTATTGAAATAAGTTTTTCTTGCACGTTCATTGTCTTGCAAGTCAAACTCATTTCCATATGAGAGGTTGTGTACCACAACTGGTTCATTTTGAAACAGACTGAGGTAAAAAGTAACTTGGAAATGGTTTATTGGGTTAGAATTGTACTGTATGGTAGCAGGCAACTACTAAGTAAACATACTTATGAAATGTTAATTTATAGTTGGTGACTTTGCCTCCTGTCAAAGAAGCCATTGAGTCTCTTGAAACCAGCCATGTTAGATATGAACTTTTCGACAGAGTAAGAATCGAGCCAACAGACACCAGGTATTGAAATTAAAAAAAAAATGTATTAATATGTACTTTACAATTATATTTAACAGCTCATTGGCAGTCACTAGCTTTTTTGCATAGTAATATGAAAAATGTTATACAATATACAAGTTTACGGTAATTTTGACACATTTGATCATGAACCATAATTATCATATTTACTGATGGAAAAGGGAAGGGGGGTGGGATGGGTAGCCAAGGAGACCAAGAACTCCCTTTCACTGAAAATTTAAAATAAATTATACTAAATTGCTAAAGATTTGAAGCATAACATTTTTGTCCACCAAATAAAAGTACCCTGGCTCAGAATGCAGAACAATAGAAAACCCAGCATGGGAATAAAAGAACAACATTTTAATGTTATTACAGGTTAAAAGTTGTAGTTAAAGATGTTGTTCTTTCTCAGTTTTAAAGATGCTATTGAGTTTGCCAAGCGAGGTCAGTTTGACTCGTTTCTTGCTGTCGGTGGTGGCTCGGTGATTGACACTGCCAAAGCTGCTAATCTGTACCTCTGTCATCCAGAAAATGACTTCCTGGATTTCGTGAATGCACCTGTCGGGAGAGGATTACCTATTGACAGAACTTTGAAGCCTCTTATAGCAAGTGAGTGCCTTGTCTTTGAATTATGGATTTCTTCTCTTAGCACTAGCTTCTCAGGGAATACCTTGACTCTGAAGATGACTTACAAATGCTAAGGTTGAAGAAATGGCGGCCACACCCACATGATCACTTTTAAGAACAGATGTCTTTGTCGTTTCTTTGCATGACTAAACTTTCTATGAAAATTAGTTATTATAACCAAATCTATCCCTCAAAATGCTAGAAATACAACAGATGAAAACTTTCAGACATTTTACAAAACAGTGTGCATATTTATAAGATTTTTTTTTTTGAGTGAGATACGTCTTTCTTTTTCTTATTTGGACATCACTACTTTATAATAATAAAGTTTGAACTTGTACAATGTTTGCGCAGTCGAAAAACTGATTTTGACATGTGCTTTTCTTGTTCTATCCACAGTTCCAACAACGGCTGGGACAGGTATGCAATATTAACAGTTTTTTGGCCTGGGGGTGAGATTGTTGATACTATTATCACATTTTATGTTATTAAGTATCATGACGACATTCAGTCATGCATCTTAAGAAAGTTCAAAGGTGGAATTCTCTGTTGGTAAGCCGAGAAAATGGTGGCGGGAGGCGCGGTGGCCTCATGGTTAGTGCGCCCATCTCCGTATCGAGCAGTCCAGGTTTGAACCCTGGCCGGGGACATTATGTTGTGTTCTTGGGTAAAACACTTTACTCTCACAGTGCCTCTCTCTACCCAGGTGTATAAATGGGTACCGGTGAACTTAATGCTGGGGGTAACCCTGTGTGGACTGGCGTCCCATCCAGGGGGGAGTAGAAATACTCCAAGTCGCTTCATGCGACAGAAACCGGGACAAGCTCTGTCCTGGTGGGCCACTTGGCCCGTATGCAGACTTTTTAAAGAGAAAATGGTGTATACCTGGTAGTTCGTGTCTTCTAACTATGGTGGTTTTTTTTTGTTAAATCTTAGGTAGCGAGACAACGGGTGTGGCTGTCTTTGACTATGAACCACTGAAAGCTAAAACAGGTATCACTTAATTGAAGCCTTTTTTAAACGTGAAAACATTTCACTTTATTAATGATTGATGACAAAAGAGTGAATAATGAAATTTGACTTTCCTTACTTTGGTTTGCATAAATTAATTTCTAAATTTTTCAAGTTTGTTGTTTGTAATCCGTGTTAATCTTCTCCATCCTTAACCATCCTTTTTCTTTCAGATTTATTATTATTTCTTTAGTGTTTTTATGTCTTAGTAAACTACTATTTTTAGGTCTCCTTCAGTTTAAAAATACTTGAGAACTACTTTTTGTACTTTGCCAAAATAACTCAAAATACCATGATGACTGTAACGTACAAACCGTGTATCAACAGACGTACTAATTTGTCTGGCATTACACCTTGATTTCCACACTGATGACATAACCTTACAAAGATCCGTGTAGCACTCTGATTGGTTGTTTCTCAGGTTTGAACTTTCGCGTGCAAATATGAACAACCAATCAGAAGATGTGATATGGATCTCTGTTAGTAGTGTTATTAGTGAGGAATTTGTCTAGATGACTCTGTCACGAGCGAGGGAAGGAAACGAAAATGCGACAGGAAAAGTGCCTGTTTTCATTGCCGTTTCTACAGGTATCGCCAACAGAACCATTCGTCCAATGCTAGGCATTGTGGATCCACTGCACACCCTTCATATGTCTGAGCGCTTGACAGCTAACAGCGGTTATGACGTGCTATGGTAAGATTCATCAATGGTGTTTTAAGCGCAAGATGATTCACAGAAATATATGTATGTCGAAGGGCCACGCGTTTGTCCTTGCAGTTGAAGCCTTGGGAGAGGGACTGGCGCGTGAGAAGAGAGGTCCTGCCGTCGAATGGACAAAATGGCATATTTCAGTTTTTGGCCAATGTTTTTGAGACGAATGTGCAAAGCTTTTTTTGCTAGTCAAAGGGTGGTTACGTTTGACTTGTTGATTAACAACTTTATTGTCATAAACGCTTTAATAAACGCTCGCTACCGTAAGCTACCTCTGATGACTTTGGCATTAGCTGTTGATGAGTTATGTTGTTTTGAGTGAAACTAGACCTGAATTTTGCTCCAATCATGGACCATGCATTCTCTTTTTCTACCTTTCTGGTGTTTTAAGGAGGGCTCCACTGAAATTCGCCTTTGGCGAGTTGGATTCCCTCACTAAATATTATTATTATTATTATTATTATTATTATTAGTTTTTCCACAGTTTTCAGTCATTCGTTGGTCGTTTTCAATGAAATTAAGACCAGTTTGTTACTTTTAAGCAACAGAGCACTTTTTTCCGTGTTTACATAGCCTCAATTTAAACCGTGCACCAGGAGGGTTGGGAGAATTCGAGACAGGAACTTGTAAAAACTCGAGACGAAGTTGAGGGTTTGCATAACTTTCCAGAATTTTCCCAGTCCCCCGAGTATTTATACGAGGCTATGTAAACATGGAAAAAGTGCTTTTTGCTTCTACAAAATAATTCTCAAAACTACGCGCGAATCTAAAACGTCACAATCGTGTTTACATACTCTCATCTAAACACGCCTATCGACCAATGAGAGCGCGCGTAGTAGTTCAGTTATTTTTATAAAACATGATTCACCGAAGGTCACCCTGCATGTAGTTGAATTGCAGTCCTCTAGTTACCTAACTGAGACTTAAATGTTGTTTTAGCGAAGACTGTACTCCACCAGGTATTAGGTTGATTACATTAGTAATGCGAAGCAGCAAACGATTTCACTGTCATATATTTCTCTCGTTCTTCACAGTCATGCTATCGAGTCGTACACAGCCATACCGTACCAGATGCGAGGGCCACGACCTCCAAACCCCAACATGAGACCAGCGTATCAAGGAAGCAATCCAGTCAGTGATGTATGGGCCAAACATGCGCTCAGTATTGTCTCCAAGTACTTAAAAAGGTTGGAGAATTATTGATACAGTAAAAAATTTCATGTACGATCTCAGTTTTCTATATCTGATGGTGATTGTCCTGCTTATAGTGTGTAATGGGCTATTGCCAACGAGGCTATCAGCCGATAGAGACCATGTTTTTAACAGCCAAGCCTCCGTTCGTTACTCCGTGACAGCATAGTTAACCATGGTGACAGTCAACTGTCCAGTAAAACGCTGCGAACATGCTGAAAAATAATGGACAGTATTTTATAGATGATAAGATATGCCATTCTGGTTATCTAGCTACTTGGTACTGCTTGAGTTTGATTCGAAAGAAAGAGGTGAGCAGTATTTGAATTTACTTCATGGTATTAATTTTAAACTTAATCCTACAGATCAATTAAGGACCCTGGTGACTTCGAGGCCCGGTCCAGCATGCACTTGGCGAGCGTTTATGCAGGTGTGGGATTCGGAAATGCTGGCGTGCACTTATGGTAACGTGAGATTGTCTTGCTTTTATAGACGGACAGGCAAACAGACAGACTGCCAGGCGGACGAACGGTCGGAGAGACCGATAGACAGACAGACAGGCGAAGGGACACACTAATTGACAGTCAAGCAGATTGACTTACAAAAAGACAGACACAAAAAGCTGACGGTACGGAAGGAAGGACGAATAGATGGACGGACGAAGACAGACAGACGGACAGACAGACAGACAGACTGACTGATGGACAGACAGAGCCTGATTTCTCAGGACATGTTTCAAAAGCTTCAGGATACTTTGAAAATGTCTTTTTCTAGGAATTGACAATGCAATAACCTACAAACCACTTGATGCTATGTTATGAGCACATTTGAAAATCTCGTCAAGTACTTCTCTTCGATCCGTGATTCGCTAACCATTCTTTAACTGGTAAACCAGCCCTGTATTACCTCAGCGTAATAAAAAAATAACAACTTGAATTTCTTTTTTACAGCCACGGCATGTCATATCCCATCTCTGGCCTGGTCAAGTCCTACAAAGCTAAAGATTACAACGCGGATCACCCTCTTGTGGTAAAAAATCGTTAATGCTTGTTGCGCAAACATTTATGTTGACATATCCGCACGCTACAACATTTCAACGATCATTGCCTAAACTGGCAAGCAAGATCCGATGTTTTCAGTAGTGAAACCAATATAGCACTACTGCGATGAAAGAATAAACTGCAGCTTTTTAATACTTCTTTACTCAGAGTAGAAATGTGAAAAAAAAGGCAACAGATCATTGTGTTTGGGTTAGATATTGGAGAGCCAAAAAGCAGGAAATGACGAATATTTGTGCCACGCAACTGTGCGCAATCTTGCATATTGTGGTAAAACAATAAAAACGACTTTATTTAGTGTCAATGTATTTAGCACTGCTGTGCTAATTTAGAGTACTGTAAACAAACAAACAAACAAACAAACAAACAAACCAATAAGCAAATATTGCAAACAGAGTGAGAGTATGTTAAGATTGGTGGGAAACTGGCCAATTGGCTATCTACAGAGTGCGGTCGTGGAGTTGAAGTTGTGACTACTGACTCGAAGCCGAGCTAGTAAACTGAACCAGGCACCTCCAGATATCAGATCTATGGCTTCAAACAACCTAACCACCTAGCCTCCAATATCCATGTCTAATACACCCCGCTACACGACTATACTAGATGGTTGGTTGCAGTTTTTTGCAAGATTTGATTCATCGATGATTTTCTCGATTCTGCTCACTTTTCTACTTGAGAATGGGAAGTAACATATTATCACTGATCACGTTTTTTTTCTTTTTGTTCCTCAGCCACATGGTTTGTCCGTAGTGGTGACATCGCCAGCTGTGTTCCGCTTCACGTCTCCAGCGTGTCCCGAGAGGCATCTGGAAGCAGCTCAAATCCTTGGTGAGCTAATGATTTATGATTACTACTAGTAATATATCATTAAAACGAGCTCAGTCACGGTATTTTGAGTTATTTTGGTCCCGTAGAAACTTACCTTTAAACTGAAGGAAAATTGAAAATAACAGTCTACTAAGATAGAAAAACACCAAAGAGATAGTAATAAACCATAAAGAAACAAGGATGGTTAAGGATGGAGAAGATTAACACGGATCCCAAACGAAGAACTTGAAAAAATTAGGCTAAATCTTTCAAGATGCGCAAACCGTGACGTAGCTCCTTTTATATCGCTGATTTCTACCCCTGAAGCTTAAGTCTGGGAGGCGCAATGTGGTTTACATTACCCTCTGTGAAAGACCAACCCGTGAGACAAGGCCAAAACACAACACCGGGAACTCCGTTACCTTACTGAAACCCTGACCGCTTGCTCTAATTCGGAGTCAAGTGCACTAACCATTAAGGGCATTACGCCACTTTTTCAGCCATTAAGAAGGTGGAGAAAAGAGTAAATCTCGCATTCTTGTTTGTTACGTTTTTAAAGGTGCCGACACCACAAATGTGAAGCTAGCTGATGCCGGTTTGTTACTGTCCGACACGCTCCGTGACTTCATGTACAGTACAGGAGTTGATAACGGACTTACCGCCCTCGGATATCAATCTGAAGATATCCCAGCGCTTGTCAAAGGAACTTTGCCTCAACATCGTGTGACAAAGCTGGCGCCAGCAGGGGCTCCAGGGGAGGAAGAACTTGCGAGGCTTTTTGAGGATTCTATGACATTGTATTGATTCTTTGAAGCTGTTTTGTCCCAGGCTGTCTCGGCTCGAGCACTAGTGGGCGAAGACCCTGGAAACGAAATTGTATGTTCTTCTGATTTGAAGGGAAAGATATATGGGGCTTTCGGTCGACTCGAAACCTGATAGACTGGAAATTGTGACTCGAATTAAATGTAACTGTCCTTGCACCAACCTAGGGCTAACTTCAGATCAAAGGTCGTAAGATTCCTTTAGTGTAGAATGTGACACAGGGAAAATATTTTTATGACATACAAATCCTGCACTAAATAACAGCTAATGTATGACGAACAGCCAAATAAATGGACTGTATTATGCAGGAAAATAGTAATAAATTTTATTACGTCTTGGAAATCGAAAACTGGCAATAACTCCATAGCTTAGAGCCTCAAATATGGGAAAATCAGTTCTTTTTATCGTTTGTATGAAATCGAAAAGCAAATTGACTTTTAATCTCCCCTTTTTACATGTAATTACTGACGAGTTCTAGACCTGAAGTCTTGGCTTTTTTACCCTAATTATTACTGTCAATTAAACAAGGGCATCTAATTAGCTTGCTATATTTTTGCCCTTTTCCATTTCTCCTCTTACTTGTCTACTTTATATTTATCTTAGTTTGTAATTTTAGAATGGAATAAATAAATAAAATGAAAATGAAATGAAAAATATTTCGATTGTCGTATTTTTTAGATGATGTGTAAGTAACAGATTGCTAGTTTTAAAAGAAACACGAAAACGAGTTTCGAGACGTGGGTGGTTTTGAAAGTTTGTATTAACGACTCTGCAATCTTTTTTTAGTGTGAATAAATCTTTCGATTGCCATAGCAAATGCCAAGCCTGAGTTTATGAGGTGAAAACTCGCAAGTGAAGTAAAAAAGACGGCTCCTCGTTTAAAAACCCAAGATGTCGGTTTGGAGGAGGGGGAGGACTTCATACAACCTCACCTTCTAAGGGTGGGGATGGGGTAGCTCACCCTCTTGGGGTCTCTTCGGGGGATGGGGAGTGGAGAGAGAATAGAAGAAGACAACATTGTGTGAAAAGACGGCTCCTCGTTTAAAAACCCAAGATGTCGGTTTGGAGGGGGGAGGGGGTGGGGGAAGGACTTCATACAACCTCACCTTCTAAGGGTGGGGATGGGGTAGCTCACCCTCTTGGGGTCTCTTCGGTGGGATGGGGTTGGAGAGGGAATAGAAGAAGACAACATTGTGTGAAAAGACGGCTCCTCGTTTAAAGACTCAAGATGTCGGTTTCGGGGGTGGGGGGAGAAATTCATACAACCTCACCTCCTAAGGGTGGGAGTGGGGTAGCTCACCCTCTTGGGGTCTCTTCGGAGGGATGGGGGGTGGAGAGGGAATAGAAGAAGACACCATTGTGTGTGTGGAGTAATGTCCATGACTAAAATGATAGCCTTCTAGGACAGAGCATTTTAGCTTAGGATTCTTCTAGTGTGATAGCTAAACAAGAGCCGAAAAAGGCGTCTGTTCTCTTAAACTACCAGTGTCTCTACCTACTACAAAAAAAAAAAAAAGCATTCGATTTTGTGGAAAGCGAGAAGAAATGCAATAGACACAAATTCACTCGCAGTTCCTTTTAGGAATCAAGTCGCAAATACTACCCACTCTATTTTATTTGCAGCACTTTATCAGCAGTCCCCTTACAAACACCAGCAGAATATCAAGAAGAGTAAAGCGTGATCACTTAAACCTTAAAATGTTTCAACATGATATTCAGACTTTCGATATATTAAAATTCAGCATGATAATGAGGACACACAAACACAAGAAATGAATAAACATGGTCATTCAATTTCCTTTGTTTGTGTCCTAAGCCTCGCTGCCAAGCTGAATTTAAATAATTATATCGCAAGTGGTCTATTGAGAAACATGAATTAAATTGAATTTGTACAACCCCAGAATTGATGACTTGAGTCTTATTTACCTTATCACATAAAGAACATTGAGCAAGTAGGTACTTATGTTAGCGAAGTCTGCCTTCAAAAAGCCGTTTAACGAACAAAAATATTTCCATGTGGATTAGCCACATTTGTTAACTGATTGGCTTGGTTTGTACCACATGGATCATGAGTAGGCCAAGAATGACCTGTGTTGCTCTCAAGAAAGTAGTATAAAGAAGTGGCCAAAATGCGCAACCCGTTGTTATCTACGGTCAGGGACTTTGGGAGTACACCCGCGCATTGGTGGGAAACCTGTTTAACCAGTTTACAAGAGACTGACCCCGTCTTCTGTTGCACCAAGCTGCCAGTGCCTTCCTCGCAAGCGATCCAGTTGTTGATGTTGCTCTTGATCAGGAATTCTTTACCAATGGTGCGCCACAAAGCAAAGTTCATCGTCTCGAAATCTGTCTCACTCAGCGGAACTGTTGTGGACACTCGAGTGTTAGCTGAACTGGCTGTCCAGCTTGGACGCGGCGTGACAGCGTTTGCCCCACTTGTGAAACTTGAGTAAGCTGTAAAGGTGTAGCTCCAAACTAGTGTCCAGCCCCCACCGTCCGTCTGTTGGTCGCAAAAGGCCTGGAACGCGTTACCATGGGAACCACCATCTGGATCTATCCAATAGACGCCTGACACGAGTGATGGCGCTTTGTGTTTCAGGTCCTCGCAGTTCAAGGCTGGGTTTTCCTTACTTTGTCCTGTGTTCAGAGTCGATAAGAGAAGGAATCAACAACTCAAGCCTGAAAGTGCTTAGGAAATTAGAAATAATTGCTGCTTATTTGAAAGGCTTTTCCAAATAAAGAAGAATAGTGTTTTCCTTTTTGGAATATCTTCTTTAGTTTTAGAGACATTTGCGTTGTTGTATTATGCAAATGAGGAAAAGTGATCAAGATCACCGTGATTCATGCCATGAAAAGAGTTTCATCAATGAATTACCTATTGTACTCGGTCCGTCACTCGGTTCTGCAAGGTGATAAGATCCATTGATCAGCCGCTTGATAATCTCGTTCTTGCAGAGGAGTACAGCCTTGTAAAGGTAAAGATTGCCTTTTTCATCCATGTCCAACTCTTCTGCTCCAGACCCCTGATGGTTTTAAAAGACAACACAGTATAATGTAATAATAGTTTCTCTTTCGGCTTCAAAAGGTTTTGAGATTATATAAGACTGAAATATATATGCAAAACTGAGTTTTATAGATCAATAATGAAATAACCTTAAAAGCATAAGACTGTTGTAACTATTCTAAGAATGGCCGTTTATGTCTAACGCCACTATAATTAGCGCAGCTCAAACCCCAAATTTAGTTGAGATCGGAACAGACACCTTCGCTGCTTTTCGTTAACGAATGACAATATACTTCAGTTGTCTCGTATATATCAGATACGACCAAACAAGCTTTAAACTAACGAAAGACGAGATGTTATTTTTAATGTGGGCTCTCAGCCAGGAAACTGGGATTGAGTTGCCATTCCATGAACCATTTTAACTGGAGAAAGGGACGCTGTTATCCCTGAAACTCAGTTTCTGTCTTACCTGGCTGTTGAGAAACTGCTGGAGAAGAAAAACAAAGCCAAACTAACATGGAGAAGCATTTTGGAGATACGCATTCGTACAAATACCCAGACTGATCAACTTATTGTGGCGTCTGTGATACAGCTGGGACGTGCCAAGGCAGCTCAGCTGAAGCGAACTAATATTAAAGGAAGTCAGTTGGAATATTCCTGAATGGTTGGCAGCTTAGAACTGTCATTTAGTGAGACACCGCTGTTTATCAGCCAGTTTGGACGTTTATTCAATCAGAAGGCGGTAAATAAGATCCTGCTTATCAAAGGGCAGACATGGAGTTTTGTCTCATGATTCACATCACTAGCTTTCTTGGTGCCATTTGCGAAATAAGTCTATAAGTATTGTATTGCACTGGAACTTATCCAGCTTGCAAGGTAGCTGAGTTTATCCACGACAAACAATTTTTTATCAAGTCGATATTTAGTGTTTCTGGCTTTTTCAAGACTACGGGAAGCGTTAGTCAAGAAAGACTGAGTTATAATGACCCGGCAATATTCGAACCTTGTACCCAGGATCTCTCCTCTTCCAGGAGGTAGGACAAAGAGAGATCCTGGAAACGAGGTTGGCAACATTCCTGCTGACGAGCTTCACAAGTATCGCTGATCATGCGACATCGATACTGAAGACCTTCAGCTGAGATGTATACGGTGTGCGTATGAAATTTTCCCGAACATCCGATCTTCGGAAAGGTCTGGTATATAGTTCTAAAGCGTAACATTGAAAAAAGAGATTTGCTTTTTGGAATTGCCTTGGTGTTACGTGTACTATGCCCGACTTTAAAACAAATGTTCTTTTACCAGATCAGTCTAGAAGTTATTACTGACGTAGTTGTTGTTTTATGCGTTAACTGAAGAAACAGATGAACCGAATGGAATAATAAAAAAAAACCTTGTCACAACTTCAACCCCAGAGTTAAAGGTATGCGCAATGTGCTTCTACAAGTCAGACGCTGTTCATTAGACTGTTTAGTTTTCAACGCACACAAAGAAAAAGGCGAGCGCGAGTGCGAAGCACGAGGGGGTGGGGGCAAAGAACCGAGCAAAGCGAGCGACTTATCTCCGTACCTACCCCTTCCCCGTCAAAACTCCCGTTTTGCGCTTGCGCCCAGTTAAGTTCTCTCGCGATTGTACTCGCGCGTTCAACGATCGAATAAAAATACGAGAAAGCTAGGAGACAAGCTGTTCAGAAAAGCTGTCTTTTGAGAGATAGTGCGCACCTACATCATGACGCGTATTATTAAGTTTTATATTTTCTGTGCTTTTGTTTTGCGATGCGCAGAAAAGATTTGCAATTTTTTCGTCTTACGCTTAAACTAGCTTGGGCTATGACATCTCTAAGTACAATGGTTTCCATCATAACAAATTTAACTCTAGCCTCGCCTCTGTTCAAAGGCCTGATAAATGAGCACGGATCTGTGAAATGGCCTTCGATTTGCTATCGAGGAAAATAAAGAATGAAAGGCGAATGAGAATATTAACTTAAAATAGGAAAAGAAATCAAACAGTGGCTTTACGAAAGCATAGAAACCACTATTTATTTGTTTTTGAGCGCTGGTTTCTCTACAACATTGCAAACACCAAATAAAAATATGAAACAAATAAAAGTTTAATCTTGATTAAACCTGACATGATTATCTTTAATTCTTTAAGTCTAAAAAACCAACGAAATCCGGATCCATTTTCACCCGTGAATATAACTGCCTTGCCGCACTTTAATGTTGAGAAAACACCTTATCCCATTAAAACAGTTACAAACTTTGCAAAAACATTGGAAAACTGAACCTTCATGTAACTTCATGTTAAACGGAACGAGAGCTTAGCTGTTAACGAACAAAAATATTTCCGTGCGGATTAACCACACCGTTGAACTGATTTGCTTCGGTTTTTCCACATGGATCATGGGTAGGCCAACTACCACTTGTATTACCATCAAAGTAATAATAGATTCTGCTGCTGGAGAGATATGGTCCGTTGGAGTGCAGCGTCAACGATTTTGGCACTACACCAGCACACTGCTCGGAAACCTGCTTAACCAGAGTACATGTGATTGACCCCGCCTTCTGTTGCACCAAGCTACCGGTGCCTTCCTTGCATGCGATCCAGTTGTTGATGTTGCTTTTGATCAGGAATTCATTACCAATGCTACGCCACAAAGCAAAGTTCATCGCCTCAAAATCTGTCTCACTCAGTGGAACTGTTGTGGACACTCGAGTCTTAGCTGAAGTGGCAGTCCAGCTTGGACGCGGCGTGACAGCGTTTGCCCCACTTGTGAAACTTGAGTAAGCTGTAAAGGTGTAGCTCCAAACTAGTGTCCAGCCCCCACCGTCCGTCTGTTGGTCGCAAAAGGCCTGGAACGCGTTACCATGGGAACCACCATCTGGATCTATCCAATAGACGCCTGACACGAGTGATGGCGCTTTGTGTTTCAGGTCCTCGCAGTTCAAGGCTGGGTTTTCCTTACTTTGTCCTGTGTTCAGAGTCGATAAGAGAAGGAATCAACAACTCAAGCCTGAAAGTGCCTAGGAAATTAGAAATAAT
Organism: Orbicella franksi; assembly: GCF_964199315.1. Lineage (NCBI taxonomy): Eukaryota > Metazoa > Cnidaria > Anthozoa > Scleractinia > Merulinidae > Orbicella > Orbicella franksi. The sequence goes on from NC_138155.1 coordinate 4,559,704, forward strand.
TGCTGCTTATTTGAAAGGCTTTTCCAAATAAAGAAGAATAATGTTTTCCTTTTTGGAATATCTTCTTTAGTTTTAGAGACTTACGTTGTTGTATTATGCAAATGAGGAAAAGTAATCAAGATCACCGTGATTCATGCTATGAAAAGAGTTTCATCAATGAATTACCTATTGTACTCGGTCCGTCACTTGGTTCTGCAAGGTGATAAGATCCATTGATCAGCCGCTTGATAATCTCGTTCTTGCAGAGGAGTACAGCCTTGTAAAGGTAAAGATTGCCTTTTTCATCCATGTCCAACACACACATTTTGTTGCTCTTCTGCTCCAGACCCCTGATGGTTTTAAAAGACAACACAGTATAATGTAATAATAGTTTCTCTTTCGGCTTCAAAAGATTTTGAGATTATATAAGACTGAAATATATATGAAAAACTGAGTTTTATAGATCAATAATGAAATAACTTTAGAAACATAAGACTGTTGTAATGATTCTAAGAATGGCCGTTCATGTCTAACGCCACTATAATTAGCGCAGCTCAAACCCCAAATTTAGTTGAGATCGGAACAGTCACCTTCGTTGCTTTTCCTTAACGAATGGCAATATACCTCAGCTCTTTCGTATATATGAGATACGAGCAAACAAGCTTTAAAGTAACGAAAGACGAGATGCTACTTTTAAAGTGTGCTATCAGTCAGCAAACTGAGTTGACGTGGGATTGAGTTGCCTTTCAATGAATCATTTTAACTGGAGAAAGGGACGCTGTTATCCCTGAAACTCAGTTTCTGTCTTACCTGGCTGTTGAGAAACTGCTGGAGAAGAAAAACAAAGCCAAACCAACATGGAGAAGCATTTTGGAGATACGCATTCGTACAAATACCCAGACTGATCAACTTATTGTGGCGTCTGTGATACAGCTGGGACGTGCCAAGGCAGCTCAGCTGAAGCAAACTAGTGTTAAAGGAAGTCAGTTAGAATATTCCTGAATGGTTGGCAGCTTAGAACTGTCATGAGACACCGCTATTTATCAGCCAGTTTGGACGTTTATTCAATCAGAAGGCGGTAAATAAGATCTCTCTTGTCAAAGGGCAGACATGGAGTTTTGTCTCATGATTCACATGACCAGCTTTCCTGGTGCCATTTGCGAAATAAGTCTGTAAGTATTGTATTGCACTGGAACTTATCCAGCTTGCAAGGTAGCTGAGTTTATCAATGACAAACAATTTTTTATCAAGTCGATATTTAGTGTTTCTGGCTTTTTCAAGACTACGGGAGGCGTTAGTCAAGAAAGACTGAGTTATAATGACCCGGCAATATTCGAACCTTGTACCCAGGATCTCTCCTCTTCCAGGACGTAGGAAAAAGAGAGATCCTGGAAAGAAGGTTGGCAATATTCCTGCTGACGAGCTTCACGAGTGTCATTGATCATGTGACATCGATACTTTTAAGTATCGATGTCACATGATCAGTGGATCAGTGACACTCGTGAAGCTCGTCTGTAGCGTTGCGGCCTAGCGTTGCACTTTCGTCCTGCGTGGCAGACATGTCTAACACCTTTTGACCAATTGTATGTGTTGTTGTTTCTTCCAATGAAAATGCATTGTGATCGTGTCTTCCGATATTATTTTACTAGGGGACGGGACGGTGTTTGCCAGGTGAAAGCTATCGATTGTGATTTTTATCGTGAGGGTGTTTTGTCTGATCTTTCTGCATGTTCCGAAACACATTTACAGCTGCCTTTGAAGCTCAATATTGTTGGTGAGAAGCTTTGTGAAGTGTGGTGTATTGTATTATGTTGTTTGTAGTAATGGAGTGAGTAATTAATGGCTCAAGTTTACGAAGCCATTTCGACATGTTCATCAGCAATCTAAGTGTTGTTGGTCGCGTTGTTTTCAAGCGGCACGAACTAAGCTGGGACTAGTTTGTATAGTCCACACCGTTGTGTTTTGCATTTTGCAATTAAGATCTGCCTCCGTCACGGGCATAAAGAAACGCTGTCATGCCGACAGAGCAAATTTTCACTCAGCTTATTACCACCTTGTATCGCCAAATGCCACCAAATATACAGCTTAGTTGGATAAAAAATGCTATAGAGCAAAGCAGAAACAGTAGTTTCGAAATAAAGTGTAGGGTTGCAAGGATTGAAATTGGTTACAGTTCAAGAAATTTGAGTTTAGTTCAATGTCAAGAAATCAAGTTTACCATTCTCGTGACAGTTTGAACTTTCGAGCCTTTATTTTGTCTGATATTTCTTTGCATCTATCAGTATTGACATTGACTTTCTACAGATTTTAAAGTAAACTTGAAGTAATCTCCTGGGCTCAATCATGAAAACAAATGTACAATATGTTTCCCTGAATGTTCCCTACCAAGCACCAGTCTCTAAAAATAAATTAAAATAGGTCACCATGCTTGCAAAATAGATATGATGTACCAGTCTACCCTATTTTGCTAGGTCTTATAAATAGTACTATTCATTTATTTTATCACTCCACATTACATTTTGCGGTGGCGGGAAGGTAGAGTCTTTTGATGAACTTTGATAGGCATACATGACATTTTGAGCACAAGGAACAACATAATAAACAGCTTATGCAAAAGAATCTAAAATAATCCAAATGACATACAATCAAAGCGTTCCTCAAGTTGTTGGATTTTAAGGTCTTAATTTGTGTCCACGAGTAATGATTTTGTTTTGGATGCTATTGAATAAGTGCAAAATTCTGCACTTGATGGGTTTGCAATGTAGTGCTAAGGAATCACCAGCAAATGTCAGGGTTGTTTGTCCTTCTTTTCTTCTTTTCCTCTGTTGTTGACTGGCTTCCTTTAAGCTGTTTGTTATGAAGCAATGTTTAGTAGACATCCAGTGTATACAGGCATCATGTGAGGCTGCTTCAAGAAGTGCTTGCCTAGGTTTCCTTTTCTATGCGGCTGGTCCAATTTGTATATAATAGGGATACATGCCAATGCCTTGTCATGTCTTCATGAGATGGCATTGCCATTATCTCTTTGTGCCAGCTCTTGTGTGAGGAACATTGCCATTCTTGTTATCTTGTGGAGAATTTATTCATGTTTTGGGATACTTGGGTTTTTTGTTCTTTTAATGTGTAAAAACAATTAAAGAAGGGGAAAAGAGTTTGTTTATCTTCTTGTATTTTTATTCTCAATGATGTCTTTTATCACTTGGTAAATATGATGTAGTTCTCACCAGCCAAACTTTGCCACTAGAGATTCAGTCTGTTCTGTTTTGGTTTCATTGTCAGTTGAAATAGACTTTAAAAACCTAGGTCTTGATAAGATAGTCATACTCTTGCAGTTGTTTCTGATTGAATTTTGTTGCCTTTTAAATTTCCCTTTACTGAGGAACAGCTTTTAATCTACAAGGCTGTATGTTATTTTAAAACGGTCAGTCTAACTTAAAATATAATTGCATTTTTTGTGATTTTGTGTTTAATAATAATGCTTTGAATTTCTGTTTTTGCAGTAATGCATGATCATCATGGGTTGGATGAGGGAAAACATACACAAACCAAAGAAAATCTTAGTAGAGAAAGGACTAGGGATGGTGAGCATCAGCCCTTACTATTATATGTATCAGTTGCCATGTGTTGATAACTTTTTTAGAGTTGTGTCTTGCCAAAATAATTCATTTTTTTGTTACCTCTACGTAATGGGTCTTAATTGTAATGGCCGCACTTTTTCAAGAATTTTAGGGCTTATGTCCTTATATTATGCTTCAATATCTGGTTAGCTTATGAGTTTTTTCTTGTACACTAAGTACTCCAGCAATACTAAGAAGAACATTACAAACCAAATGTGTTAGAGAAAGCCAACTTATAGTTTTGGCTATTATTTTTCAAAACACATCTTCGAACCTGGATAAATTAGCCAGTTTCTAATTTTTAATTCCTTTTCATCCCTGCTACAGTATGAAGGCTTAAAATTTAGCACAGGGAGTGTTTAGTAGATGGAGTTTCAAAATCTTAAGGAAGAAGTGATCGTACAGTACCACTTTGATGCATAGCTTAATATCCTTGTGTATCCATTAAACTAGTCAACAACCCATAGAACAAAATAATTTTGTTTTTAAAATTGATATAAAATAAAATCCTCAACTTACCGGTAGTTTGGGAGGTTCTGTGGTATATTATAGGTTAAGGTATAGATGTATGGCAGTGATACAATCAATTTTTGCTGCATGTTACACAGAAGATATTTGCATATCATATGTAGTTACGTAAGCATTTTTCACAGTGCACATATTTTTTCTATTCTTTGTTGTGACTCTTATTTAAAACCCCAAAAGCTGTGAACAAGACAGCTTGTAGGAAGTTGAGCTTTCTGTGTTAGGAAATAACAACCTTGACTTTTGAAGTGCCATTTACAAAGTAACCAACAGCACTTTAATGACAAAACTGGTAAACCATACCTGTAAAATTGCCCCTACTGTATTCTACATGATTGTATACTTACAGCCTGCAAAGCACTCACTTTCTTTCCTGCAATGGTTTGGGGCACAACAAACATAAATGAATTAAGAGACGTTGAGGAGTCGAGGAGGCAGAGCAAAGAAAGCTTTTGCATGCCACAAAGCTTTTAGAATGAGCTTGACAGCTATTAATGTTGGACACTAACTTTCTTGCTAATGTACCCTTTGAGTAACTAGTTCTGTTTTTGTTGGTTCCCCTTGTGTCTTTTTAGTTGCCTACCTAGTAGACTTTTGTTGCCCATTAGCACTCATGAGAAAATTTCAGCTTGCAGAAATGCTCAACTTTATTTTATAAACTTGCCTTCTTCTTTTGGTGTTGCAACAGTGATTCATTAGGTGATTAATCAGTCATAGAGCACATCCCTCACAAGATTTTAAACATCCATGAACTGTGCCCACACATTTTGATGAGACTCCACTTTTCTGACAAATAGACCCAGTGAAGCACTTTTACTGGTCAAATACGATGAACCAACTGTCATGAATGAAAACATAATTCATGCCCTGAAGCACATCATTAGCATTAATATTATTGTTATTGTTTTTTTGTCATCATTGTTATTGTTTTTATTATTGCCATTTTTATTTATTATTATTGTTATTATTAATAATTGTCTTTTTAACTATGTATTAAGGAGCTGTAAAAAGATGGCTTGATCAGCCTGTACTTGTAGTACCCATTTTGTATTTGTAATCATAGAACAACAAAACTCTTTCTCTGCCTCACCAGAGATCAGTCGGGGGGTAGCTTACAATCCTGACAACAGTGCCCCATTTCTTTTTGAGTCACAATAGTAAAACTTGTAGCCAAAATATTGCTGTACCGTGCAATTTGTGTGGAAAGACTTTGACACAAAAGTTATTTCCAAATAGTGTTGCAAAATGCATCTTTGAAAATTCAAGGAGGTTGTCAAGCATTTTATAGTGTTTTGAGTTCTAGGGATTAGTGCTTTAATTTTATGGTTTGCACGATCACTAATCGACTAGCCACTTTGATTTAGCAAGCTTTGGGGCAAGCTTCTTACAAAATTTGGGTTCATGGCTTGTTTCAGAAATGAGAGTCAATTATATAGAAAATTTCAGTGATTGATAGAGTTGAGTTTACATGTCTTTGACCATAATACTTCTGAACTTCTGCTCAAGTGATTTCCCCGAAACTTGGGCATGGTTTTTATTAAGTCAAAATAAGCTGGTTCCAGAAATAATATTGAGTAAAAGTATGCCTGCCCAGCAAAAGTTTTTTACTGGTATTGTTGTTGTTAAAAAAATGGGGTCCAGTCAAACACCAGTAAGAATAAAAATATTATCCCCAGTAAATGGAATTAAGTAACATTATCACCGAGTGAAAGATAAAATATTTCCCAAAATTTCTTAGCCAACACTTCAAAGCCCCAAACTTTGACATGGGTGAGTGTGCCCAGAATAACTGCAGAGCCATCTTAAGTAATGATGAAATGGAATCAATAGAATAACCATGATAAGAATGGTGTTATACTTTTGATACAATATTAATAACAAACAGTGGGGCTTGACTTTTCAAAATTACAGAAAAACTCAAATTGCATCCAGGGCCACCAGATCACAGTTTTCATGCAATATACATTTAAATAGAAAGGAAGTGTTAGCCAAATTAAATTTAACTAAAAATAACAGACACTTTTTAAATATAAAGTGGTTTGCTATTAAACAGTTGAAAACCAGTTCCTTTATATTGCTATATGTGAAAACATAAAAAATGAAAAGGTTTTGTCAAACACAACTTGATACACCACCACCACCACCCACATATGGTACTCTCCCATGTAGATGTGGAAGGAAAACAACTTGTTTTCACTCTAAGAGGAATTGGAGTTTCCAAGCCCTGACAGCAAGCCCTGACAGTTGTTCAGATTGTTTTCTTTGGAGTTAGTGACAATAAATTGATTAACACCAAATTAATTAAGAGAGCACTCAACAAGCAAATTGATGGCATTTTGTTGGGTTCTTCATTAGGCCATTGTTTTTTTTATCATGACAGAACTCAAAAGTGATATTGTTCATAAAATGCTTGACAGTGGCCTTATGTATGACTAGTTTTATGGACGTTATTTTGAAGATATGCTGTTGATGGACAAACCAAATAAATCTGATATGTTTTACGGTCAACAAATGTGAAGATGACATGGTCCATTTCCTGGACATTTCCCTGAAAAGAACATCCATTGACATTTATAGGAAGCACACAAACACTGGACAGAGTAAACGTTGGCCTCGCAAAATTGGTTGGGTTAGAGCCTTGTTGCACCAGGCTTCTTGTATATGTGAAATAAAACGTTCCTGTTAGGGAATGGCTTTCCTGAATCTGTGGTTTCTAATCTTGTGAGGTGTTTCAGACACAGTAGCTCGGAACCTAGAACATCTTATCCCAATAACAACAAGACTATGAGTTTTAAGGATTTTAAATTCTAATGTGGGGTTTGGGACTGGCACTACTGGGTAAGTTTTGCTAGCCTAATGATATAATTTTTAAAGCAGATGGGAGCTCCTCTGGGGGCCTGTCCAGGAATCCCCATCAAAGTCCCAGACCAAAAATGACATGTTCTTCATTACTTCATCTCATACAGGAAGTAAGTGATGTCTGAACAGTTTTCATTGAAGTGCCTTGAAACCAGAACCAGAGTATTACATGTAACAATATTACAAACAACACAGCAAAGAAAGTACAGGATGCAAGACAGAGGACAGTGATGCAAACTCAAATGCAAGTTAATTTTGAAACCAAATTAAAAATTGCTATATAGAATGAGACGGGTAACTGCAATCACAACTGGTGGTTTGCTATTTGCATGAAAAATTAGCAGACATTAAGTTGAAGGAAGTGAGTTTATAGAGAAGTCCATTTCCATCATGTTAATCAAAAACTGGTTTTCTTATTTAGGTATAGAAATGCAGTATGCATAATTATTTATAATTTTAATTACAGCAATATTACTGTTGTACTCTGGAGGCGCAGTGGCCTCATGGTTACTGCGCTCGTCTCTGGATCTAGCGGTCTGGGTTCAAGCCCTGGCCAGGGACACTGTGTTGTGTTCTTGGGCAAGGCACTTTACTCTCACAGTGCCTCTCTCCACCCAGGTGTATAAATGGGTACCGGCAAATTTAGTGCTGGGGTAACCCTGTGATGAACTAGCGTCCCATCCAAGGGGGAGAAGAAATACTCCTAGTCGCTTCATGCTAAGGAAACCGGGATAAGCTCCGGCCTGGTGGGCCACTTGGCTCGTGTGCAGACTTTACCACCCTTACCCCTCCTGTACTTTAGATTATAATTCCAAAGCTCTTTTTAAAATCTGATTTCAGTTTCATTAGGTAGTTTGGTGCTTTGGGCCCAAAACAGCAGCCTGAAAACGGTCCCTGTAAGTTGACAAGCCCTTGTGTAGCCAGGAAGTTTCAAGAAATGGGTCCCCTCACAGGAAGTGTCAGTTTTCCACAATATTGTGGTGTCCATTGATGAAGTAAATCCCTTTCCATATTTTTAATAGCCTGGCCAAACCACACCTAGAGGCATTAGATGATATGATCGATGAGGAGGAAGGGGAGTTAGAAGAAGAAGAAGGATAAGAGGATCAAGAAGAACAAGAGGAAGGGCAAGAAGAACAAGACAGTGATGATGAAGACCTCTACAGAAAGTTAATGGAGGATGAGAATAATCAGTATTTATTTTGTAGATTTTTTAAATTTTTATCAGTATTTCTTTCACAGATGTATTAATAAGTAATAATTAAGTAAATAGAGGATGAGTCTGAAACTGTTTTGATTATTCTACATTTACAACAGCTTATTCAAATTAGCCCAAGCTCAAAGGCTGAAGAAAATATGTCATTACTTTTTTTTACTAAATGAACCACAAATCAGTGGGTTGTCTGTGAATAGTTTTGTTGGATCTAGATTTAAGGGACAAAAGAGTGACAGAACTTTTCATCTTTGTTTTAAGAACCCAGTCACAGTTGTGCATGACTAACTGTGGCCACCCTCCTTGGTTTAAATAAGCTAATCAAAATGCATGAACTAGGTATGGTGAAAATAGCAAGCATCATGTAACCTGTTGATCAGTCGACAACTCCACCTCTTACGTTTCTTTTCATAATTTTGGATTTGCCAGGTTTGAATGAAAGCCATAAGAAAGTTGTTGAAAACATGTCAAAAAAATGATGAAAAAAATTATTTTGGTGGCCTGTTTTAGAAGTGCACCACTGTAAATGCAATGATAAGTATTATATTAGTATGTCCAAAAGGCATTTACCTGTCAAAAATAGAATTTCTCAAACTAATTCTAACTTTGGTTATTTTGCCTTTGTAACAATAAAAATCTCAAGATTATAGTGGTTTTACAACACGGGCTGAAAACAGGCCCTAAAATATATTTTTCGAAAATGTTTGGATAAAGCAACGGTTTGTATCATCCGTGAGCATTGTAGATAATTCAAGCCAATTAATTCAAGGTCACAAGTCAGATTGTTTTGGTTTGCCTGTGTGTAGAAAGATCTATGAGATTCCAGTTGATAGTGATAATTGTAATCATACCTGCTCATGAAAACACTAGTTGTATAAATTCCAGTCTAGCCATAAATAAAAAAAAAAGATTTGTAATCTTCTTTGTCATAACTGAATTATATTATTGAACTAGTATGAGGTCCGTGTTGGTAAAACACTGGTCGAGTTCTTCACCTTGTAATGTTATGGCGAGATCCATAGACTTGTGAAAAAAAAAAAGAAATACCCATATCAGTATCCGACGTAAGTTTCATTCCATGTTCAATGCTAAATTCCTGAGGGGTGTGCCTACAAACGAGGACTAACAATGGAGCTATAAATCAATGAACATAATAAATCCCTCTAAGAATCCCCAACCAAAACAAGTGATACGTTGTTGAAGTATCACTGAATTCCTAATTGGTCCAGTCCATTTACAACAAAAAGAACAAATTTCTCCTACCTTTTCTCGACAGGACAGCTTTAGAAACTCCCTGTAGTTCTCCCCCTCCTCATAGTGCTCATTCATAAACTTCTCAATCTTACGGGAGTAACAGTGGCCTAGAACAGAGTCTTTCCTTGCTCCTGCATTGTGATACTGAACCAAGTACGAAGTGTTGTGTAAAAACTGGAAATCTGTGGATGTGTTGTGTGAAACACATTGTTACATTTAACTTACAGATGTCTTTATTTGGAAGGTTTTTACCTCTACTCTAGTGATAGGCATTTGTGACCCCTGTTGGAACAAATGGCATTCTAAAGGAATTTTGCAAAGCCACGAGAAACGATCGTTAAAACAGAAAGCTGTTGAAGTACAAGAAGATGAGCCGGTAAGTGTTAATTTTTGGTCAGTGTTCCTATTTTTATCTGGACATTAAAAACGCATGTATGCTTCACTTTTATAATGAGAAACTTCTGTATTTTCCTATTGTGAAGATAGCACCTAAAACTGTTTGAACATTTTTACAATAGTATGTGTCTTTTAATATATCGTTTGACTCAGGTCTACATTTCACTACACGAATACAACATCAGACGGTTACACGAACCATGATCATTCAATAATATCAGTTCAATATAATAAATAAAAAAAATCGTCTTTCCTTTTCTGGTAGGTCACAAGTTCCTCCTCTGCTGATGATACAACCATACCTCAGGGTCTCCGGAAAACAAGCCTTGGCTATATTGTTAATCCAATCGGGAAAAGAGCGCATTACTACATGAGCATCATGAAAGAGGCTCATTCCAAAATGCGCAATAATGGCGAAAGCGACGAGTCGTTTAAGAAAAGGTTTACAGCTGAA
>NC_138155.1:4577500-4812500 GCF_964199315.1 Orbicella franksi
CTCGTCCCCTGCGTCCGTTAGTTGTAAACTGAACTATTTCGAATAAATGGAAAAAAATAAGAGGAAAATAGCTTTAACGAAAATGTCTGAAGGAGAACAGCGTTCTATTTGCGGAGCTACTGATAACCAAACATTTTAGGCGAAAACGATGGCGACTGGTACATTTACCTATGATTCTTAGCGTTCAAAGAACTTACCAACGCTGCAAAACATCGTACAGAAAAGATTCAAGTTTTTTCTTTTATTTTATAAGGGAAAAATATTGCAAAACTATTGCTGTTTTAGTGCTTTATAGGCTGGGTTACATTCGCAAGGCCTTGTGACAAATTGTACAGCTTCTCTCTTTGAAAATCATCACCACTTGCGGCCAAAATTCCTCAGGCTAAGGTAAGGTAAAGACTGCGTTAGTGGCGCATCTTCGGTGTCAGTACCATAAAAGAATTAGGGCAGAAGTTTCATGGGCAGTCCACAAGAGAACATTGATGCCTGGGTTTCTTTGCAAGTCGAGTCATCTGTCGAAAGTACGAAAGTGCCTACTTTTGTTACTTAGCATGCGTTCTACGCATCAAGCAAGGCATGGCTTACACCAGGGCGCCCTGGTTTACACGCCACGCGCGCACTAGGATTGAAATTGTTAAAATCAATCAAACCTTCTTTTGCGCGCTTGTCGCCCCCAGGATCTTGCGCCACCATATTTTCTCGTGGTTTTCTTTCGCGTCTCGTTTGACGGCCTAAGCGAAGGAGGGACTACTCGTAGTCTATAATTAAAAGGTCATATTTTCGCATTTAACCCTTTGAATACCAACTACGCATATATGCGTAATTAATGGTCGTGCTCTTTGTACCACTTGTGACGTCATCAATTTAAATGTCATCAGATATTCTTGATAAGCAGATAGTAGTGCTAGGCTAGGCCTTTCCGCACAATGGTCAGGCTCAGATATCGACGACATTCCGACGTCGCAAATCGAAAAATAACGTTATCAGTTTTGGTGCAAAAACGGTGGTAAAATGGTCCACTACGCCTTTGATTGATCAAGGTCCATTTCTAGGCTTCGCCCGTACTTAACATCCAACTTTTCACGGCAGCCAGAAAGAACATACAATGCAAAGGGTAGCCAGTGTAGAAGGGCCGAGAAAAACAGAAAGGTAAGGGGCAACAAACAAAACATAGGCTCATTTAGCGTCATGGCAGCTAAAAAACCAGACTAAACGGTTAAAAACGGTATTTTTGGCGAAAGTTTCGTATTCAAAGGGTTAAAATCACCACGCGCTTGCAATCACTAAGAGTAAAATCGTAAGAACGAGATCACAAGAGTCCTTGCTCGTTTCTAAAAATCTATAAGAGACCGAACGAAAATACAACATGCACAGGATAGAAGAAAAGAGTGTTCGATCCCTCTCTTATATATCCTGCGCTGTCTTTGTTAGGGTTCCTTAGGACTGGTAGCTGTGTGTGATGACCGGAAACTGGGTTAATGTTCTTAAGAATCGAAAAGCAAAGAGTTGCAGGTTCTCCCAGAAAGTTTTGTGTCTGTTTCTACCGGCATTTATTCGAAAATAAACTTGCATCTACACTCCAAAATGATGAAAAGTACTTAGCACACAAAAACAGAGGGCAACAACCTCTGCTGCGCTGATTACTCTGAGCCACTTTAAAACCTCTATTACCTCGCGGGCTCATGTCAGGTTAACTTGATGAAAACAGGGCAGGATTGTTCGGAAGCTGGTTAACGCTAACTCAGGTTGAAAAGTTAACCGAATTATATAACTTTTTCTTCTATAGAAATGTTTTTTGCTGCATTGTTTTATGTATATGGTGACTATTATGGTGATTACCCAAACTAGAAGGCCAAACAATATATAGGAAACCTAACCGCAAAGCCACAAAACTCAAATTTTCCTGGGTTAGCTTGATCGGGCTGTGAACAACTCGGCCCAGGAGCTACGCTTTTAGGCTGGCCCAAATCTACATATTACAAAAATTTTAACCGTAAAACACCGGCATCAATAAATAAAGGAATCGTATGTTGATTTCGCTCAGAAAAATAGATACAGTGAAGAGCTCGCTTTTGGAGCTTTTCAAGGTGTGATTTATATGCTTCGCCTCAAGCCATCAAACCATAAGTTAAATTAGGAGAAACAGGAGATCGATAAATATTTAAAAGAGTACGTTTTGGCAGAAAATGCCGTAGTTTACAAATCAATCCTAAAGTTCGGCTCATTTTAATAGCTACATGGTCAATATGATATTTTCAAAAAAGATTATTGTCAATTATCACATCTAAACATGATCTCATAAAATCTTTACATTCTAGAGCCACATTCTTATTTTGATCATTATCGAATATCATAATTTTGGGATGATAAGTAAGTTTTCTCTGAGCTGGTCTAAAGATAACAAAATTTGTTTGTTTGGTTTTTTTTTTTTTTTTTTTAATATTTAAGGTTAATTTATTAGCCGTTAACCAATCGAACAACTTGCAGAGTTCTTGATTTACAGTCGACTCATGGAACTTAAGATTTTTGTCAGCATATACGGCATTCGTGTCGTCAGCAAATAAAAAAAAGTTTAAGTTTATTGTCAGAGGATTCTTGGATATCGTTGAGGAGAAGTAATAGGCCTAGGACTGAGCCTTTCTGTACACCACAAGTGCTATTTAATTTTTCCGTTTAGATATATCAGAGAGCCAATTTGCGTAGTTTGAGTTCGACCATCCAAGTAAGATGAGAACCACTTATTTTTAACACTACGAAAACCATAGTGATCTAACTTGTGCAAAAGAATTTTATGATCGACTGTATCAAAAGCCTTTTTCAGGTCAATAATTACACCACAAGAGAAAAAGCGGTTGTCCATGTTTTTCTATATGGTACTTAGAGTGTCAAGAATTGAATACGCTGAATGCGCTTTGCGGAAGCCATATTGAGATGGAGAAAGTATATCATTTTGCTAAATGAAAGATTGCATTCTGGAGTAGATCAATTTTTCGAAGATCCTTTTAAAGTTAGACAGAAAAGAAATAGCCCTATAATTGTTTGCATTAGTGTTATCTTCAGGAATAATTTCTGCATTTTTAGTTACAAATACTCAGGGTGGTCGACTCTGTAAGCTATACTGAACTTGTGGAAGTGTTCGGGACGTGCCAACGCAGTCCGCTTGAACCGGACTAAAACTGAAGTCAACAATATTCCTGAATGGCTGGCAGCATAGAACTGCCATGAGACACCGGTATTTATTAATTCGGAGGTTTATCCAATCAGACGGCGGTAAATAACGATCCTGGGTGTTAAAGGGCAGACATGGAGTTTTGTCTCATGATCCACATCACATGCTTTCCTGGTGCCATTTGCGAAATAAGTCTGTAAGTATTGTATTGCACTGGAACTTATCCAGCCAGCAAGGTTAGCTGAGTTTATCCATGACAAACACTTATTTTTTATCAAGTCAATATTAGTGTTTTTGGCTTTTTCAAGACTACGGGAAGCGTTTGCCAAAAAAGACTGAGTTATAATCACACGACAATACTAGAATCCCTCAGGATCCCTCCTCTTCCGGAAAGTACTGGAAAAGAGAGATCCTGGAAAAAAGGTTGGCAACGTTCCTCAAATGCTGACGAGCGTCATAAGTGTCAAGATGGGCTCCTGACGCCGATAAGAAAGAAAATCAAGAACTGAAGCCTTAAATTCGCTTCTTAATTTTACAAGATTTTTGTCGCAAACTGGATCTTTTACAAGCACTGTCGCCAAAATGACCTTGGTCTCCTCCCCCCTCCCGGTACATCGCCAAGATCTCAGTCAGAAAAGGACTCAGACATAAATGTTGATTAAACCTTCCTGCAAGTGACCCACAGTGAAAATTCAATGAAAAAATCTATGGGTTATTTCATCGTAACTTAATAATACATTACCAAAAAATGTGAAACGATCATTTCAAGAGTAAGTTGCTTGCATTGAGGACTACATTGATGCCATGAAAAGAGTTTTATCAATGAATTACCTATTGAACTCGGTCCGTCACTCGGTTCTGCAAGGTGATAAGATCCATTGATCAGCCGCTTGATAATCTCGTTCTTGCAGAGTAGTGCAAACTTGTGAAGGTAAAGATTGCCTTTTTCATCCATGTCCAACACACACATTTTGTTGCTCTTCTGCTCCAGACCCCTGATGGTTTAAAAAGACAATACAGCATAATGTACTATTAGTTCCTTTTTCGGCTTCAAGCGATTTGGAGATTATATACGACTGAATGAAACATGCCCGGCTCAGTGAAAAACTGAATTATATAGAACAATAAAATTCCTTTAAAAACGTCGGACTTGGGAAGTCAGCAACTTCATACTACTGCTACGACTGTTGCTACGATTTTAAAAGTGGCGGCTGTAAAATAAAATATGATATTAAGTATTTTTAAAACGTTTTACCTTCGGAAAGTGACGGACGTGGTAGAGAATTAAAGGCTCAAGGTTAAAAATGACAAATGCACGGCTTCAGGAATACCAATTGGACATTTTTAAGCGTAGCCCAAGAATTGAATTCGGGTCTACCGCGAAAGGAGTCTTGTTCTAACGCAATTGCAACTCACTGTCGATATCGAAGTTTTCGTTTCAAACGACATCATATGTATTTATTTGTTGGAGTTTTCGAGTGACGCGGTTAGAAGGAGAAATTTTCACAAAAAAACAATTCCAGTTGTAAAGGAATTAGATAATTATAGAGCCATCTGATCTATCTTACCTCGGTGTTAAAGCACTGATGGAGAGTAAAACCAAAGCGAAGCTAACGTGGAAGAACATTAGTTTTGCAGGTACGTTGAAGCAGTAAAACTTGAGGAAGTTCGGTTGATTGGCTCGGCACGAAAAGTCTCTGCTCAGTACAGCTGAAAAACTAAAAAAGGAAGGAATTATGCAATTTAAGAAAAAACACTAAAACTTATAACACAGAAGCCGGAGCTTGTTGAATACTCACTGCTCCTTTTTCAAAACGGATTGTGCCTCTTGTTGAAAAGCCGCTTAATCTTATGTGTTTGAAGGTTTGTTTAGTACTGGTCGATTCTGGATTTATCTAATGGAATATCAATTGTTCATTAATTAGTGTTAATGGCCATGGCACGTTTTGTTTTCTTAACAAAGCACAATTGATTAAATAAAATTGCTTTTAAGTTTGATTCAGCCTGAATCAACAAAACTGACACGGTGACCGCAGAACTCAGATCAAATAACTAGTGATGTTGTAATTTTATTCCTTGAAAGAAGTAACCGTGGAAGAAGTGTTTTTCGTAGACACGAAATTTTTTAACAAGTAATTATTTTTTGTAGAATTTCGCAAAACATGAATGTTTGTTGACGATCGATTTAGAGCAAAACAAAAATCTTTGTCCCTTGTGGAAAACTGAGCTGTGATAACTTGGGCAATAAATAAAATAAGCTTTCAGAACTTCTTTATTTGTCAACTGTGAGAGCAAGGCGCCTCTGCAAGTGTATATATCTAGATAAACCCTCTATAAATGCTTTTAACGATGAGTTTAAGTGTTTGTAAATATAACTTTCTGTATTTGTGAACTCTTCTCTCCCCCTTTCCCGAAAATAAAAGAGATCTTTAGCCTAGTTCGTCGTCTTCTTTTGTCACACTCAGAGGAATTTTTATTCAAGTTCGACGTCTTTTTTTTTTCTTCGAGAGAAAATTGCTATTTATTTCTTTTCAATTTGGGAGACTATAGTCAAACTTAAATGTATCTCTTTTATCAAAACAAATTAGCAATATACTGATATTTGTTGAAAGGGAATGTCATGTTTCATCTTCGCAGATGCTGTGCGTGAATTCAGCTGCTGAATAGGACAATCACATGACTTTTGGAGGGCATATAGTTTATTTGTGGCCCGAGTAGCATCATTTGCGCCCGAGCGCGAAGCGCAAGGGCGCAAATGATGCTACGAGGGACACAAATAAACTATATGACCGACAAAAGTCATGCGATTATCATTATTATCAATACACAAGGCCAAATCGTACAAATTCATTTAATAAGAAAAAAATGTTTAACAGAGATGTAGCATGAAACTATGGTATGGAAAGTTGTTGCTACAATACGAACAGCTAAACAAGAGCCAAATAAACTCAACTAACTTCTCCGCATCTTTTTGTTCTGCCCTTCCATGAAGTATCGATTCAATTTCTGCATGTCTCCTGACTGAATGGATGATTTGTGTTTTGGTTTCGCATTGTTTTCTTTCGTAAATAGCTTGGCCTTCGCTTCAAACATTTTGTTGGCAGACATAAATTCGCTGTCTTGCAAAATGTTTATGTTTCGGCTGAGTGGAGCACAGGTTAGATGGCGATGAATGGCCGCTCTAATTCCAGTCAATGCACTTGGAGTTAATGCTTGGCCTTTCTCTGTTTTCACTTCAGCGAAGAACTTTCGCAGAATTTCACTCAAGTCCGTTGCACCTACTGTTTTGAGATCCACTGTAATTTTTCTTTTCTCACACCATTTCTCGAACTTTTTTACTCCCCACTCAGTTGCTCTCTTGGTGTTTTTCGCTTGAGCTTTTTGCTCAATCTCATCCAGTTGCTCGTTGCCTAAGTCCGAGTTTTGACTAGAAAAAAGCTGAAAATTTGGGAGTTCTTCCATTTTAAAATGAAATTTCCAAACGGCAAACGTTCACTACGCAAGCTGTTCGCACCTGAATGGTTTTCCCGCGTCAATAAACGTAACCTGATTGGTTAATATTCATCGGATGATGAACCGAGAACCAATCAGCTGCAGGGCCGTTAATACATTAACGGCCCGCTAGGAGTCATTTGCGGCCCGCAAAGTGCGTGTTTCTGAAGAGGGCGGTTTTCAATTTGGCCGCGTATATTGATAATAATGCGAATCAACACCTCTGCAAAAAATGAATTTCGTTATTCAGAATTGAAAAAGTACAAGTGCTTTCCTCCAGCCACTGGAGAATTTGACCCATTTACAGACTTAATGAAACGTCTGTAGATCCTGAATATACAGAGTTGGTCACTTATCTCGCTTAAAAACAAAATGTCTGTAAATTTATTTTACAAATATTTTGTCTAGTTTTTAGTTCTGTTCATTTCAAAATGTTTGTAAAATGTTTGTAAATTGTACCAGCTAAAATAAGAGGAAATAACTCATAATTTACAGACTTAATAAAATCTTCTAAGAATGATAAGTTAATAAAGATGGTAAATTTTAAGCTCGGTAGTGAAATGTGAAGGTGAATTAATCAACATGACACGAGCGTGGGACAAAGAAAAATTCTGAGTCCCCGACAGGAATCGAACCCATGACCTCCCGAACACCGGGCGGGCGCTCTATCCGCTGAGCTACGAGAACTCATGCATGCTCTCCATGAGTTCTCGTAGCTCAGCGGATAGAGCGCCCGCCCGGTGTTCGGGAGGTCATGGGTTCGATTCCTGTCGGGGACTCAGAATTTTTCTTTGTCCCACGCTCGTGTCATGTTGATTAATTCACCTTCACATTTCACTACCGAGCTTAAAATTTACCATCTTTATTGACTTATCACTACTCACGATGAATTCGATAGCGTTGATCCTAGCAGTATGCAGGACACCTATCATATATGAACTCAGTTAAACGACCTTGCTCTCCATGAGTTCTCGGAGCTCAGCGGATAGAGCGCCCGCCCGGTGTTCGGGAGGTCATGGGTTCGATTCCTGTCGGGGACTCAGAATTTTTCTTTGTCCCACGCTCGTGTCATGTTGATTAATTCACCTTCACATCTTCTAAGAATGTTTGTAAATTTACCACTTACAAAGATTTTACGCGTTTAGCCTTATCATGTAAAATCACTGTAAATTGACATACACGGGGCACCATAAAATCTCTGTAAATTGACATACTCGGGGCACAATAAAATCTCCGCAAAATCTCTGTAAACTGATCTGACATACTCGGGGCACCATAAAATCTCTGTAAATTGACATACTCGGGGCACCATAAAATGTTTGTAAATTGACATACTCGGGGCCCCGTGAAATCTCGACAAAATCTCTGTAAATTGACATACTCGGGGCGCCATAAAATCTCTGTAAATTGACATACTCGAGGGCACCATAATTCTCTGTAAATTGACATACTCGGGGCACCATAAAATCTCTGTAAACTGACATATACTCGGGGCATCAAAAAGAAAGCATACGTTAGCCCAGGGACTACGTGAATTCTCCCCGTTAAAATTCCGAAGCCATGTATCATCAATTAAGTACAAATCTGGGCGGAACAGACTCTAGTCAGCTATTCAGTTAATTGGGGCGCATCGCATGTAGATCGCCGACTGGAGATACTCCTTCCGCCAAGCGCGCTAAAACCTACTCAGAAGGTCGACAGCTATCGACCTGCAAATCAAGGTGTTCTTTCTCCAAGTAAAGCTACGGCAGTCTCTGAAGAAAAATCGGGCGAAGATAAATGATAAATATGATATCCGTGAATAGAAGCAACATACTTTTCTTGCGAACAGTTCAAATCAAACAGCCAGGCCCAAATAACACAACATAAAGTGCCCTTCATAAACACGTTTGAAACAAACAAAAGGTCGAGAGACCGAGAAGAGAACGGTAAATGCTCAAATGTCACGAAAACGTATTAGTCGTGTAGGTCCGTCAACCCCATTTGACACTGGCCGCCATATCGGAACCGAACCGAACCGAACAGAACCGAACCATTTCGCCCCAACGGAAAGTCGTGTCGTCCCCGAAAAAGTCGATTCGCCCCGATCGACCAAAAGTTAGTTCGCCGGAAGTTTTTTCGTACAATCTAGAAAGGAATAAATGGTCGCATTCATAAAGAATCAATTATTCTGTTGCTATGGGAGTGCAATAACACTTCTACGTGCGTAATCCAACAAATACATTTATTTTAGACTCAATGGCTCATTAACCACGCAAACCTTTAACAAAATGGTTTAAAAAGCGTTTCATATACTCTACACGTAAAAGCCGTGGAAGGTTTATTAAGTTTTCAAATACAATCGCCCATCGATCAATCAACGGACTTTGTTTCTACGCCGGAATGAAACAAAAAAGAAGATTTGATGTTGACGGGCATGGCACGTTTTGTTTTCTTAGCAAAGCATAATTGATTAAAACTGCTTTTAAGTTTGATTCGGCCTGAACCAACAAAACTGACTCCGCAGAATTCAGATCAAATTCAGAGCTCAATATCAAGACAAATCCGTCATGTTTTCAATATGCGCGTGCACGAGCGCGCGCTAATGACGCCATAAATTATGCGCAGTAAGGATGCGCAATGCAAATGTGAGGAATGACCTTAAGTTTGATTCGGCCTGAATCAACAAAACTGAAACCGCAGAATTCAGATCAAATAACTAGTGATGTTATAATTTTATTCTTTGAAAGAAGTAACCGTGGAAGAGGTTTTTTCGTAGACACAAAATTTTTTAACGAATAATAGAAGATATAAATGATCAAAAGTCGAATTTTGTTGAAAAAAAAGGACCTGTCACCCTATAAAATTTTTGTGTGAAAACAGGGACGGTCATTCCAAACGTGAGAGGATGGAAATAATTGACCTGCATCTAAAACACGTTTTTGCAGGATGTTATTACTAAAAACCGCCACCAATTCCTCAAATAATGGCTATTTTCCGCCAAACGTCACGTGACATGTCACTTGACCTTTCAGAAGTACCAATTCTACTTTAAAATGTTCAGGACGTCAAAACCTGTGTGCTAAATCTGGTTCCATTGCCATTTATACCTTCAGAAATATAACTAATACATTATTTTCACCAGTAAAAGCCTTTCACCCAGGCCTTAAACTACTTGAGGAGTTTTATATTACCTAATTCTCAGTCAACAATGATGATAGTTCCGCTACAAGGCTCTTATTACGCACACCTCGTTTGTCCTTTATTTTCGTTGGCTTTTGGCTTCCTTGAGTGAATTTGTTAAAATAGAACAAACATAAAATAAAGAATCAGATAGTGACGATAATGAAGGTTAAAGTTTTGTTAATTGCAGTAAGTACAACCATGACAGTTTTCTTGACATACCAACGTAAATATACTCCAAATTATCTATTATCTTGTCTTCAGTTTTAGTTTCTGCCTTGGAAATGAATCAAGTCACTATTTTGAACCAACTTTAGGAATAAGAATTAGGTTTTGTTTTTGTTTTATTCTGTGAATCTTAATTTTTGTAATTCAGTTTAACGATAATGATATAAGCGAGCGATATGCATTGTGGTGTTGTAAATGTGAAGTGAGAGCCGGGAAACTAGGGCCGAGTGTGTAGTAAATGAGCTCAAATTTATGAGCGAATGGCGTGTTTTTCGGCTGACTTGAAACTAAATTTCAACTTAATCCTTTGATTTTTCTGTTGAAAACTTCACTTTCAGCATTTCAGTCACATTTCTTTCTGACTAAAAGATTCAAAGTCTTTCAATCTCCAGAATGGCTTAATTTTGTTTCCTTGACAGCCTATCACAAATAAATCAAATTTGATGAACTGCAATCCACTTACATCCTCGTAAATCCTGTACGTTTTCCACAAAAATACTTGTTCTATTTTGCTCTGTAGAATTTTTTCAATACAATATATATTTATACTTGATGGCATTTGGCAATGTAACATTGAAATTAGGAAAGAGATCAAAAAATACGACGATCGAGCACGACGCGATCACATTTGCCTAATTTTCAAGACAAAACAAGGAGAGCCCTGACACGTTTTCACGTTTAAACTTTTTAATCTTATTAGGAAGTAGTATAAAATGGTCCCCAGACGTGAAAATTGTGACAAAGTTTAAAAGGTTGCCCAATTTTAAGACCTTTAATGAGCATAGTGAGATATTTTCAGCTAAGCGGTTTCCAACTTGGCAACAGACGAGGCGACTTCACATCAATCCGAAGGTATGTACAATTTTGAGTGTTGCGAAACCCTACCACCAGTTGATCTGTTGTTGGGCAGCTGTCCTGAATTAAATATTAATATATTCTGATAGTCAGATGATGTAATCTCCGGCTCTTGCATAAGTGTGCGATTTGTGGGTTCTTGACATGACGTGCTTTCCTAGTGCCATTTACGATGTAAGTAAATAAGTGTTGTATTACACTTGGACTTAATGTAAAATGGGGTTGACTAGCCTCGGGGGTGGGGGGGGGGTACTTTGAGAATTTCTGGGTGCGGATGTGCCGCTGGGACCTTGGGACCCTTGGCCAATACCAGAGTTAGTTTAGCTGAATTTTGCTACCCTATACTAGAGTAAACTCCCCAAATCCCCCCATCTATCGACACTGTTGAGGCTTATTTGCGTAAATTTAAACTTGCCGATTTGATTTTTTTATATTTTTGAGTGGCAATTCCTGGTTTTCTTTAGCCTAGATAAAATCTTCAACCAACTAGTCAGTTTTGTGAAAAATTATACCCTATTCTAGACCCAAACGCTCTGATTTATATACCCTATCCTAGAGTAAACTGCTTGAAAAACATACCCTTCACAGCCCATATTTGGCCCATATATTTAGCCCATATATTTAGCCCATATATGGCAGTGTCCCCCCCCCCCGGGACTAGCCTACACGACTTCTACGGTTCGTGACATTTGTACATTTGCCGTTCTCTGTTTGGTCACTCCACCTTTCTTGTCGCTTCACTCGTGTTCATGAAGGGCACTTCATGTTGTGTGATAAGGAGGAATTTCAAGTGGAGTTGAGCCGTTAGATCGTGCTATGGGAAATTTTATAGGTTATAGGTCTGCACGGTTTCCGCTGTTATCTGCATGTCGACTCGTTGAGTTTAACACCTCTGTAATTTGCCATGTGTTTATGCATTGTTTAGGCTCATTTCTATTGCAAGATACGCTTTTAAGTCTCCATGAATTTGCTTTTGAGGGACAAAATATGAAATTTACCGTGAACATGTTGCTTACTTGCATTCTATATTGTGACGCCGGGCCTAGCTGTGATTAGAACTGTTTGCAAGCACAGTAGGTAGATCCTTATCACGGATATCATATTTGTTCTCGTACGATTTCCTTCGGAGACGCCGCAGCTTTACTTTGAGAAAGCTATACGTTTGTCTAGAGACATTCTTATGTTTCTTGCAGCTATCTGATCGAGCTTATGTTTCTCTTGCTCGATGTATAGGTTTATTCCTCCTTTAGTTGTTCTGGCACCACATGATTCAAATGTAGCTGTTTACGCGCAAGTCCTGTTGACTGTTTTGCGTGTTTTATATGCGATTGTTCGGCTTAGTTCAGGACTTATCCAGCTTGCAAGGTTGGCTGAGCTTATCCATGACAAACATTTCAAGTTTTTATTAAGTCGATTAGTGTTTCAGGATTTTTCAAAACTATGAGAAGCGTTTTCCAAGAGAGACTGAGTTATAATAGATTGCCGGCAACATTCCAACCTCGTTGTCAGGATCCGTCTTCTTCCAGAAGATAGGAAAAAGAGAGATCCTGGAAACAAGGCTGGTAAAATTCCTCAAATGAACATGAACTTCATAAGTGTCACTGATGAGGTGATACTGCAAAGCCAAGATATAATGATTTTGAAGGGAACAACTTTTTGTTAAGGTGAGCGCTTTCAATGGCCTATATATGTCTCGAGCTGTTCTGCTATCTGTAGTCAAGTACAATCTTGTTGATAAGGATACTAAAACAATTCTAACGTTCATTCAAAGTTCCCAAGTCAAATCAAAAGGTTACTACTGGCTCTTTTTGCCATGCCAGGCCCAACCGAACAACTACAGGGCAACTAATAAACGCAAAAAGTTCCTTGATTGGTAAATATGGCGATGCAGCTGTAAAAAGAGGTTTGTGAGACAACATTTTTCGGAAAAACGCTTTAAACACCGAAACCTAAAAAATAGAAAAAAATAGACTGAAAAAAGGAAAAAATATATCTGGAAAGAGATAGGAAGAAATTAAAATAAAAACAAAATCGAAATGTCTAGCGAGAAACTTGCCGGAAGAAATGACTAGTTCCACCCCAAAACGTAAATGAAAGAAAGTATCTTGTCTGCATGCAGGACTGAAGTAAGAGATGCTTTGGCTCCAATTCACATTCAGTTCAGAGCAGCATTTTGTTTCGCAAGGGATATGATATCAGTCAACGCATAAGATTTATTCGTTAAAAACTGAGGGTAAATGGTGAGAGAGGAAGGCGAATACAGACTCTCATTGAAGAATGGAATCAATTTACACACTGATTTTCCTTAAACGTAAATTAACAACATTATTAGGTTTTTTAATATGCCTCGTCTGTGTAAGAAAAACCTTTAAACGGCAGGCACTGGAAAACTAGGCCCTTGTGTGAAACTTAATTAGCAAAAACTGAGCTTTTAACGAATAAAAATATTTCCGTGTGGATTAGCCACACCTTTGAAATGATTTTCTTCGTATTTTCCACATGGATCATGGACAGGCCAATCACCGTTTGTCTTACTATCAAAGTAATAGTAGAGGCTGCTGCTAGAGAGATACAGTCCGTAGGAGTACAGCGTCAACGATTTTGGCACCACACCGGCACAATGCTGCGAAACCGGTTTAACCAGTTTACAAGTGATTGACTCCGCCTTGTATTGCGCCAAGCTGCCAGTGCCTTCCTTGCATGCGATCCAGTTGTTGATGTGGCTCTTGATCAGGAATTCTTTGCCAATGGTGCGCCACAAAGCAAAGTTCATGGCGTCGTAATGTGTCTCAGTCAGTGGAACTGTTGTAGACACTCGAGTGTTAGCTGAACTGGCTGTCCAGCTTGGACGCGGCGTGACAGCGTTTGCCCCACTTGTGAAACTTGGGTAAGCTGTAAACGGTATAGCTCCAAACTAGTGTCCAACCCCCACCGTCCGTCTCTTGGTCGCAAAAGGCCTGGAATGCGTTACGATTCGAACCACCATCTGGATATATCCAACAGACCCCTGACACAAGTGATGGCGCTTTGTGTTTCAGGTCTTCGCAGTTCAAGGCTGGGTTTTCGTTACTTTGTCCTGTGTTCAGAGCCGATAAGAGAAGGAATCAACAACTCAAGCCTTAAAATGCCTAGGAAATTAGAAATAGTTGCTGCTTATTTGAAAGGCTTTTCCAAATAAAGAAGAATAGTGTTTTCCTTTTTGGAGTATCTTCTTTAGTTTCAGAGACATTTACGTTGTTGTATTATGCAAATGAGGAAAAGTGATCAAGATCACCGTGATTCATGTCATGAAAAGAGTTTCATCAATGAATTACCTATTGTACTCGGTCCGTCACTCGGTTCTGCAAGGTGATAAGATCCATTGATCAGCCGCTTGATAATCTCGTTCTTGCAGAGGAGTACAGCCTTGTAAAGGTAAAGATTGCCTTTTTCATCCATGTCCAACACACATATCTTGTTGCTCTTCTGCTCCAGACCCCTGATTGTTTTAAAAGACAACAGAGTATGATGTAATAATAGTTTCTCTTTCGGCTTCAAAAGATTTTGAGATTATATAAGACTAGAAGAAATATGAAAAGCTGAGTTTTAGAGATCAATAATGAAATTACTTTAAAAACATAAGACTGTGTTAATGATTCTAAGAATGGCCGTTTATGTCTAACGCCACTATAATTAGCGCAGCTCAAGGCCCAAATTTAGTTGAGATCGGAACAGACACCTTGGCTGCTTTTCCTTAACGAATGACAATATACTTCAGTTGTCTCGTATGTATCAGATACGACCAAACAAGCTTTAAAGTAACGAAAGACGAGATGCTACTTTTAAAGCCTTTAAAAGTAGGGTTTTAAACCTTTTATCCGAAAAACGTTGAGTCACAAACCTTTTTCATTTCACAGCTATATCGCCTGATTCACCAATCATCGAACTTTTTTCTTGAGCTTTTGGGTTAATTAGTTGCCCTGAAGTTTTTCGGATGGGCGTGGCATGGTGGAAAAAGCCAGTAGGAACCTTTTGATTTAACTTGGGAATTTTTAATGAATGAGATTAAATTTTGATAAACATTTCAAAATAAAAATGAGCGATAGAAATTTTACACAACGTTTCGATGTCGTCATGACATCATTATCAAGTGACAAGAAAATAACGGTTCAACAGTGTTATATATGCGGCGAGAGGTGTGATTGTTCATTAACATATTTGTTTAAACAAATAGTTTCGCGCGGATGGAATCCGATCGCGTGTTCAGGCTAGGTTTCTTCTTTCTAATAAACAGCACTTCGTAAATCAAACAATCTAGTTTTCCGTTGCATTTCTTTAGGACGGAAAAGTTATTGGCAAGGTCGTCGATGTTATAAAGGCCGTGATCGTTCTTTAAATGTTTTCCGATTGCGGAGAACCTGTGTTCATCAATACGTTGGCGCAAATGCAATCGGAAAGCATTTAAAGAACGATCACGGCCTTTATAACATCGATGACCTTGCCAATAATTTTTCCGTCCTAAAGAAATGCAACGGAAAACTGGATTGTTTGATTTACGAAGTGTTGTTTATTAGAAAGAAGAAACCTAGCCTGAACACGCAAACGGATTCCATCCGCGTGAAACTATTTGTTTAAACAAATATGTTAATGAACAATAACACCTTTCACCGCATATATAACACTGTTGAACCGTTATTTTCTTGTCACTTGATAATGATGTCATGAAGACATCGAAACGTTGTGTAGAATTTCTATCGCTAATTTTTAATGAACGTTATAATTGTTTTAGTATCTTTATCAACAAGATTGTACCTGACTACAGATCGCAGAACAGGTCGACACACACACGATTGAAATAAGAAGAAAGTTGTTCCTTTCAAAATCGTTATATTGGCTTTGAAATTAGCTCAGATGTAGAACATCTTTAAAAAAAGGTATCGAATTGTCTTTGCGAGTATTTGCGAGCACGCGAGCAGTGCGTTTATTTTTGGGAGTAAGGGCAGTGGTCAAATTTGTCTTGCGTGCAGCGAGCACTGTAGAAAATACAGATTGCGAGCTGGGAGCACTTCGCAAATTTTCCGCTAAGAGAAATCTCTCTTTTATTAAAAGGAAACGTTTTGCGCCAAGTAATCTGGCTGTCAACCACTGATCCCAGCAGTTCACGGCCATTACGTCAGGTAGCTTCGCGTGAGCATGGTACACTAGGTGGACGCTCAAGGAGATCTAAAGCTTTCTAATCAACGTTGTGAACACACCACGAGAAGAAGCTAAAAGTTACCAGGCTTTCAAGTGTTGTGACGTGGAAAGCCTTTTTGGTTATATTATTCTTAGGAAATGTAAACAACGTGGCATTTAGTCGAACAAGCATTTCGAGCTTAGGTCTCGATGATCTGCAAACTGGCTTCCCGCTGACTGACTGAAATAGATCAACACAACGGAAGCTTTATTTGGAGGCTTCTAGGGTCTAACGAATGGGCCAATTCCGATATATTAAAATTCTAACTTGGCTCCGAGGCTTAGGGGAATAAAACAAAAGACATCGCATCGAGGATGAGGGATGAGTAATTAATTTCTTTTGTTTTGTTCCCCGTAAGCCTCGGAGCCAAGTTAAAATTTTAACATATCGGAATCGGCCTATTGAAGCCATTCAGCTCTGACACGCACTGAAGGTCGAATAGTAATCTGAGTAATAGTAATACTCCACATGTCTTCATGTGTCTAGATTTCGTTCTACCTTGCCTGGTGCCTTTCGCGAAGAATTGTTACGAGCGTCAAATTCAATAAAACGCCGGCAAAACTAGAAAGCATGTTTCCAGAAAAATTCATAGCGCGAGCATGCTTCAGTCCCAACCCAGTTTTGCCATACAGGAATTGAGCACATTTTAACGAAAATCCGAGCATGCGAGCAGTGGCAAAAATTTCGCGAGCACGAGCAAGCGAGCACTCATCTAATTTTTGCACTGAGTGGGAAACTGAGTTGACGTGGGATTGAGTTGCCTTTCCATGAATCATTTTAACTGGAGAAAGAGACGCTGTTATCCCTGCAACTCAGTTTCTGTCTTACCTGGCTGTTGAGAAACTGCTAGAGAAGAAAAACAAAGCCAAACCAACATGGAGAAGCATTTTTGAGATACGCATTCGTACAAATACCAAGACTGATCAACTTATTGTGGCGTCCGTGATACAGCTGGGACGTGCCAAGGCAGCTCAGCTGAAGCAAACTAGTGTTAAAAGAAGTCAGTTAGAATATTCGTGAGTGGTTGGCAGCTTAGAACTGTCATGAGACACCGCTATTTATCAGCCAGTGTGGAGGTTTATTCAATCAGAGGGCAGTAAATGAGATCCTGCTTGTCAAAGGGCAGACCTGGAGTTTTGTCTCATGCTCCACATAACTAGCTTTCCCGGTGCCATTTGCGAAATAAGTCTATAAGTATTGTATTGCACTGGAACTTATCCAGCTTGCAAGGTAGCTGAGTTTATCCATGACAAACAATTTTTTATCAAGTCAACATTTATTGTTTCAGGCTTTTTCAAGACTACGGGAAGCGTTAGTCAAGAAAGACTGAGTTATAATGACCCGGCAGTATTCGAACCTTGTAACCAGGATCTCTCCTCTTCCAGGAGGTAGGAAAAAGAGAGATCCTGGAAACAAGGTTGGCAACATTCCTGCTGACGAGCTTCACAAGTGTCACTGATCATGTGACATCGATACTGACGACCTTCAGCTGAAATGTATACGGTGTGCTTATGAAATATTCCCGAACATCCGATCTTCGGAAAGGTCTGGTATATAATTCTAAAGCGTAACATAGACATGTTTTGAAGGGTATCGAATCAGGTCCCATTCAATTTAAAAGTGCTCGCAAAGTTTGGCCTTGTTTGAATTGCTCGCAAAAATTAGATGACTGCTCGCTTGCTCGTGCTCGCGAAATTTCTGCCACTGCTCGCATGCTCGGAGTTTCGTTAAAATGTGCTCAATTCGTGTATGGCAAAACTGGGTTGGGACTGAAGCATGCTCGCGCTATGAATTTTTCTGGAAACATGCTTTCTCGTTTTGCTCGACGTTTTATTGAATTCGACGCTCGTAACAATTCTTCGCGAAAGACACCCGTCAAGGTAGAACGAAATCTAGACACATGAAGACACGTGGAGTATTACTATTACTCAGATTACTATTCGGCCTTCAGAGCGTGCCAGAGCTGAATAAGGATTAGGAGACTAAAACAATTATAACGTTCATTAAAAATTCCCAAGTTAAATCAAGAGGTTACTACTGGCTTTTTCTACCATGCGACGCCCATCCGAAAAACTTCAGGGCAACCAATTAACCCAAAAGTTCGTTGATTGGTGAATCAGGCGATATAGCTGTGAAAAGAAAAAGGTTTGTGACTCATTGTTTATCGGATAACAGGTTTATAACCCTCGGACGTACAAGCTAACTCATACCCCCACCCCACAGCCTGTTACAAGGGTGAGGGGGGTGGGGGTGCGGAATTGATGGAGCCTCCCCTCTCGGATTTCGTTCTGTAAGGGCAGAGCGAAATAAATTTAGGTTGATTAGATAGCCCTGAGCTTGCTCTACAAGGTGATACCAGTTTTGTTGGTTATAGCGTCATATGACGTCAAACGACGTCAATTGAACCGCCATCTTAGATTTCACTACTTTTTAAAGAGAGTCAAAATATAACGAAAATTAATGCAAAATCAAGCCAGAAGGCTTATGAAATGTAAAAATTGGCGAATTTCTACAAACAGATGAAGAAAATTGGAAAAGAAATACAGAATTATGTCAAAAAAGTTAATTTTTGGCCAAACTTATCAAAAACATCAAAAATCAGACACACGCAATTATCATATCAAAATTCCCGGAGAGAATGAGGAAACAGCTACTGAAAGTTCAGCCCCTTAGAGAACTCGGTTTTTCAAAAATTTGAAAAAAAAAACTTATTAGGGGGTGGCATGCACCCCCCTTTCTCCCTTCAACCCTTTTACGTCCGAGGGTTAAACACCGAAACCTAAAAAAGAGAAGAAGATAGACTTTTAAAAAGGGAGTTTTATCTGGCAAGGGAGTATATCTGGCAAGAAAAAGAGAGAAAATAAAATCATAAGCGAAATGTCTTGCCTTTAAAAAGTACGTGCATTCGGTGTTAGAGGAACACGAATGCAGACTTACGATAAAGAATGGAGTCCCACACCGATTTCCCTTAAACATAAAACCACATATTTATTAATTTTTAAAATCGACATGTATGATACTATTACCCTATGGCTAATGAAACCAATCACTCTTGAAAGAATTAGTGTTTTTTCATACGCCTCGTCTGTGTAAGCACCTTATTACATAAAACCCTTAAGCAAGCATCAGGAGACTAGGTCCTCATGCGAAACTTAACAAAAAAGACTGAGCTTTTAACGAACAAAAATATTTCCGTTTGCATCGACGACACCTGTTAACTGATTTTCCCTACTTCGTCCACAGGGATCATGGACAGGCCATTCACGACTTGTACTACCGTCAAAATAATAGTAGAGGCCAAAGATGCTGGTAACTTCGATGATGGGTCCGTAGGAGAATGGCCTGAACGATTTTGGCACCACACCAGCACACTGCTGCGAAACCTGTTTAACCAGTTTACAAGTGATTGACCCCTTCTTCTCTTGCACCAAGCTGCCAGTGCCTTCCTTGCATGTGATCCAATTGTTGATGTTGCTCTTGACCAGGAATTCATTACCAATGGTGCGCCACAAAGAAAAGTTAGTGGCCTCGTAATCTGTCTCACTCAATGGAACTGTTGTAGACACTCGAGTGTTAGCTCCACTGGCTGCCCAGCTTGGACGCGGCGTGACAGCGTTTGCACTACTCGAGAAATTTGAGTAAGCTGTGAAGGTGTAGCTCCAAACTAATGTCCAACCCCCACCGTCCGTCTGTTGGTCGCAGTAGACCTGGAATGCGTTACCATGGGAACCGCCATCTGGATCTATCCAATAGACGCCTGACACAAGTGATGGCGCCTTGTGTTTCAAGTCCTTGCAATTCAAGGCTGGGTTTACTTTGCTTTGTCCTGTATTCAAAGCCGATAAGAAAAGAAAATCAAGTACTAAAGCCTTAAGTTCACTTCTTAATTTTACAAGATTTTTGTCGCAAACTGGATCTTTTACAAGCGCTGTTGTCAACATACTTTAACATTCCCAAAAATGGCCTCCGTCTCCTCCGCCCTCCCGGTACATCGCCAAGATCTCAGTCAGAAAAGGACTCAGAGATAAATGATAAAGCCTTCCTGCAGGTGACCCACAGAAAAAATCCAATGAAAAAAATCTATGGCGTATTTCATCACAACTTAATAATACATTAGCAAAAAATATGAAAAGATCATTTCAAGAGTAAGTTGCTTGCATTGGGCATGAAGATCACATTCATACCTTGAAAAGAGTTTCATCAATGAATTACCTATTGTACTCGGTCCGTCACTCGGTTCTGCAAGGTGATAAGATCCATTGATCAGTCGCTTAATAATCTCGCTCTTGCAGAGTAATGCAAACTTGTAAAGGTACAGATTGCCTTTTTCATCCATGTCCAACACACACATTTTGTTCCTCTTCTGCTCCAAACCCCTGATGGTTTAAAAAGACAACACAGCATGATGTAATAATAGTTCCTTTTTCGGCTTCAAGCGATTTGAAGATTATATACGACTGAATGAAACATGCCCGGCTCAGTGAAAAACTGAATTTTATACAACAATAAAATTCCTTTAAAAACGTAGGACTTGGGAGGTCAGCAACTTCATACTACTGCTACGACTGTTGCTACGATTCTAAAAGTGGCGGCTGTAAAATAAAATATGATATTAAGTATTTTAAAAACGTTTTACCTTCGGAAAGTGACGGACCTGGTAGAGAATTAAAGGGTCAAGGTTAAAAATCACAAATGCACGGTTTCAGGAATACCAGTTGGTCATTTTTAAGCGTAGCCCAAGAATTGAATTCGGGTCTACCACGAAAGGAGTCTTGCTCTAACGCAATTGCAACCCACTGTCGACATCGAAGTTTTCGTTTCAAACGACATCAGACGTATTTCTTTGTTGGAGTTGTGGAGTAAAGCGGTTAGAAGGAGAACTTTTCAGAAAAAAATAATTCGAATTTTAAGCGAATTAGATAATTATTTAGCCATCTGATTGATCTTACCTCGGTGTTAAAGCAATGATGGAGAGTAAAACCAAAGCGAAGCTAACGTGGAAGAACATCACTTTTGCAGGTACGTTTGAAGATCGGTTGATTGGCTCGGCACGAAACGTCTGTGCTCAGCACAGATGAAAAACTAAAAAAGGAAGGAATTATGCGATTTAAGAAAAAACTAAAACTTATAACACAGAAGCCGGAGCTTGTTAAATACTTACTGCTCCTTGTTCAAAACGGAATGCGCCTCTTGTTGAAAAACTGCTTAATCTTATGTGTTTGATGGTTTGTTTAGTACTGGTCGATTCTGGATTTATCTAATGGAATATCAATTCTTCATTAATTAGTATTGATGGGCTTGGCATGTTTTGTTTTCTTAGCAAAGCACAATTGATTAAAATTGCTTTTAAGTTTGATTCGGCCTGAATCAACAAAACTGACGCCGCAGAACTCAGATCAATTAACTAGTGATGTTATAATTTTATTCTTTGAAAGAAGTAACCGTGGAATAGGTTTTTTTCGTAGACACGGAATTTTTAACAAGTTATTATTTTTTGTAGAATTTCGCAAAACATGAATGTTTGTTGACGATCGATTTAGAGCAAAAGAAAAATCTTTGTCCCTTGTGGAAAACTGAGCTGTGATAACTTGGGCAATAAATAAAATAATCTTTCAGAACTTCTTTATTTGCTAACTGTGAGAACAAGACGCGTGTACAAGTGTATATATCTAGATAAACCCTTTATAAATGCTTTTAACGATGAATTTAAGTGTTTGTAAATATAACTTTCCGTATTTGTGAACTCTTCCCTCTCCGTCCCCCGAAAATAAAAGAGAACTTTAGCCTAGTTCGTCGTCTTCTTTTGTCACACTCAGAGGAATTTTCGTTCAAGTTGGACGTTTTTCTATCTTGAGAGAGAATATTTATTTCTTTTCAATTTGGGAGACTATAGTGAAACTTAAATATATCTCTGTTATCAAAACAAATTAGCAATATATTGATATTTGTTGAAAGGGAATGTCATGTTTCATCTTCGCAGATGCTGTACATGAATTCAGCTGCTGAATGCGAATCAGCACGACTGCAAAAAATGAATTTCGTTTTTCAGTATTTAAAAAGTACAAGTGCTTTCCCTCAGCTCTGGAATACTATAATCCCAGTAAATTTCAGTTAGGCGCGAGTTTCAATTAGCTTTGTTTGCATCACGTATTTAGTCTTGTAAGAGTCAACTGAGGAATGTTTTTTGTTGATAATACTGAATATACAAAGTGTAGAGCATCAATTAATTATTTGTTTGAGTATTCTGAATGACAAGTATGATGGCTTTTCGTATCAGCACAAATAGACAAACTGAAAGTGGCCATTTGTCTTTTGTTTGCTATTATCTTTGTTGAATTTGTTAGAAGCAAAGATGTGCTCAAGCAGTTTAAGGCCTGGGTCAGGAATGTAAAGTAGAATTATGGTTGGGCAGCTATATCTCTTGTTGTATTTGTTTTACCCAGCTGAACTTTTCCCTGATTATAAAACTCGACGTCCTGCCTTCCCTTAACATATTATTTTGATCACGTGACATGTCACGTGATCATTTTGTTAAAATTTGGTAAATCGGCGAATTGGTGGCGAATTTTCACTATGTTGATCAGTAAATGAGGGTTTGCGATGCAATTTTAACCTATCTACCTTGCTACGTTTGGAATGATCTCCCTTGATTTCGTTTATAGACTATAAAAATGATCAAAAGTCGGATTTTGTTGAAAAAAAGGACCTTTCACCTTATAAAATTTTTCTGCGAAAAGAGGGACGGTCATTCCAAACGTGAGAGGATGGTAATAATTGACCTGCATCTAAAACGCATTTTTGCAGGACGTTATTACTAAAAACCGCCACCAATTCCTCAAATAATGGCTATTTTCCGCCAAACGTGACATGTCACATGACCTGTCAAAAGTACCAATTCTACTTTAAAATGTTGAGGACGTCAAAACCTAACTGTGTGCTCAAATCTGGTTCCATTGCCATTTATACCTTCAGAAATATAACTAATAAATTATTTTCACCAGTAAAAGCCTTTCACCCAGGCCTTAAACTACTTGAGGAGTCTTATATTACCTAATTCTGAGTCAACAATGATGATAGTTCCGCCACAAGGCTCTTATTACGCATACCTCGTTTGTCCTTTATTTTCGTTGGCTTTTGGCTTCCTTGAGTGAATTTGTTAAAATAGAACAAACATAAAATAAAGAATCAGATAATGACGATAATGAAGGTTAAAGTTTTGTTATTTGCAGTAAGTACAGCCGTGACAGTTTTCTTGACATACCAACCTAAATAGACAAATTATCTATTATCTTGTCTTCAGTTTTAGTTTCTGCCTTGTAAATGAATCAAGTCACTATCTTGAAGCAACTTGAAATAAGAATTAGGTTTTGATTTCGTATTATTCTGTGAATTTTAATTTTTGTTCAGTTTAACGATAATGATATAAGCGAGCGATATGCATTGTGGTGTTGTAAATGTGAAGTGAGAGCCGGGAAACTAGGGCCGAGTGCATAGTTAATAAGCTCAAATATATGTGCGAGTGGCGTGTTTTTCGGTTGATTTGAAAGTAGATTTCAAATTAATCCTTTGATTTTTCTGTTGAAAACTTCACTCTCAGCAGTTCAGTCACATTACTTTCTGACTAAAAGATTCAAAGTTTTTCAATCTCCAGAATGGCTTAATTTTGTTTCCTTGACAGCCTATCACAAATAAATCAAATTTGATGAATTGCAATCCACTTGCATCCTCGTAAATCCTGGACGTTTTCCACAAAAATACTTGTTCTATTTTGCTCTGTAGAATTTTTTAAATACAATATATATTTATACCTGATGGCATTTGGCAATGTAACATTGAAATTAGGAAAGAGATCAAAAAATACGACGATCGAGCACGACGCGATCACATTTGCCTAATTTTCAAGACAAAACAAGGAGAGCTCTGACACGTTTTCACGTTTAAACTTTTTAATCTTATTAGGAAGTAGTATAAAATGGTTCCCAGACGTGAAAATTGTGACAAAGTTTAAAAGGTTGCCCAATTTTAAGACCTTTAATGAGCATAGTGAGATATTTTCAGCTAAGCAGTTTCCAACTTGGCAACAGACGAGGCGACTTCACATCAATCCGAAGGTATGTACAATTTTGAGTGTTGCGAAACCCTACCACCAGTTGATCTGTTATTGGGCAGCTGTCCTGAATTAAATCTTAATATATTCTGATAGTCAGATGATGTAATCTCCGGCTCTTACGTGAGTGTGCGATTTGTGGGTTCTTGACATGACATGCTTTCCCAGTGCCATTTACGATGTAAGTAAATAAGTATTGTATTACACTTGAACTTAATGTAAAATGGGGTTGACTAGCCTCCCGGGGGAGGGGGGTACTTTGAGAATTTCTGGGTGCGGATGTGCCGCTGGGACCCTGGGACCCGTGGCCTATACCAGAGTTAGTTCAGCTGAATTTTGCTACCCTATGCTAGAGTAAACTCCCCAAATCCCCCCATCTATCGACACTGTTGAGGCTTATTTGCGTAAATTTAAACTTGCCGATTTGATTTCTTTATATTTTTGAGTGGCAATTCCTGGTTTTCTTTAGTCTAGATAAAATCTTTAACCAACTAGTCAGTTTTGTGAAAAATTATACCCTATTCTAGGCCCAAACGCTCTGATTTATATACCCTATCCTAGAGTAAACTGCTTGAAAAACATACCCTTCACAGCGGCACATACCTATTTAGCCCATATATGGCAGTGTCCCCCCCCCCCGGGACTAGCCTACACGACTTCGACGGTTCTTGACATTTGTACATTTGCCGTTCTCTGTTTGGTCACTCCACCTTTCTTGTCGCTTCACTCGTGTTCATGAAGGGCACTTCATGTTGTGTAATAAGGAGGAATTTCAAGTGGAGTTGAGCCGTTAGATCGTGCTATGGGAAATTTTATAGGTTATAGGTCTGCATGGTTTCCGCTGTTATCTGCATGTCGACTCGTTGAGTTTAACACCTCTGTAATTTGCCATGTGTTCATGCATTGTTTAGGCTCATTTCTATATCAAGATATGCTTTTAAGTCTCCATGAATTTGCTTTTGAGGGACAAAATATGAAATTTACCGTGAACATGTTGCTTACTTGCATTCTATATTGTGACGCCTGGCCTAGCTGTGATTAGAACTGTTTGCAAGCACAGTAGGTAGATCCTTATCACGGATATCATATTTGTTCTCGTACGATTTCCTTCGGAGACGCCGCAGCTTTACTTTGAGAAAGTTATATGTTTGTCAAGAGACATTCTTATGTTTCTTGCAGCTATCTGATCGAGCTTATGTTTCTCTTGCTCGATGTATAGGTTTATTCCTCCTTTAGTTGTTCTGGCACCACATGATTCAAATGTAGCTGTTTACGCGCAAGTCCTGTTGACTGTTTTGCGTGTTTTATATGCCATTGTTCGGCTTAGTTCAGGACTTATCCAGCTTACAAGGTTGGCTGAGCCTATCCATGACAAACATTTCAAGTTTTTATTAAGTCGATTAGTGTTTCAGGATTTTTCAAAACTACGAGAAGCGTTTTCCAAGAGAGACTGAGTTATAATAGATTGCCGGCAACATTCCAACCTCGTTGTCAGGATCCTTCTTCCTCCAGAAGTTAGGAAAAAGAGAGATCCTGGAAACAAGGCTGGTAAAATTCCTCAAATGAACACGAACTTCATAAGTGTCACTGATGAGGTGATACTGCAAAGCCAAGATATAATGATTTTGAAGGGAACAACTTTTTCGTTAAGGTTAGCGCTTTCAATGGCCTATATATGTCTCGAGCTGTTCTGCTATCTGTAGTCAAGTACAATCTTGTTGATAAGGATACTAAAACAATTCTAACGTTCATTCAAAGTTCCCAAGTCAAATCAAAAGGTTACTACTGGCTTTTTTTGCTATGCCAGGCCCAACCGAAAAACTTCAGGGCAACTAATAAACGCAAAAAGTTCCTTGATTGGTAAATATGGCGATGTAGCTGTAAAAAGAGGTTTGTGAGACAACATTTTTCGGAAAAAACGGTTTAAACACCGAAACCTAAAAAATAGAAAAAAATAGACTGAAAAAAGGAAAAAATATATCTGGAAAGAGAAAGGAAGAAATCAAAATGAAAACAAAATCGAAATGTCTAGCGAGAAACTTGCCGGAAGAAATGACTAGTTCCACCCCAAAACGTAAATGAAAGAAAGTATCTTGTCTGCATGCAGGACTGAAGTAAGAGATACTTTGGCTCCAATTCACATTCAGTTCAGAGCAGCATTTCGTTTCGCAAGGGATATGATATCAGTCAACGCATAAGATTTATTCGTTAAAAACTGAGGGTAAACGGTGAGAGAGGAAAACGAATACAGACTCTCATTGAAGAATGGAATCAATTTACACACTGATTTTCCTTAAACGTAAATTAACAACATTATTAGGTCTTTTAATATGCCTCGTCTGTGTAAGAAAAACCTTTAAACAGCAAGCACTGGAAAACCGTAGGCCCTTGTGCGAAACTTAATTAACAAAAACTGAGCTTTTAAGGAAGAAAAATATTTCCGTGTGGATTAGCCACACCTTTTAAATGATTTTCTTCGTATTTTCCACATGGATCATGGACAGGCCAATCACCGTCTGTCTTACTATCAAAGTAATATTAGAGGCTGCTGCTAGAGAGATACAGTCCGTAGGAGTACAGCGTCAACGATTTTGGCACCACACCGGCACAATGCTGCGAAACCGGTTTAACCAGTTTACAAGTGATTGACTCCGCCTTGTATTGCGCTAAGCTGCCAGTGCCTTCCTTGCATGCGATCCAGTTGTTGATGTTGCTCTTGATTAGGAATTCTTTGCCAATGGTGCGCCATAAAGCAAAGTTCATGGCGTCGTAATCTGTCTCACTCAGTGGAACTGTTGTAGACACTCGAGTGTTATCTGAACTGGCTGTCCAGCTTGGACGCGGCGTGACAGCGTTTGCCCCACTTGTGAAACTTGTGTAAGTTGTAAACGGTATAGCTCCAAACTAGTGTCCAACCCCCACCGTCCGTCTGTTGGTCGCAAAAGGCCTGGAATGCGTTACGATTCGAACCACCATCTGGATATATCCAACAGACCCCTGACACAAGTGATGGCGCTTTGTGTTTCAGGTCCTCGCAGTTCAACGCTGGGTTTTTGTTACTTTGTCCTGTGTTCAGAGTCGATAAGAGAAGGGATCAACAGCTCAAGCCTTAAAATGCCTAGGAAATTAGAAATAGTTGCTGCTTATTTGAAAGGCTTTTCCAAATAAAGAAGAATAGTGTTTTCCCTTTTGGAGTATCTTCTTTAGTTTCAGAGATATTTACGTTGTTGTATTATGCAAATGAGGAAAAGTGATCAAGATCACCGTGATTCATGCCATGAAAAGAGTTTCATCAATGAATTACCTATTGTATTCGGTCCGTCACTCGGTTCTGCAAGGTGATAAGATCCATTGATCAGCCGCTTGATAATCTCGTTCTTGCAGAGGAGTACAGCCTTGTAAAGGTAAAGATTGCCTTTTTCATCCATGTCCAACACACACATCTTGTTGCTCTTCTGCTCCAGACCCCTGATGGTTTTAAAAGACAACACAGTATGATGTAATAATAGTTTCTCTTTCGGCTTCAAAAGATTTTGAGATTATATAAGACTGAAAGAAATATGCAAAACTGAGTTTTATAGATCAATAATGAAATTACTTTAAAAACATAAGACTGTTTTAATGATTCTAAGAATGGCCGTTTATGTCTAACGCCACTATAATTAGCGCAGCTCAAGGCCCAAATTTAGTTGAGATCGGAACAGACACCTTCGCTGCTTTTCCTTAACGAATGACAATATACTTCAGTTGTCTCGTATATATCAGATACGACCAAACAAGCTTTAAAGTAACGAAAGACGAGATGCTACTTTTAAAGTGGGCTATCAGTCAGCAAACTGAGTTGACGTGGGATTGAGTTGCCTTTCCATGAATCATTTTAACTGGACTAAGAGACGCTGTTATCCCTGCAACTCAGTTTCTGTCTTACCTGGCTGTTGAGAAACTGCTGGAGAAGAAAAACAAAGCCAAACCAACATGGAGAAGCATTTTGGAGATACGCATTCGTACAAATACCCAGACTGATCAACTTATTGTGGCGTCCGTGATACAGCTGGGACGTGCCAAGGCAGCTCAGCTGAAGCAAACTAGTGTTAAAGGGAGTCAGTTAGAATATTCCTGAATGGTTGGCAACTTAGAACTGTCATGAGACACCGCTATTTATCAGCCAGTTTGGAGGTTTATTCAATCAGAAGACGGTAAATAAGATCCTGTTTGTCAAAGGGCAGACATGGAGTTTTGTCTCATGATTCACATGACCAGCTTTCCTGGTGCCATTTGCGAAATAAGTCTATAAATATTGTATTGCACTGGAACTTATCCAGCTTGCACGGTAGCTGAGTTCATCCATGACAAACAATTTTTTATCAAGTCGATATTTAGTGTTTAAAATAGGAAATAAATATAGGAATAATAAGAAATAGGAATAAATTTGAATAAATGGGAATAAATAGGAATAATTTTTGCATTTTTAGTTACAAATACTCAGGGTGGCCGACTCTGTAAGCTATACTGAACTTGTGGAAGTGTTTGGGACACTTCACTTGAAGCGGACTAAAACAACAGTATTCCTGAATGGCTGGCAGCATAGAACTATCATGAGACACCCGTATTTATTAGTTCGGAGGTTTATCCAATCAGACGGCGGTAAATAACGATCCTGGGCGTTAAAGGGCAGACATGGAGTTTTGTCTCATGATTCACATCAAGTCTGTAAGTATTGTATTGCACTGGAACTTATCCAGCCAGCAAGGTTAGCTGAGTTTATCCATGACAAACAATTATTTTTATCAAGTCGATCGTTAGTGTTTCAGGCTTTTTCAAGACTACGGGAAGCGTTTGTCAAAAAAAAAAAAAAAAAAAAAACTGAGTTATAATGACCCGGCAATATTCGAACCAGGTACCCAGGATCTCTCCTTTTGCAGAAGGTAGGAAAAAGAGAGATCCTGGAAACGAGGTTGACAACATCCCTGCTGACGAGCTTCACAAGTATCACTGATCATGTGACATCGATACTGAAGACCTTCAGCTGAGATGTATACGGTGTGCGTATGAAATTTTTCCCGAACATCTGGGGTGCTTACCATTTACAAAAACCATCCGGTTGGAAATCTCAGGCATAAATATTAAACAATTAAATGCGACGTTGCGGGAGAGGGAATCGCTATAAAGTATATTCACATCAGCTGGAGAGACTTAATAGAGCAGAAAAATAGCATCATTTCGAATCACAGCCTATATTTTCTGAAGCTTCCCAAACGGAATGGTGCAAACCATTTGATTTTCTAACTGGAATTTCCGGTTTTCCCATGTAAATGGTAAGTACCCCACGATCTTCGAAAAGGTCTGGTATATAGTTCTAAAGCGTAACATACACATGTTTTGAAGGGGTATCAAATCAGGTCCCATTCAATTTAAAAAAGCTCACAAAATTTGGCCTCGCTCGAATGGCTCGCAAAAATTAGATGAGTGCTCGATTGCTCGTGCTCACGAAATTTCTGCCACTGCTCGCATGCTCGGATTTTCGTTAAAATGTGCTCAATTCCTGTATGGCAAAACTGGGTTGGGACTGATGCATGCTCGCGCTATGAATTTTTCTGGAAACATGCTTTCTCGTTTTGTCGACGTTTTATTGAATTTGACGCACGTAACAATTCTTCGCGAAAGGCACCAGGCAAGGAAGAACGAAATCTAGACACGTGAAGACATGTGGAGTATTACTATTACTCAGATTACTATTCGACCTTCAGAGCGTGTCAGAGCTGAATGGCTTCAATAGGCCGATTCCGATATGTTAAAATTTTAACTTGGCTCCGAGGGTTACGGGGAATAAAACAAAAGAAATTAATTATTCATCCCTCATCCTCGATGCGATGTCTTTTATTTTATTCCCCTAAGCCTCGGAGCCAAGTCAGAATTTTAATATATCGGAATTGGCCCATTGGTTAGACCCTAGAAGCCTCCAAATAAAGCTTCCGTTGTGTTGATCTATTTCAGTCAGTCAGCGGGAAACCAGTTTGCAGATCATCGAAACCGAAGCTCGAAATGCTTGTTCGACTAAATGCCACGTTGTTTACATTTCCTAAGAATAATATAACCAAAAAGGCTTTCCACGTCACAACACTTGAAAGCCTGGTAACTTTTAGCTTCTTCTCGTTGATTAGAAAGCTTTAGATCTCCTTGAGCGTCCATCTAGTGTACCGAGCTCACGCGAAGCTACCTGACGTAATGGCCGTGAGTTGCTGGGATCAGTGGTTGACAGCCAGCCGAGATTACTTGGCGCAAAACGTTTACTTTTAATAAAAGAGAGATTTCTCCTAGCGGAAAATTTACGAAGTGCTCCCAGCTCGCAATCTGTATTTTCTACAGTGCTTGCTGCTCGCAAGACAAATTTGACCACTGCCCTTACTCGCAAAAATAAACGCACTGCTCGCGTGCTCGCAAATACTTTTTTTAAAGATGTTCTACATCTGAGTTAATTTCAAAGCCAACATAATGATTTTGAAAGGAACAACTTTCTTATTAAGGTTAGCGCTTTCAATCGTGTGTGTCTCGACCTGTTCTGCGATCTGTAGTCAAGTACAATCTTGTTGATAAAGATACTAAAACAATTATAACGTTCATTAAAAATTAGCGATAGAAATTTTACACAACGTTTCGATGTCATCATGACATCATTATCAAGTGACAAGAAAATAACGGTTCAACAGTGTTATATATGCGGTGAGAGGCGTGATTGTTCATTAACATATTTGTTTAAACAAATAGTTTCGCGCGGATGGAATCCGATTGCGTGTTCAGGCTAGGTTTCTTCTTTCTAATAAACAGCATTTCGTAAATCAAACAATCCAGTTTTCCGATTGCGGAGAACCTGTGTTCATCAATACGTTGGTGCAAATGCAACCGGAAAGCATTTAAAGAACGATCACGGCCTTTATAACATCGACGACCTTGCCAATAATTTTTCCGTCCTATAGAAATGCATCGGAAAACTGGATTGTTTGATTTACGAAATTCTGTTTATTAGAAAGAAGAGACCTGGTCTGAACACGCAATTGGATTCCATCCGCGCGAAACTATTTGTTTAAACAAATATGTTAATGAACAATCACGCCTCTCACCGCATATATAACACTGTTGAACCGTTATTTTCTTGTCACTTGATAATGATGTCATGATGACATCGAAACGTTGTGTAAAATTTCTATCGCTCATTTTTATTTTGAAATGTTTATCAAAATTTAATCTCATTCATTAAAAATTCCCAAGTTAAATCAAAAGGTTACTACTGGCTTTTTCTACCATGCCACGCCCATCCGAAAAACTTCAGGGCAACCAATTAACCCAAAAGTTCAAGAAAAAAGTTCGATGATTGGTGAATCAGGCGATATAGCTGTAAAAAGACAAAGGTTTGTGACTCAACGTTTTTCGGATAAAAGGTTTAAAACCCTCGGACGTACAAGCTAACTCATAACCCCACCCCCCAGCCTGTTACAAGGGTGAGGGGGGTGGGGGTGCGGAGTTGATGGAGCCTCCCCTCTCGGATTTCGTTCTGTAAGGGCAGAGCGAAATAAATTTAGGTTGATTAGATAGCCCTGAGCTTGCTCTACAAGATGATATCAGTTTTGTTGGTTATAGCGTCATATGACGTCAAACGACGTCAATTGAACCGCCATCTTAGATTTCACTACTTTTTAAAGAGAGTCAAAATATTACGAAGATTAATGCAAAATCAAGCCAGAAGGCTTATGAATGTAAAATTCGCGAATTTCTACAAATAGATGAAGGAAATTGGAAAAGAAGCACAGAATTATGTCAAAAAGTTAATTTTTGGCCAAACTTACATGAAATTTGACGGTTGTCATGACAACATCAAAAATCAGCGAAATTATCATATCAAAATTACCGCGAGAATGAGGAAACAGCTACTGTAAGTTTTAGCCCCTTAGGAACTGGTTTTTCAAAAATTTGAAAAAAAAAAATAATAATAAATAAATAAAAACTTATTAGAGGGTGGCATACGGTCCACCCCCTTCTCCATCCCCCTTTACGTCCGAGGGCTAAACACCGAAACCTAAAATAGAGAAGAAGACAGACTTTTAAAAAGGGTAAAATTATATCTGGTAAGAAAAAGAAAGAAAATAAAAACATAAGCGAAATGTCTTGCCTTTTAAAACTACGTGAATTCGGTGTTAGAGGAAGAAGAATACAGACTTACACTAAAGAATGGAATCCCACACCGATTTCCCTTAAACATAAAATCACATATTTATTAATTTTTCAAATCGACATGTGTAATACTATTACCCTATGGCTAATAAAACCAATCACTCTTGAAAGAATTAGTGTTTTTTCATACGCCTCGTCTGTGTAAGCACCTCATTACATAAAACTAAATTAATGAGGCCTCAACTGATAGTTGTGTCCAACTGGAATTGAAACTAAAGAAATCCTGTAACGAATTCAAGTTCGTGTTGCTAGTCAGATATAACTGTAATTTGCACAAGACCGTCATCATTCACGTTACCACCTGTCACACCAGAATAACAATGACCACCACCGCAGTACGAACCCCCTCCCCCTCCTGCTTGGTTTGAATGGGTGCCGCTTCCTCCTCCAGAGTATCCTCCACCTCCACCTGATGCACCGTTGTCCTCTGATCCCCCTCCCCCACCACCGAATCCTCCAACCGCACCAGGGCGAGGCCCTCCGTTATATCCACTATTCATACCTCCTGCCCGACCTCCAATCCAACCTTGAACACGTGACCCGCCTCTCTCTCCATGTTCTTTTCCTATCCTGTCACACCCTTGGCCATACCAACCCGCACCCACTCCTCCATGGTAACTGGCACCTGCAGTGTTGCATTCACCTGGTTGTCCCCCAGTACCACCCTTCCGTGCTCGGAATGACTCTTTCCCCACACTACTGCTGCCATTTGTTCCACCCTGACCATCCACGCCGTTATATCCACCAGACGCACCCCCTCCCCCTCCGGCGGCTAGTAAAAGGGTATTACTTGTAGTATACACAAAACTACCTCCCCCTCCCCCCGTACCAGCATTGTCCTCAACAGACAGTCCTAGCTCAGCTGCTGTCTGGGTAGTGCTTCGTCCTCCTCTCACCTCCACCGAGTTTCCTCCCCTCTGTCCCACCACAATATTAAGCACTGTTCCTTTAGTTAGTCTAAATATGCCTTGTATCGTTGCACCATAACCACCCTTGTAATTTCCTGGTCTGTATCCATAGTTGTACGTGTGTGTTCCTCCCCGGGCTCCCCAGGCTTTGATTCTATAGCGAGCGGTTCTTAGAACTGCAAACTTCTGAATGGTGCCGTCTCGTCCCCTGCGTCCATTAGTTGTAAACTGAACTATTTGGAATAAATGGAAAAAATAAGAGGAAAATAGCTTTAACGAAAATGTCTGAAGGAGAACAGCGTCCTATCTGCGGAGTTACTGATAACCAAACATTTTAAGCAAAAACGATGGCGACTGGTACATTTACCCATGATTCTTAGCGTTCAAAGAACTTAACAACGCTGCAAAAAAAAGTACAGAAAAGATTTAAGTTTTTTTATTTTATTTCATAAGGGAAAAATATTGCAAAACTATGGCTGTTTTAG
This sequence comes from Orbicella franksi, assembly GCF_964199315.1. Lineage (NCBI taxonomy): Eukaryota > Metazoa > Cnidaria > Anthozoa > Scleractinia > Merulinidae > Orbicella > Orbicella franksi. The sequence goes on from NC_138155.1 coordinate 4,611,348, forward strand.
TGCTTTATAGGCTGTGTTACATTCGCAAGGCCTTGTGACAAATTGTACAGCTTCTCTCTTTGAAAATCATTACCACTTGCGGCCAAAATTCCTCAGGCTAAGGTAAGGTAGAGACTGCGTTAGTGGCGCATCTTCGGTGTCACTACCATAAAAGAATTAGGGCAGAAGTTTCATGGGCAGTCCACAAGAGAACATTGATGCCTGGGTTTCTTTGCAAGTCGAGTCATCTGTCGAAAGTACGAAAGTGCCTACTTTTGTTACTTAGCATGCGTTTTACGCATCAAGCAAGGCATGGCTTACACCTGGCGCCCTGGTTTACATGCCACGCGCGTTCTAGGGTTGAAATTGACAAAATCAATCAAACCTCCTTTTGCGCGCTTCTCGCCCCCAGGATCTCGGGCGGCCATTTTTTTCTCGTGGTTTTCTTTAGCGTCTCGTTTGACGGGCTAAGCGAAGAAGGGACTACTCGTGGTCTATAATTAAAAGGTCTTATTTGCGCATTTAAAATCACAACGCGCTTACAATAACTAAGAGTAAAATCGTAAGAACGAGATCACAAGAGTCCTTGTTCTTTTCTAAAAATCTATAAGAGACTAAACGAAAATACAACATGCACAGGATAGAAGAAAAGAGTGTTCGATCCCTCTCTTATATATCCTGCGCTGTCTTTGTTAGGGTTCCCTAGGATTGGTAACTGTGTGTGATGACCGGGAACTGGCTTAACGTTCTTAAGAATCGAAAAGCAAAGAGTTGCAGGTTCTCCCAGAAAGTTTTGTGTCTGTTTTCACCGGCATTTATTCGAAACTAAACTTGCATCTACACTCCAAAATGATGAAAAGTACTTAGCACACAAAAACAGAGGGCAACAACCTCTGCTGGGCTGGTTACTCTGAGCTACTCTGCACCACTTTAAAACCTCTATTACCTCGCGGGCGCATGTCAGGTTAACTCGATGAAAACAGGGCAGGATTGTTCGGAAGCCGGTTAATGCTAACCCAGGTTTAAAAGTTGACCGAATTAAAGAGCTTTTTCTTCTACGCAAATGTTTTTTGCTGCTTTGTTTTTATGTATATGGTGACTATTATGGTGATTAATCAAAATAGAAGGCCAAACAATATACAGGAAACCTCACCACAAAGCCACAAAACTCAAATTTTCCTGGGTTAGCTTAATTTGGCTGTGAACAACCCGGCCCAGGAGCTACGCTTTTAGGCTGGCCTAAATCTACATATTACAAAAATTTTAACCGTAAAACACCGGCATCAATAAATTAAGGAATCGTATGTTGATTTCGCTCAGAAAAATAGATACAGCGAAGAGCTCGCTTATGGAGCTCGCTTATGGAGCTTGAGAAGCTTTTCAAGGTGTGATTTATATGCTTGGCCCCAAGCCTTCAAACCATAAGTTAGATAAGGAGTAACAAGGATCGATAAATAGTTAAAGACTATGTTTTGGCAGAAAACGCCGTATTTTACAAATCATTCCTACAGTTCGGCTCATTCTAATAGCTACATGGTCAATATGATGTTTCCAAAAAAGATTATTGTCAATTATCACATCTAGATATCTCACAAATTCTTTGCATTCTAGAGCCACATTCATATTTCGATCACTATCGAATATCATAATTTTGGGATGATAAGTAAGTTTTCTCTGAGCTGGTCTGAAGATAACATTTTCTTTTTTTTTGTTTTTTAATATTTAAGATTAATTTAGTAGCCGTCAAACAATCGAATAACTTGCAGAGTTTTTGATTTACAGTCGACTCAGCGTATACGGCATTCGTGTCGTCAGCAAATAAAAACAGTTTAAGTTTGTCAGAGGATTCTTGGATATCGTTGACATAGATTAGGAGAAGTAATCGGCCTAGGACTGAGCCTTTCGGTACACCACAAGTGGTATTTAATTTTTCCGTTCAGATATATCAGAGTGCCAATTTGCGTAGTTTGAGTTCGACCATCCAAGTAAGATGAGAACCACTTATTTATAACACCACGAAAACCATAGTGATCTAACTTGTGCAAAAGAATTTTATGATCGATTGTATCAAAAGAATTCTTCATGTCAATAAATACACCACAAGAGAAAAAGCGCTTGTCCATGTTTTCCTTTATTGTACTAACAGTGTCAAGAATTGCATGCTGTGTTGAATGCGCTTTGCGCAAGCCGTATTGAGATGGAGAAAGTATATCATTTTGCTCAATGAAAGATTTCAATCTGGAGTAGACCAATTTTTCGAAGATCCTATTTAAGTTAGACAGCAAAGAAATACACCTATAATTGTTTGCATTAGTGTTATCTTCAGCTTTAAAAATAGGAATAATTTTTGCATTTTTAGTTACAAATACTCAGGGTGGCCGACTCTATAAGCTATACTGAACCTCTGGAAGTGTTTGGGACGTGCCAACGCAGTTCGCTTGATGAAGCGGACTAAAACTGAAGTCATCATCAACAATATTCCTGAATGGCTGGCAGCATGGAACTGCCACGAGACACCGGTATTTAGTAGTTCGGAGGTTTACCCAATCAGACGGCGGTAAATAACGATCCTGGGCGTTAAAGGGCAGACATGGAATTTTGTCTCATGATTCACATCACGTACTTTCCTGGTGCCATTTGCGAAATAAGTCTGTAAGTATTGTATTGCACTGGAACTTATCCAGCCAGCAACGTTAGCTGAGTTTATCCATGACAAACAATTATTTTTATCAAGTCAATATCTAGTGTTTCAGGCTTTTTCAAGACGACGGGAAGCGTTTGCCAAGAAAGACTGAGTTATAATCACCCGGCAATATTCGAACCTTGTTCCCAGGATCCCTCCTCTTCCGGGATGATTGGTAACGCTCCTCAAATGCTGACGAGCGTCAAAAGTGTCAACATGCATGGACTGCTGAGGCCGATGAGAAAGAAAATCAAGAACTAAAGCCTTAAATTCACTTCTTAATTTTACAAGATTTTTGTCGCAAACTGGATCTCTTTAAAGCACTGTCGTCAAAATGACCTCCGTCTCCTCCGCCCTCCCGGTACATCGCCAAGATCTCAGTCGGAAAAGGACTCAGAGATAAATGATTAAGCCTTCCTGCAGGTGACCCACAGAAAATATTCTATGAAAAATCTATGGATTATTTCATCATAACTTAATAATACATTAGCAAAAAATATGAAACAATCATTTCAAGAGTAAGCTGCTTGCATTGAAGATCACATTCATGCCATGAAAAGAGTTTTATCAATGAATTACCTGTTGTACTCGGTCCGTCACTCGGTTCTGCAAGGTGATAAGATCCATTGATCAGTCGCGTGATAATCTCGTTCTTGCAGAGTAGTGCAAACTTGTAAAGGTAAAGATTGCCTTTTTCATCCATGTCCAACACACACATTTTGTTCTTCTTCTGCTCCAAACCCCTGATGGTTTAAAAAGACAATACAGCATAATGTACTATTAGTTCCTTTTTCGGCTTCAAGCGATTTGGAGATTATATACGACTGAACGAAACATGCCCTGCTCAGTGAAAAACTGAATTATATAGAACAATAAAATTCCTTTAAAAAAGTAGGACTTGGGAAGTCAGCTACTTCATACTACTGCTACGACTGATGTTACGATTCTAAAAGTGGCCGCTGTAAAATAAAATATGATATTAAGTATTTTTAAAACGTTTTACCTTCGGAAAGTGACGGACGTGCTAGAGGATTAAAGGCTCAAGGTTAAAAATGACAAATGCACGGCTTCAGGAATACCAGTTGGACATTTTTAAGCACAGCCCAAGAATTGAATTTGGGTCTACCGCGAAAGGAGTCTTGCTCTAATGCAATTGCAACCCACTGTCGATGTCGAAGTTTTCGAGTAACGCGGTTAGAAGGAAAAGTTTTTACAAAAAAGCAATTCCAGTGGTAAACGAGTTAGATAATTATAGAGCCATCTGATTTATCTTACCTCGGTGTTAAAGCACTGATGGAGAGTAAAACCAAAGCGAAGCTCACGTGGAAGAACATCAGTTTTGGAGGTACGTTGAAACAGTAAAACTTGAAGAAGTTCGGTTGATTGGCTCGGCACGAAAAGTCTCTGCTCAGTACAGCTGAAAAACTAAAAAAGGAAGGAATAATGCAATTTAAGCAAAAAACTAAAACTTATAACACAGAAGCCGGAGCTTGTGAAATACTTACTGCTCCTTTTTCAAAACGGATTGTGCCTCTTGTTGAAAAGCTGCTTAATGTTATGTGTTTGATGGTTTGTTTAGTACTGGTCGATTCTGGATTTATCTAATGGTATATCAATACTTCATTAATTAGTGTTAATGGGCACGGCACGTTTTGTTTTCTTAGCAAAGCACAATTGATTAAAGTTGCTTTTAAGTTTGATTCGGCCTGAATCAACAAAACTGACACCGCAGAATTCAGATCAAATAACTAGTGATGTTATAATTATATTCTTTGAAGGAAGTAACCGTGGAAGAGGTTTTTCCGTAAACACGAAATTTTTTAACAAATAACTATTTTTTGTAGAATTTCGGAAAACATGAATGTTTGTTGAAGATCGATTTAGAGCAAAACAAAAATCTTTGTCCCTTGTAAAAAACTGAGCTGTGATAATTTGGGCAATAAATAAAATAAGCTTTCAGAACTTCTTTATTTATCAACTGTGAGAACAAGACGCCTGTGCAAGTGTATATATCTTGATAAACTCTCTATAAATGCTTTTAACGATGAGTTTAAGTGTTTGTAAATATAACTTTCTGTAAATATAACTTTCTATAACTCTCTGCCCCGAAAATAAAAGAGATCTTAGAGTTCTATTCAAGTTGGACGTTTTTTTTTTTCTTGAGAGAAAATTGCTATTTATATCTTTTTCAATTTGTTAGACTATGGTCAAACTTAAAGATATCGCTGTTATCAAAACAAATTAGCAATATATTGATATTTGTTGAAAGGGAATGTCATGTTTCATCTTCGCAGATGCTGTGCATGAATTCAGCTGCTGAATGCGAATCAGCACGTCTGCAAAAAATGAATTTCGTTATTCAGAACTGAAAAAGTACAAGTGGTTTCCCCCAGCTCTTTAATACTATAATCCCAGTAAATTTCAGTTAGGCGAGAGTTTCAATTAGCTTTTTTGCATCGCGTGTTAGTCTTGTAGGAACCAACTGAGGAAGGCTTTTTGTTGATAACACTGATTATAGAAAGTGTAGATCATCAATTAATTATTTGTTTGAGTATTCTGGATGACAAGTATGATGGCTTTTCGTATCAGCACAAACAGAAAAACTCAAAGTGGCCATTTGTCTTTTGTTTGCTATTATCTTTGTTGAATTTATTAGAAGCAAAAAGGTGCTCAAGCATTTTAAGGCCTGGGTCAGGAGTATAAGGTAGAATTAAATAGTTAAAAGAGTATGTTTTGGCAGAAAATGCCGTAGTTTACAAATCAATCCTACAGTTCGGCTTATTTTAATAGCTACTTGGTCAATATGATGTTTCTAAGAAAGATTATTGTTAATTATCACATCTAGATTTCTCACAAATTCTTTACATTCTAGAGCCACATTCTTATTTTGATCATTATCGAATATCATATTTTTGGGATCGTGATAAGTAAGTTTTCTCTGAGCTGGTCTAAAGATAACAAAATTTGTTTGTTTGGTTTTTTTTTTTTTTTTTTTTTTTTAAATATTTAAGGTTAATTTATTAGCCGTTAACCAATCGAACAACTTGCAGAGTTCTTGATTTACAGTCGACTCAAGGAACTTAAGATTTTTGTCAGCATATACGGCATTCGTGTCGTCAGCAAATAAAAAAAAGTTTAAGTTTATTGTCAGAGGATTCTTGGATATCGTTGAGGAGAAGTAATAGGCCTAGGACTGAGCCTTTCTGTACACCACAAGAGCTATTTAATTTTTCCGTTTAGATATATCAGAGAGCCAATTTGCGTAGTTTGAGTTCGACCATCCAAGTAAGATGAGAACCACTTATTCATAATACCACGAAAACCATAGTGATCTAGCTTGTGCAAGAGAATTTTATGATTCACCGTATCAAAAGAATTTTTCAGGTCAATAAATACACCACAAGAGAAAAAGCGCTTGTCGATGTTTTCCTGTATGGTACTTACAGTGTCAAGAATTGCATACTAAGTTAATGCGCTTTGGGGCAGCCATATTGAGATGGAGAAATACTTACTGCTCCTTGCTCAAAACGTAATGCGTCTCTTGTTGAAAAGCCGCTTAATATTATGTTTTTGATGGTTTGTTTAGTACCGGTCGATTCTTGATTTTTCTAATGGAATATCCATTCTTCATTAATTAGTGTTGATGGGCATGGCACGTTTTGTTTTCTTAGCAAAGCACAATTGATTAAAGTTGCTTTTAAGTTTGATTCGGCCTGAATCAACAAAACTGACACCACAGAGTTCAGATCAAATAACTAGTGACGTTATAATTTTATTCTTTGAAAGAAGTAACCGTGGAAGAGGTTTTTTCGTACACACGAAATTTTTTAACAAATAATTATTTTTGTCCCTAGTGGAAAACTGAACTGTGATAACTTCGGCAATAAATAAAATAAGCTTTCAAAACTTCTTTATTTGCCAACTGTGAGAACAAGACGCCTGTGCAAGTGTATATATCTAGATAAATCCTCTACAGATGCTTTCAACGATGAGTTTAAGAGTTTGTAAATATAATTTTCTGTATTTGTGAACTCTTCCCTCCCCGTCCCCCGAAAATAAAAGAGATTGTTAGCCTAGTTCGTCGTCTTCTTTTGCCACACTAAGAGGAATTTATTTTCAAGTTTGACGTTTTTTGTTCTTGAGAAAAAATTGCTACGTTTTTCTCTTCAATTTGGGAGACTATAGTCAAACTTAAATGTATCTCTGTTATCAAAACAAATTAGCAATATATTGTTATTTGTTGAAAGGGAATGTCATGTTTCATCTTCGCAGATGCTGTGCATGAATTCCGCTGCTGAATGCGAATCACCTTGTCTGCAAAAAATGAATTTTGTTATTCAGAATTGAAAAAGTACAAATGGTTTCCCCCAGCTCTTTAATACTATAATCCCAGTAAATTTCAGTTAGGCGCGAGTTTCAATTAGCTTTGTTTGCATCGCGTGTTATTCTTGTAGGAACCAACTGAGGAAGGCTTTTTGTTGGTAACACTGATTATAGAAAGTGTAGATCATCAATTAATTATTTGTTTGAGTATTCTGGATGACAAGTACGATGGCTTTTCGTATCAGCACAAATAGACAAACTAAAAGTGGCCCTTTGTGTTTTGTTTGCTATTATCTTTGTTGAATTTGTTAGAAGCGAAGAGGTGCTCAAGCAGTTTAAGGCCTGCGTCAGGAGTAAATACTCTCTTTCTTTGGCCATCGTAGCTTAAGGTGGCTAAACACAGTTTTTGATACCTGTGTTTCATTCACCTTTTCTCTAAAACCCTTGATCTCTCGGTCGTCAAAAATGGCCACAAGCTAGTTAACAACACAAACTTTGGTGTTTTGATGGCTAAGCTGACGTATGTGCCGTTGCCATGGCAACATAAATAAATATAAACAGGCCTTTAAAATCTTTTTTTTTTTTATTTGCAGAAAATCTATTCATTAGATTTTCTTTATAATTTGCATGCAACAAGTTTGTAACGATTCTCACAACTTAACACCATTTTGCTAATAATTTAACAGTGTGATCTTTAATTATCCCTTGTTGAAGGTTCACTGGAATATCTAGAATGTCCTTTGTTAAAGTTCAGTTATTTTCAATACTCCAGTTACTTATTTCCTGAAGTATTTTCGTGCCAAATTTCGTGAAATTCTAATGAGTGGTTCTCGAGAAATAGGCGTATTTCCGAGTGCAATTTTCATTCAATCGCAATTTTTTGACTTACTACGCATGCGCTGCATTTAACTGGGTTCTTTCGGTAAGAAAGAAAAAACTGAGAATTGCTGGGTTCTTTACATCGTTACCTTCTCTAACATATCTTTGTAATAAAAGACTAAAGCCATCAATACGTTGCGTTAAATTATAGAGAAAAATAGCACAGATACTGCGGGTGTTGAGTAAATAAAATGATCGCTCTATTGACGGCATGTTTGTTTTTTGCAATCCTTGTGCGCGCGCTCAATTGCATCAGCAAAAGCGCGTGCGAAAATTGTGTTCGGCCACCTTAATAAGAAATAACACGCACCGCTGTTTGCGTGTTATTTCTTGTTACGGTGAGGAGTGTAAAGTAGAATTATGGTTAGGCAGCTATATCTCTTGTTGTATTTGTTTTACCAAGCTGAACTTTTCCCCGATTATAAAATTCGACGTCCTGCCTTGCCTTAACATATTATTTTGATCACGTGACATGTCACGTGATCACTTTGTTAAAATTTGGTAAATCGGCGAATTGGCGGCGAATTTTCACTCTGTTGGTCAATAAATGAGCGTTTGCGATGCAAATTTAAATGATCTACCTTGCTACGTTTGGAATGATCTCCCTTAATTTCGTTTATACAAGATATAAATGATGAAAAATCGAATTTTGTTGATAAAAGGGACCTTTTACCCTATAAAATTTTTTCTGTGAAAAGAGGGACGGTCATTCAAAACGTGAGAGGATGGAAATAATTGACCTGCATCTAAAACGCGTTTTTGCAGGATGTTATTAGTAAAAACCGCCCCCAATTCCTCAAATAATGGCTGTTTTCCACGAAACGTCACGCGACATGTCACGTGACCTTTCAAAAGTACCAATTCTACTTTAAAATGTTAAGGACGTCAAAACCTGTGTGCTAAATCTGGTTCCTTCAGAAGTATAACTAATAAATTATTTTCACCAGTAAAAGCCTTTAATCCAGGCCTTAAACTACTTGAGGAGTCTTATATTACTTAATTCTCATTCAACACTGATGATAGTTCCGCTACAAGGCTCTTATTACGCATACCTCGTTTGTCCTTTATTTTCGTTGGCTTTTGGCTTCCTTGAGTGAATTTGTTAAAATAGAACAAACATAAAATAAAGAATCAGATAATGACGATAATGAAGGTTAAAGTTTTGTTATTTGCAGTAAGTACAACCATGTCAGTTTTCTTGACATACCAACCTAAATAGACTCCAAATTATCTATTATCTTGTCTTCAGTTTTAGTTTCTGCCTTGTAAATGAATCAAGTCACTATCTTGAAACAACTTTTGGAAATAAGAATTAGGTTTTCTTTTTGTATTATTCTGTGAATTTTTATTTTTGTTGAGGTTAACGATAATGATATAAGCGAGCGATATGCATTGTGGTGTTGTAAATGTGAAGTGAGAGCCGGGAAACTAGGGCCGAGTGCGTAGTTAATATGCTCAAATATATGTGCGAATGGCGTGTTTTTCGGTTGACTTGAAAGTAAATTTCAAATTAATCCTTTGATTTTTCTGTTGAACACTTCACTCTCAGCAGTTCAGCCACGTTCAGGCTTTCTGACTAAAAGATTCAAAGTTTTTCAATCACCAGAATGGCTGAATTTTGTTTCCTTGACAGCTTATCACAAGTAAATCAAATTTGATGAACTGCAGTCCACTTACACCCTCGTAAATCCTGGACGTTTTCCACAAATCTGTTGTTGGGCAGCTGTCCTGAATTAAAAAATCAATATATTCTGATAGTCATACGATGTAATTTCCGGTTCTTGCATGAGTGTGCGATTTGTGGTTTCTTGAAATCACGTGCTCTCCTGGTGCGATTTACGATATAAGTAAATACGTATTGCATTGCACTGGAACTTATCCAGCTTGTAAGGTTAGCTGAGTTTATTCATGGCAAACATTTCAAGCTTTTATTAGGTCGATTAGTGTTTCAGGATTTTTCAAAACTACGAGAAGCGTTTTCCAAAGAAGATTGAGTTATAATAGATTACTGGCAACATTTTAACCTTGTTCTTAGGATCCTTCTTCTTGCAGAAGGTAGGAAAAAGAGAGATCCTGGAAACAAGGCTGGTAACATTCCTCAAATAAATGAACACGAACTTCATACGTGTCACTGATCAGGCGACATGGACACTGAAAGAGATTGACCTTCAGCTGGTCTTTGAAGGTCAGCTGACCGTCAAAGCCAAGATATAATGATTTTGAACGGAACAACTTTCTTATTAAGGTTAGCGCTTTCAGTGGTTTATGTCTCGAGCTGTTCTGCGATCTGTAGTCATGTACAATCTTGTTGATAAGGATACTAAAACAATTCTAACGTTCATTCAAAGTTCGCAAGTCAAATCAAAAGGTTACTACTGGCTTTTTCTACCATGCCAAGCGCAACCGAAAAACTTCAGGGCAACTAATAAACGCAAAAAGTTCGTTGATTGGTGAATCAGGCGATGCAGCTGTAAAAAGAGGTTTGTGAGACAACGTTTTTCGGAAAAACGCTGTAAACACCGAAACCTAAAGAATAGAAAAGATAGACTGAAAAAAGAAAAAATATATATCTGGAAAGAAAACGGAAGAAAATAAAAACAAAAGCGAAATGTCCAGCGAGAAACTTCCCGGAAGGAATTACTAGGTCCACCGCAAAACGTAAATGAAAGAAACTATCTTGTCTGCATGCAGGACTGAAGTAAGAGATTCTTTGCTTACAAGTTCAGGTTCAGTTCCGAGCAGCATTTTGTTTCGCAAGGGATATCATATCAGCAAGCACACAAGATTTATTCGTTAAAAACTGAGGGTAACCGGTGATAGAGGATGACGAGTACAGACTCCCATTGAAGGATGGAATCAATTCACACACTGATTTCCCTTAAACATAAAATAACACATTATTTTTTTTTAAATCGCCATGTATGATACTAATATCCTGTGGCTAATAAAACCAAACACTCTTGAGTGAGAATTAGGTTTTTTCATATGCCTCGTCTGGGTAAGAAAAACCCTTAAACAGCAAGCATTGGAAAACTAGGCTCATGTGCGAAACTTAATTAACGAAAACTGAGCTTTTAACGAATAAAAATATTTCCGTGTGGATTAGCCACACCTTTTAAATGATTTGCTTGGCCTGTTGCACATGGATCATGAACAGGCCAATCATTGTTTGTCTCACTATCAAAGTAATAGTACAAGGTTGTAGCTTCGATGACCGGTCCATAGGAGGATGGCCTGAACGATGTTGGCACCACACCAGCACACTGCTGCGAAACCTGTTTAACCAGTTTACAAGTGATTGATCCCGCCTTCCATTGCACTAAGCTGCCAGTGCCTTCCTTGCATGCGATCCAATTGTTGATGTTGCTCTTGATCAGGAATTCTTTACCAATGGTGCGCCACAAAGCAAAGTTTATGGCTTCGTAATGTGTCTCACTTAATGGAACTGTTGTGGACACTCGAGTGTTAGCTCCACTGGCTGACCAGCTTGGACGCGGCGTGACAGCGTTTGCTGTACTCTTGAAACTTGAGTAAGCGGTAAAGGTATAACTCCAAACTAGTGTCCAGCCCCCGCCGTCTGTCTGTTGGTCGCAATAGGCCTGGAATGCGTTACCATGAGAACCACCATCTGGGTCTATCCAACAGACTCCTGACACGACCGAAGGCACTTTGAGCTTAAGGTCTTGACAGTTGTTTACTGCGAATTCTTTGGACAGTCCTGTGAGTGCATGGCAAATCATTCTTTTAATCAACTAATAAATGAATCAATGAGTTAATTTATTTCACCATGTAATATATTTTTTATTAAGTCAATTAATAATTTATCTCTATTTACATTCCTATAAATCGTTCTGAGGGGATATTAATACAACTGAATCGATGGTCTTCTACAACTTACAATCATCGAAAAATTTTAACTTGTAAGAGTGTAATTGCGGACGATTCCACCTTACATACCAGAGTGTAACGACATATCCCAACTCAGTAGAAAAGCTTGCTCAATCTACTAATAAAATATTTAAATATTAATAATATACATGAAAAAATTACTTGATTCTGATTGGCTGAGAGCAGTGCAGTTCAAGTGTAACACCAGTGCAAAAAGTGTAACATCAGTGTAAAAAGTGTAACACCAGTGCAAATTACATATCGTAATTTTGGATTATGATTGATTGGCTGAAAGACAATAGGAAATTTTCAAAGCCAATGATATTACGTAAAATAATGACGAAAATGTTGTGCAGAAATGTTGGAAAAAGTTTTCTCGAATGAGAAAAAATGGTTTCAAGAAAGGTCTTCCGGCAATCTCTCCATGCAAATTTTTTCATGTTTATATTACTAATAAGTAATCATACGGTTTTTCTCGTTCAATTTGTAATTAACTTGCACTTGTGAGCTTTTTGAAAAACTCACTCGTGCAAATTAATTCCAAATTGAACTCGAAATCGCATGATTACCTATACTAATATCGAGGCAAATTAAAGATTCCTTCTGTTGACTCGATGCTCGTGCTTGATTGATTGCATGTGTCGCCTAACCTGGTAACATGCTCGGTTCAGCGAGTTCGTATGCTCCTTCAGTCAGTCGTTTGATAATCTCGTTCACACATAGTACTGAAGATCTGTAAAGATAGAGAGTTCCATTTGTGTCCATTTCCAGTACCTTGTATTTTTGCGGATTCAGCCCACTAGAAAAAGAGAAAAAAAATGTCTTTAACTTCAGTACGAGTTTGTTATTTTCGAAATTGTTTCAATTAGTAATCGAAGGTTTTCATTCTTTTCATTCCTTGGTGGCTTTCATTTCATATTGATTGACCGGAATCACAATGACGTATGAAAGAAACCTTAGGGTACCCAAGCACAACAGCCGGTTTTGCCACTGCACCCGCTGAACAACCTGTTCTGCAGGCTCAGCACCTCAGGGGTTACTTCTTAGTCACAAGCACTGCTTGTTGACTTGTGGAACCGCTTCCCTTTTCCCAATCTTTACTGACCAAATGCAACGCGGCAAGTGCTTCACGGGCCCAAAAAGTTACACGATTAATCAAAGAAAAACTACGGCACAAAGTTAAGGTGGCTTACTACAGTTTTGATGGATTTACAGCCCATCTTCTAACTCTTTTGAAAAATGTTCCAAGATGTTTTCCCTTTCTCTATTTACTGTTTACTAAGTCTCTTACCATTCTATGTGAAACTTGAACAATTAAACGTCAACAAATCGCCAAAATGAACGACCGAGTACCTAAGGAGAGACTGGGCACTAGTAGGTTGAATCACTTTTTTCTCAAAGTCTACTCATATGACCCCACCTCAAAATTTCAGGAATAAGAAATTGGCTCTAATTTAACATTTATGCAAAATTAAATAAAAATCTGTTAGACAGATTTTTCGCAAACTAGGAAAATGTGAAATCAAAAAGGGCTCAAATTCTGTCTTATAGTTTAAAATTTTGGCTCTAAACGTGATTCACCCCTACAAATCGACTGTGAAACTTTCATTGTGGGCTGTACGGTAGGTTTTCGAGCAATCCTCAATCAAAGACTGGCTTTTACAATCTTGGACGAGAATTGAATTGCGCATATCCTTTATTTAAGCGCGCGTTCATGTGACGCCATGCATCGCGTGTGAGAAAGCAGGAGTAATTTAGAGCTCTTTTTACCCGTTGTTTATCGAGTTTTTTTGTCATATTTTTTTGGCCCTAGTCTTAAACACATATTTGAACAGAGTTTGAAACTATTGCTATACGTATACTGAAGTGAATTAACGCCTTTCAAGTGCTGAAGTGGTTTTCGTTTCTTCTTAGGGTTGCTTGCGTCATTTGTGCACGCGCGATTAATACTGACATCTGGCAAGCAATCATAGCGCGCGCTAATAGTCTCCAAAAAAATGTAGTAAGCTTCTGAAAACGTCAAACACAGTGTTTTAAAAGGAAGATATATGCAGTTACGATATCTAAATGATTTTCAGAGCGCTTAAAAAAATTATTGACATTTCTTGGATTGTTGGGATGTCGCTTAACATGATATAGCCTAATATGGACGGACTTTCGTCGTCATAGAAATTACCAAATACCATTTTGAGATTACAGATCACAAACCCTGACTGGATGTGAGCTGGTGTGGAATCGAGTTACCATTCCAAAGGTCATCTTGACCGGAGAAAGCGTCGCGACAACTGCATCTCAGTTTCTGTCTTACCTGACTGTTAAGAAACTGCTGGAGAAGAAAAACAGAGACAAACCAACGTGGAGAAGCATTTTTGAGGTTTGTATTCGTACAAATACTCGATCAGGCTGGCCGACTCTATAAGCTATACGGTTGAGCTTGTGGAAGTGTTTGGGACGTGCCAACGCAGTTCGCTTGAAGCGGACTAAAACTGAAGTCAACAAAAATATTCCGGAATGGCTGGCAGCTTAGCTAGAACTGTCATGAGACACCGATATTTATTAGTTTGGAGGTTTATCCAATCAGACGGCGGTAAATAGAGATCCTGGGTGTTAAAGGGCAGACATGGAGTTTTGTCTCATGATTCATATCACGTGCTCTCCTGGTGCCATTTGCGAAATAAGTCTGTAAGTATTGTATTACACTGGAACTTATCCAGCCAGCAAGGTTAGCTGCGTTTATCCATGACAATTAATTATCAAGTCAATATTTAGTGTTTCAGGCTTTTTCAAGACCAGGGGAAGCGTTTGCCAAGAAAGACTGACTTATAATGACCCGCCAATATTCGAACCTTGTTCCCAGAATATCTCCTTTTCCAGGAGGTAGGAAAAATAGAGATCTTAGAAACAAGATTGGTAACATTCCTCAAATGCTGACCAGCTTCATAAGTGTCACTGATCAGGAGACATGGATACTGAAAGAGCTTGACCTTCATCTGAGATGTATACGGTGTTCTTATGAAATTTTCCCCAACCTCTGATCTTCCGAAAGGTCTGGTATATAGTTCTAAAGCATAACATAAACATATTTTGGAAGATGTTGTACATCTTAGCTAATTTCAAAGCTAAGATATAATGATTTTGAATACGGAACAACTTTCTTAATTATGTTAGCGATTTTAATGGTCTATGTCTCGAACTGTTCTGCAATATGTAGTTATGTACAGTCTTGTTCAGGATACTTAAACAATTCCAATTAACGTTCATTGAAAGTTCCCAAGTCAAATCGAAAGGTTACTGCTTTTTCTACTATATCAGGTCCAACTGAAAAACTGCAAGGCCACTAATTAACGCAAAAAGTGCGTTGAATGGTTAATCAGGCGATATAGCTGTGAAAAGACAGGGGTTTGCGATCCAAAGTTTTGCAGATATTTAAGGTTTAAACACCGAAACGTAAAAAATAGAGTGTAGAAAAGGAAACAAGTATCTAGCAGGGAAAAGAAAGAAAATAAAAACAAAAGCGAAAAGTCTTGCGAGGAACTTCCTGGAAAGAATAACTCTTTCTTCCCCAAAGCGTGAATGACAGAAATTTCCTTGTCTGCATGCAGGGAATAAGAGATTCTTTGGCTCCAATTTAGATTTAGCACAGCGTAGCGTTTCGTTTCGCAAAGGGATATGACATCACTAGCCACACAACATGCATTTAGTCTCGGAGCTGATAGAGGAAGACAAATACAGACTGGATTGAATCAATACACGCACTGATTTCCCATTAACATAAAACCGCATATTTATTGAGGTTTTAGCCGTTTTCTACAAAAGAGTGACAAATGTTATTTTAACTTAGTTTCAAACCGACTAGCATGAAAAATTGAGGCCTTACGTAACTCCTAGTCACGAAAGAGATGGGTGAAGATGAATAAATTGATTTATAACAAAGTTTCTGTGTTAAATTATTCAGCTAACTAAAAAGAAAATCAAACAAACAGATATTTCTCCACTCTTCTAGTTTCTTGTAGGCTCAGTCCAGATCAATTAAATGAGATGAAATCGATTTTTGTATAGTCTGGAACTTCCTTTAGGTGGACAGAACTTAATCAAATAAACAAGCTATATATCCTCTTTGTTGTTCGGCCTTGGTAGCTCTTGTTACAGCCTTGCTCAAAAATCGAACATTAACGGAAAGCTATTGCTAAGATATTAATTGGGTTTTGGACATTCACCGATGCCCAAAGCTACAATCGCGGACAAAACTGTTGAGACAACTGAGTCAAATGTACACTTATGAGACACTCTTATTACCCACTTTTCCTCGCCCTTCCCCTCTTTCAATGTTGCTTTCTGCGTGAATGGTTCGTCGGAAAAGATCTTTTCCAGAAACCAACGGCAACATTGAGAAGGTAGGGTGAGATGGGGCATTTCTGGGCTGAGGGTGTCGTTCTCGCATCGCAGTTTGAGGAGAGTGGCTTTGATATCTCTTTGTCTCAACATGTTTTATCCGCGATTGTAGTTATCGCGATCGTGACTAAAACACCACACGAGTACATACGAGTAACATACAAGTACATACGACTACATACGACTACATACGAGTACATACGAGTAACATACGACTACATATGAGTAACATACGACTACATACGAGTAACATAAGAGTAACACACGACTACTTACGAGTAACATACGACTTCATACAGACACATGCGGTAATATACAGGTTATATACGAATACATTGGTTACATACGAAGACATAGGAATATACAATATGCATACATTGGTTAACGCTTTGTGAAGTGGAAAATTCTTTTCAAAGTAGTGTTGTTGTTTCCAAGATTTATTGAATCGTTTTTTGACTTGCACTATGGAAGGTTATATTACGGTACATAACCAGTAAATTTAATTTGGATTAAAATATATATGGATTTTAAATGTACTTATGTCAAGAGAATAACTAAAATTTGCAAATTTGAAAGAAATTCAGACTGTTTTACCCCTTTCTTAAGGAACGGGAGAGGAGTTCAATTCATTGAATGAAAAGAGACCCTCCCCCCGCGTAAAAGCACGCCACACGTGCGCGCGTATGGAAAACGTATGTATGTGGCACAGGCGCATGTGTGTGGTACGCGCGCGTATGTGGCACTTGCGCTCGCTCAGGTGTGTGTGCCAGACATGACCCGCGCACATGTAAAAACGAAATGTAAAGAGAAAAATAGTACAATTCATGTTTATTACCCTCCTGTCATCGTATGTTGCTCCCATGTATTCGTATGTAAACCAATGTATTAATGTATAATCTGTATATTACCGTATGTGTCTGTATGTACTCGTATGTTTTCGTATGTTACTCGTATGTGGTCGCCGGTGTGTAGTCGTATGTTACTCGTATGTCCTCGTGTGTTACTCGTATGCACGCGTGTGGTGTTTTAGTCACGTCGATCAGCTATCGCTGTGTTTGTTTGTCCCCTTTAACAATTTTCAAGAAGAATGCAGTAGTGGATGTATATAGGACATAAAAAAAAAGATCACGTAATTCCTGAAAAGGTATATCTAGGCCTAGCAAGGAGTTGAATTGTGTTTTCTGTACTGGCAGAGATCTCCTAGCTTGAGTCAAATGTGCGGCTAGAAAATTGAGGGGAAAGGCACCTTCGGCATTCCAGCTTTACTGTATTTTCCTTTTCTTCACCCACAGTTTTCTGTTGGACTTTTGACTTAAGTAAGAACTGATCATCTGTAATTTTGTCAGACGTGAAAGCATAAACATTGAGAACGATTCCATAGCCTCTAGAATTCCGCGAGTCAAAATATATTTTGATTACCTTTTGTATCAGTGAAACCGTTAGAAAAACTTTGTTTGTTTCTGATTGTTTTCGATCACCGATCACCTCCGATCAAAGCAATAAATTAACTTAACCCAGTTTAGGTACTTTAGGTCCTACGCTAATCGAAAGCGCGAAAATTAACATATCCCTGATAACCTGACCACGAGATCAGCTTACGTGTGAGACACATTTATTTTCAGTTAAGTTAATATTCAGCGTGATTAAATTGACGAAACGAAAGCAAACGGAACCGCAATTATATGGCGGAAATAATTATTCCCTGCTTTAACTTACTTGACTCTGTTGACTTCGTCTCCGTGGCCACTCATGGGAATCACGGCTAGGTTATTCATCCAAAATAACCTGTCTTTAGCAGGTTTTCGCGAGCGTCTCTGACCACGTTCTTTAGAGCCATCAGCAGACATTCCTTCAGTCTAATTAAACCCTACATGCAAGTCTTACTTGACTTACTTGGTCTGCTATATATTCTTCTTTCAATGTCTTTACGCTCCATTCGTAACAAGTCCTGTCCACAGTATTGTTCAGTTTTATTTGGCAAATCAGTTTTAAGGAAGTAATGCCGTAGTTTTCGCTGCCGTAAAACGTGCATTTTTATGGTAATGGATGTCCAACAGTAGCTATTAAATAATGAAAGATGCGAACGCAGCCATAATACTACTGGAAAAATGACCCGGAAAAAATTTCAGGCACTGAAAGGGATTCAAACCCACAACCTTTGCGTTACTGGTGCAATGCTCTACCAACTGAGCAATCAAAGCCACATGAGAGTGGTCATGTGTAGGTTGGTCGTACTTAATTCCTCTAGACTCGAAATAAGTCGTTTTTATTAAACTCGTGGATACGCGAAGCGTAGAAACGTGTTTGTTGCGGGGACTCCGATATGCAAATGTGTCACTCACTCACTCACTCACTCACTCACTCACTCACTCACTTAGGTGTAGACACTGTTCGAAATTAGTCGGCCCGAACGAGAGCGCCCGAGTCCGACGCCATGATGGAATAGTAACCGCGTCCGACGCCATATTGGAATAGTAACCGAGCCCGACGCCATATTGGAATAGTAACCGTGTAGTTAGTGTAAGCCTACTACTCAATGCATGCATCGTGCCAGCCCGAATATTGATGATTTTGTAGCTTTTACACGACCATTAATATTAGGTGTTTCGCTAAAGTGAAGTGGAGTTGACTTCGAATGTGCGAAGTAGTACTATGGCCAACTTGAAGGCTGAATTTGAGTCGTCCAGGCGTTCAAAATGACCAGGAGATGTGCATTTGTTTCCTGGAAAGTGACCTGAAAAGCTAATGTGGTAAGCTTTGATGAGAATGTGTCTTATTCCTCGACCTTAATGAGCTTATATGAGCGAAACGAACAACTTTTACTGAACGAAACAGCTATTGAATGCAAGACAAACATCGGCACCATTGCATAATATTGTAATTTCATTTTTATAATTTAGTAACATCTAGACCTGAGGCCAGCCGAAATATTGTTTTAACTTTACGACATTGTGTCAGCCTTGCAGTAGTGACGTATTATCGTTTTACTTTTCAAGTTTGGCTGATAAGATCTGCTGTGAGATCCAACGCTCAATCAAGCAGGACCTTCGTTCACCGCTTTGCAGTTTAAACACTTAAGTTTTTCATGTTGTGTTGTCCATGTTCAACCGACATCGAGTTAAGTTTAGATTAAAGTTGTGTTCTCTATACCTGTCTTGTTTATTTTAGTATATTGATCTGAACTCTAAGTGGGATGTGAAATGCACATAAACTTGGAAAGAAACTCCCAAATACTTGATTTTGATAAGTTTAAATGATTTTTACCCTGTCTTTTGTTTACACTTTTGCTTCCTGATTGAAAAGATAACAAAGGGAAAGAAACCCCCTGTGAGCTTGTCCCCAATTATTAGTTAATAATAAATACATTGACAGTTCAATAAAGCTGTTATTATTATTGTTGGAACACATATTTATGGTCAACAGATTTGTCGGATCAACACTTGAAAATGCTTGCAAAAGAGCCTGCTTATTTTGATGTATTTTACGTACAATATATATAGAGACAAGCGGTTCCACATTGGAAAAGAAGTGCTGTCTCATAAAAAACCTTATCTATAACCTTGAATGAAATGCAATGAAAAACGGTTATGAGCTCGTAGGACGTGAATACATGCAAATTTTTCCAGCAGGCAGATCAACATCAAGATCTGGGTGTGAGGGAAGGGGGGGGGGGGGGAGAGGCAGGGGGGAGAATATTCTATGATCTGTTTGGCAGGAGTGTCCTCTGTGACCCAAGAACCCTTAGCCTTTACCATTCCATGTTCTGCTGCAATTTTGCCACCCTAGCTATTCTGGACGTATGTCTTTGTAATATGTGTGCAAAAAAAAAAAAAAAGCCAACGAAAAAGCCTACACTTTGTGAGTTAATTGCGACCTTGCATGGTACAAACCCGGCTTGTTTTAACAGCATTTGATAATACACCAGTAATTGCAAGTTCACCAATATGTTTCAATTCTAGATTACCTAATCCACGAGTTTGGCCATAGGTCTCCTTTGATTCAATTTCTTCTCCATATTTCGAACTGTCACATAGAATCATTACATTTCCATACAAACTCTTATATTTAAGCTGTTACGCAATGTTACATAGTAATGTTCACGGCTCGACAGGAGCTTGAGATACCTGTGGTTGTACATTGTCATCCAATGAAAACATTTAACTCCTGGCGTAGTAAGTATGTCACGTTTCGCCATGACGTCACAAGATGACCTTTAATGCTGTGAAACGTAT
This sequence comes from Orbicella franksi, assembly GCF_964199315.1. Classification (NCBI taxonomy): domain Eukaryota; kingdom Metazoa; phylum Cnidaria; class Anthozoa; order Scleractinia; family Merulinidae; genus Orbicella; species Orbicella franksi. The sequence goes on from NC_138155.1 coordinate 4,631,724, forward strand.
TCAAAATGAAATTAAACCGGAATAACATTCCGTTTCCTTTACTGGGTCTTACAAAAACAATTGTTCTTCTAACAGATTTAAGACTTGTGTTTACGCTTACACTAATTAATGCCTTGAGTATTTACTTTTGTATATTAAAGCCATTAAAACAATTCAAAAAGCAGGTTTTTAATGAAGTGAGCGGTTACTAATAACTCTTTAGCGAACAAAAATATTTCCATGTGGATAACTCACATCTTTTAACTGATTTGCCGCGTTTGTTCCACATGGATCATGGGTAGGCCAGTCACCACTCGTGTCACTATCGAAGTAGTAGTAGTGACTGCCTCGGCTGAGACCCGGTCCCCTGTTGTAAAAACGGACCACGTTCGGCACCGCACCAGCACACTGCTTGGAAATCTGTTTAACCACTCTACAAGTGATTGACCCCTCCTTCAGTTGCACCAAGCTGCCAGTGTCTTCCTTGCATGCGATCCAGTTGTTGATGTTGCTCTTGATCAGGAATTCTTTGCCAATGGTGCGCCACAAAGCAAAGTCCATGGCCTCGTAATGTGTCTCACTCAGTGGAGCTGTTGTAGACACTCGAGTGTTAGCTCCACTGGCTGACCAGCTTGGACGCGGCGTGACAGCGTTTGCGCTACTTGTGAAACTTAAGTAAGCCGTGAACGTGTAACTCCAAACTAGTGTCCAGCCTCCACCGTCCGTCTGTTGGTCGCAGTAAGCCTGGAATGCGTTACCATGGGAACCACCATCTGGGTCTATCCAATAGACGCCTGACACGAGTGATGGCGCTTTCAGCGTAAGGTCTTGACAGTTCATTGCTGCGAAGTTTTTGGACAGTCCTGTCAGTTAAAGGCAAAAAACTCATTTAATCAATTAATAAATGAATTAAAGAGTTAATTTATTTCAACAATTAATTTTTTTATTATTCAATTAATAACTTATCTTTATTTACATTCTTATAACTCGATCTGAGGGGATATTAATTATTGAACTGAATCGATTGTTTTTTTACAGCTTACCATCATCGAAAAATCTTAACTTGTAAGAGTATATTTGAGGCCTATTCGACTTTATAGGGCAGAAGGTAACGAAATAATCCAACTCAGAAGAAAAGCTTGCTCAATCTATTAATTAGTCTAATAAGAAAATATTTAAACATTAATACTGATGTAAATTAAAGGTTCCTGTTGACTTGATGCTCGTGCTTGATTGATTGCATGTGTTGCCTAACCTAGTAACCTGTTCGGTTCAGCCAGCTGGTATCTTCCTTCAGTCAGTCGTTTGATGATCTCGTTCACACATAGCAGTGAAGATCTGTAAAGATAGAGAGTTCCGTTGTTGTCCATTTCCAACACCTTGTATTTTTGCAGGTTCAGCCCACTAGAGAAAGAGAAAGAAAATGTCTATAAATTTGGTACGAGTTTGTTATTTATGAGATAATCTCAATTAGTAATCGAAGGTTTTCATTCTTTTCAATCCTTGCTGGCTTTCATTTCATAATGATTGACTGGAATCACAATGACGTATGAAAACACCTCAGGGCACCGAAGTACCACAGTCGGCGTTCAGACTGTACCCGCTGAACAGCCTATTCTGCAGGCTCAGCATCTTAGGGGTCACTTTCTTAGTCAGTAAGCGCGGCTTTGTGTTGAGTCGTGAAAGCGCTCCCTGTTACCCGACCTTTACTGACCAAATACAACGCGGCAAGTGCCTCATACACTAAAACGTTTTTTATGATTAATATAAGAAAAACTTCAGCACAATATTAAATCGTCATCATCTGAAACACTCCTCCTTTCATTCTCCACTCCACAGAGGTCTGAAAAGGCGAAAGATATTGTTCCGAAAGAAAAATATATCTAGTTATGATATTTAAGTGATTTTCAGAACGCTTAAAAAAATTATTCACATTTCTTGGATTGTTAGAATGTCGATTAGCATGATAAGGACGGATTTTCGTCATAGGAATTACGTAAAAGTTTACGAAATTGACAAAACATGCATGACCGTTTTGAAATACAGATGAACGAGGAATTTGTCTTTTTGCCCCTTAGATTGGCTCGACCGAAAACAATTATCACGTTATGACTAACGCCACTTTAACGCAGCTCACGCGTCAAATAAAGTTGAGATCTGAATAACTTTGCTGCTTTTCCTTAACGTACGAATAATAATATGCTTCACTTCTCCTGAACTAATAGGCCCTTTGCAGGATCCGGTCACATGGTACGGAATTAATTACGGTGGGACGCAAGTTACGCAGTTGGACTTCCAAAACAAAGGAACTCGTACCAGTCCAGCCCGACTTTCCTTTGTTTTGGAAGTCCCACTGTGTAACTTGCGTCCCAGCGTAATTAATTCAGTACCATGTGACCGGATCCTGCAAAGGGTCTATTACAGCCAAACAGTTTTAAACTAACGAAAGACCAGAAGCTACTTTTAAAGCCGGCTATACAGTCAACAAACCCTGCCTAGATGTGAGCTGATGTGGGATCGAGTTTCCAAAGATCATTTTAACTGGAGAAAGCGTCGCTATAACTGCATTTCAGTTTCTGTCTTACCTTGCTGTTGAGAAACTGCTGGAAAAGAAACACAAAGCCAAACCAATGTGGAGAAGCATTTTGGAGTTTTGAATTCGTACAAATTCTCAGGCTGGTCGACTCAAAGTGTGAAAGTGTGTGTTTGGGGCATGCCAACGCAGTTCACTTGAAGCGGTCTAACACTGAAGTCATCTAGAATATTCCTGAATGGCTGGCAGCTTAGAACTGTCATGAGACACCGGTATTGATCAGATCCTGGATGTCAAAGGGCAGACATGGAGTTTTGTCTCATGATTCCCATCACGTGCTTTCCCGGAGCCATTCGGGATATCAATATATAAGTTTTCCATTACATTGAAACTTTTCTGGTGAATGAAATCAACAACGATAAAACAAAGGTAACGGATGAATTTATTTTTCGTAGTGTTTCGCTCGTTTGTTATACTGCCGAACTCGATGAGTAAATTGATTGACAATCGATGTACATGTTAGCCTGATTCTCAGACGTCCGAGGTTGTTCGCGGCCACTTCGCTTCCCCTCTCTCCCTCACAGCTAGGAAGAGAGGGGAAGCGAAGTGGCCGCGAACGACCTCGGAGTCTGAGAATCAGGCTATGTATATGTAAGCTTATTATTATAAATACGGCTGCATACGTGTATGCAAACGAACAATTAGGTCTGTGTTTTTATGCTTTAGTCCGTTATTTTTGTAGTCCTCTGAAAATTATACTAAAACAATTATTCTCCTCAGTTTCAGTGAACATTGTGAATATTCACTCGCCTTTGGCCTTTGGTGAATAATTGTTAAATAGTCAGATGATGTAATGTCCCATTCTTGTATGACTGTGCGATTTGTGATTTCTTGACATCACGTGCTTTCCGGGTGCCATTTACGATATAAGTATTGCATTGCACTGGAACTTATCCAGCTAGCAAGGTTAGCTGAGCTTGCCCTTCGGCATATAAATCGATTAATGTGTCAGGTTTTTTCAAGACTACGGAAAGCGTTTGCCAAAAAAGTTATAATAGATTGTCGGCAAAATTCGTAGCTCGTTCTCAGGATCTCTCTTCTTCCAGGAGGCAGGAAAAAGAGAGATCCTGGGAACAAGGTTGGCACCATTCCTCAAATGCACACGAGCTTCTTAACTGTCACTGATCATGCGACATGGATACTGAAAGAGATTGACCTTTAGCTGATCAAGATGTATACGGTACGCTTATGAAATTTTCCCTAACATCTGATCTTCGGAAATTCTGGTATTTAGTTGTATTACGTAACATAAACATGTTTTGGAAGATGTTGTACATCTGAGCTAATTTCAAAGCTAAGATATCATGATTTTGGACGGAAAAACTTTCTTAATTATGTTAGCGCTTTCAATGTTCTATGTATCGTTCTCGTTCTGTAATATGTAGTCATGTACAGTCTTGTTGGTCAGGATTCTAAAACAGTTCCAATTAACGTGCCTTCAAAGTTCCCAAGTCAAATCAAAAGGCTACTACTGGCTTTTTCTACCATGTCAGGCCCAGTTGAAAAACTTCAGGGCAAATAACGCAAATTAAAAAGTGCGAGAATTGGTAAATCAGACGATCGATGTAGCTGTGAAAAGAAAGAGGTTTGCGAGACGAAGTTTTGCGGATCTGAAATCTAAGAACGAGGAGAGGATAGACTGTATAAAAGGGAAAGAAAGTAAAAACAAAAGCGAAATGTCTTGCGAGAAACTTCCCGGAAAAAAATAACACGGTCTTTCCCAAAACGTGAATGAGAGAAATTCCCTTTTCTGCATGCAGGGAATAAGAGATTCTTTGGGTCCAATTCAGATTTAGAACAGCGTAGCATTTTGTTTATGATATCACTCAACACAAAACCTTTAGCGTTTGCAAACTGAGTACAAAAAGCTTTTGAGAGGAAGACGAATACAGATTGGATGGAATCAATACACACACTGATTTCCACACTGATCACAAAGCCACATATTTATTGAGTTTTTAGCCGTTTTCTACAAACGATTGACAAATGTTTTATGATTAACTTAGTTTTAAACCGACATGCATACGCATAAAAAATTGTGGCCTTATTTGACACCTAGGCTACGAAAGACATGGGTGAAGGTGAATGAATGCATTTATTTTTCACCAGTCAGTTACATGTGCCTTTTTAATTCTTTTGAGTAATCACCTTATCCCATAAGAACCTTTTTAAATAGCCTTGCCTTTATGACAAACTTGAAAAGAACTGAACTTTTAACGAACAAAAATATTTCCGTGTGGATTAACCACATCTTTTGACTGATTTTGTTGGTTCTTTCCACATGGATCATGGGTAGGAAAACTACCACTAGTACTACCATCAAAGTAATAGTAGTAGCTGCTGCTGTAGAGATATGGTCCGCGGGAGTCCAGCCCCAACGATTTTGGCACCACATCTGCACACTGCTTAGAAACCTGTTTTACCACTTTGCAAGTGATTGATCCCGTCTTCTGTTGCACAAAGCTGCCAGTGCGGCCTTCCTTGCATGCGATCCAGTTGTTGATGTTGCTCTTGATCAGGAATTCTTTACCAATGGTACCCCACAAAGCAAAGTTCATGGCCTCGTAATGTGTTTCACTCAGTGGAACTGTTGTAGACACTCGAGTGTTAGCTCCACTGGCTGTCCAGCTTGGACGCGGCGTGACAGCGTTTGCGCCACTACCGAAACTAGAGTAAGATGTAAAGGTGTAACTCCAAACTAGTGTCCAGCCTCCACCGTCCGTCTGTTGGTCGCAGTAGGTCTGGAATGCATTGACATGGGAGCCACCATCTGGGTCTATCCAATAGACGCCTGACACGAGTGATGGCGCTTTCAGCTTGAGGTCTTGACAGTTCACTGCTGCGAAAATTTTGGACAATCCTGTCGACGTCAGTGCAAGGCAAATCACTCATTTGATTAACTATTAAATGAATTAGTGAGTTAATTTACTTTAACCAATTAATTCATTTATTCAGTTAGGAAGCGGAACGAAACTGTTCTGCATCGACATTTTTCGGCAAAAAATTAAAGCAAGCAAAATAATATAATAAATAAAATAAATAAATAAATCTTGTAATCTTCTTCATTTTGTGACCTTCTTAAGAGCCAGTTCCTATAAATACCGAGGATGAGATGACAGTCGCGAAATTTTCGATTTCTTCATATTTTGCCCAAATAACCTCTATAGTGAGTTGTTTTCAAAAATACCATTCAAAGGTCCTGAAGCGCTTTAGTTTTTTCGAAATCGAGGAAAGTTTGAAAATCGCCATTTTAGCTGCCTGACGCCGCCGAAAATGGCCGAAAATTGTGCATTTTCTTTTCGCTCGTACAGATCAACGCGATGATATCTACCAATATACTTTGGGTAGCTCATAGTGCATGTCTTGCTGTTTCTAAAGCATTAATTTGATTAGTAAAAGCTCCAAGTTTAATAATATTTTAGGCGATAAAAGTACCTTCAAAGAAGCTCGTGAGCGAAATGGCTAATTTTAGCTAATTTCAATACCATCAAAACCCCTACTGGTACATTGAATTTGAAGTCGAAACTAAAATTTTCTGAAAGCCCATACTCTATATTATGTTGTGTAAAAGTCTCTTTCGCGGCCCGAAAAAACTAACCCGTCGAGAGACATAAACGTGTGGTACATTTTTGTAAATTCGTCATTCATGAAACTAGCATGGAACTAGGCAAGCTACCTTCATCAAGAACAAAAAATTAGCGAATGGAAACCTTTTTCGTCAATAAGGATACTTGTAATCTTTTTTTTTTTTCCTTTTAGATTGACCACATGATTAACTTTTGCAAACATTTGCAGTTAAATCAAAATAGACGCTGCTTTTGGTACATTTTAATGTTATGTGAATTTATTTCGATCACCGGCACGTGCATATCGCCCGAAACTGATTTTTCTTCCGCCTTCTGTATGTTACTTTTTGAAGGTTACAACTGTAGCACACATTATTCGTTCAATATCGGCAGTTTTAACTTTTGTGGAACACCCATGGCCACAGCCGAACTTGACTTCAAGTAGGAAAAAAAAAACATTTTGAAACGTGAAGTTTGAGTAACCAATCGATTACAGTTGCATCCATCATGTTTGGCGTAAATATTCGAACGCAACCATTTCATGTAAACAGGTACACTTTACTTTAAAAACAACCATCTCATCGCAGCATTTCTTGAAATCCTGGTCTGAGACCAGGTAATGCCGATAACAAAGCGCGAGCAGTTGACGAAACTTCATGATCAACTGTCGAAACGTTGTACTTGTGGAATAAGCAAGATGATTCAACCTTTGTATTTCTTACCCGTGTGCTTGCAATTCTTATGGATACAATTGCCCCTGTCTTTTCCACCAGATTTATAGATGAATCGTTCGTTTCCTATCACTTAATATGGCACATACCTCTGAATAAAACACATACTGCGACATCATTTTTCTTGGAGTGTTCCAACAGGCGTCCGCCAATTGCAAAACGTAAGCAGCAAGACAGAAAACTACAAAGGCTTCTTCGTAAATCGCACTACGCTGTCCAGATTTCTTTCTTACAAAGTTTCCAAACTTCGCTCTCTTTTAAAATTCCAAGACTTCGCCGTTCTGTTGGCCAGTCCGAATAACTGTCATGGCCTTAGTTGAGTAAGTTCTTGACTTTGTTTGGTGGTCCCAGTTCGGACAATTAGGCAAATGTGGATTGCGTGACAATCGGCCACTGTACCAAACATGTCTATATCTGACGTTGTGCAAAGTGAGTGAAGATGACGACGTGGACCTCGAGGGGAGTGAGACACCCCTATAAGAAGGACTGGGGTGCTCTTGAAAATTTTTGATCCCCTAGGATCCCCTAAGAGGTACCAAGATCCTGTTTTTTCTCCTCTAAAAGATGCCATTTCTTACAGAACACATTATCTCCCCGCGTCATATTTTTTTCCGCTCAATACCCTGAAAGGAATCGCAAAAGCTCCCGCTTTGGACCTTTTGAGGCTGAACACCCTGAGGGCTACTAAAACTTCATTTTTAACCCCTAAAAGGTACGACAAGCTTCCCCACCCCAGGAGGGCGTGGACAGGGAATCCAAACTGCTCCTTGCTCGCCTCGTGTAGGCAGGGTGTTTTCTCTGTCTGGTTGAAAAAATGGAAACTACAGTCGATCCTGCACAACCATCTCTCCACAAAGGACCACCTCTCTGCAACGGCCACTTTTTTCATTCCGGCGGACGGTCACTCTTATTTTAATCTCTCTACAACGGCCACCTCTCGACAACAGCAACAGCCACTAAAACACGTCAAAATTGCCAATAAAAATCTCTTCACAACGACCACTTCATCAACAACTGACGAACGCTGTCTGCAAAACCCCATTTTTTATTGGACATGGTCACGAAACTTGATCCATGCCGCATGTCTTTGGTCTGCATTTCTTTTGGCTTCTGTCTTATTGATATATTTTGATTGTGTTACGAATTTACATGTTATACTAAGCCTTGTTTAAGGTAAAAATGTTGAAACCCAAGAAAATATCGGTGTCATATTTCACCCCTAATGATACCGCTCCATAACGGCGACTTTGCTTGTCCCCAAGGTGGCCGTTGTAGAAAGTTTCGACTTTATCACCGTTAATAAAAAAACACACCCTTCCTATTGAACTTTAAAATACAGGTAAATTTCTCCAGGTTTTTGGTATAGAAATGCACCAGGGACATGACTGGGGTGGAAAAAGAAGGCCTAGGAGGCACTAGTCTTAAATGGGTACGTGTTGAGAATTTACGTACATATTCACTCCTGTTACCGGTTCTTATTTAAACCTATATAAACTATACAGTCGAACGCCCACTAACGGTCACCTCTCCACAGGGAACTCCTCTCTACAACAGACAGATTTTTTGTCCCGGTGGACCGTCCATACATTCGCTCTTATTTTTGCCTCTGAAATGCGCAAAATAAGGCTACAATACATAATGCCTAACTATTTTATACCACCTAATTATTGATGGAAAGTTCGCTAGGTCAATAATTGTGAATTCTCAAGGTGAAATAAAGGAAAATTTTAGCTCTTCTGAGTGTCCGATTTTTGGAAAGCGCCCATATTATTGTCTATATAGTTTAGCAGAGGGCAACAGGGTGAATATGTATGTAAACTCGCACCGCGTATCTAAGATCTGATGCCCTCTAGGCCTCCTTTGTCCTTTTTGTATTCCAGCCCTATCTCCGGTGCATTTCTATTCAAAAAGTACGAACGACAAACATGTATTTTAAAGGTAAAGAGGAAAGGTGTTTGCACAACTTTTGTGAATGCGGTAATACTTTCCATTAATCTACGTAGACATGCCGTGATAGCAGGACCCGCGCACGGCTCTGTCAGTTCGTCGAGTTCTGTCCTCTTGCAGAATTAAACAACACCCCCTTCCCCCTATATCCTTCAATTTCGTTCAAAAATTTTTATATAGGCTGACAGTGCGAACCACGTTACTTGCACGAACAAACAGTTTCAGTCGCCGCCATCTTCACCCACTTTGGACACTTTGCAAGTGGCCGTTTGTCACGCAATCCACATTTGCCGGATGGTCTGAACTGGGACCACCAAACGAAGTCAAGAACTTACTCAACTAACACCATGACAATTATTCGGACTGGCCAACAGAACGGCGAAGTCTTGGTATTTTTTTAAAAAAAACGAAGTCTGGAAACTTTGTAAGAAAGAAATCTAGACAGCGTAGTGCGATTAACGAAGAAGCCTCTGTGGTTTTGCTGTCTTGCTACTTACGTTTTGTAAGTGGCCGCGGATGACTTTTGATGTCACAGTATGTGTTTTATTCAGAGGTATGTGCCATATTAGCTGAAGAAACGAACTATTAATCTATAAATCTGGTGGTAAAAGACAGGGGCAATTGTATCCATAAGAATTGCAAGCACACGGGTAAGAAATACAAAGGTTGAATCATCTTGCTTATTCCACAAGTACAACGTTTCGACAGTTGATCATGAAGTTTCGTCAACTGCTCGCGCTTTGTTATCGGCGTTACCTGGTCTCAGACCAGGATTTCAAGAAATGCTGCGATGAGATGGTTGTTTTTAAAGTAAAGTGTACCTGTTTACATGAAATGGTTGTGCTCGAATATTTACGCCAAACATGATGGATGCAACTGTAATCGATTGTTTACTCAAACTTCACGTTTCAAAATGTTAATTTTTACTTAAAGACAAGTTCGGCTGTGGCCATGGGTGTTACACAAAAGTTAAAACTGCCGATATTGAACGAATAATGTGTGCTACAGTTGTAACCTTCAAAAAGAAACATACAGAAGGCGGAAGGAAAATCAGTTTCGGGCGATATGCACGTGCCGGTGATCGAAATAAATTCACATAACATTAAAATGTACCAAAAGCAGCGTCTATTTTGATTTAACTGCAAATATTTGCAAAAGTTAATCATGTGGTCAGTCGAAAAGGAAACAGAAAAACAGATTACAAGTATCCTTATTGACGAAAAGGTTTCCATTCGCTTATTTTTGTTCTTGATGAAGGTAGCTGGCCAAGTTCCATGTTGGTTTCGCGAATGACAAATTTACAAAAATGTACCACACGTTTATGTCTTTCGACGGGTTAGTTTTTTCGGGCCGCGGAAGAGACTTTCACACATCAAAATGTTGAGTATGGGCTTAGTTTCGACTTCAAATTCAAAGTACCAGTGGGCTTTTGATGGTATTGAAATTAGCTAAAATTAGCCGTTTCGCTCACGAGGTTCGATGAAGGTACTTTTAACGGCCTAAAATATTATTAAACTTGGAGCTTTTACTAATCAAATTAATGCTTTAGAAACAGCAAGACATGCACTATGAACTAGCCAAAGTATATTGGTAGATGTCATCGCGTTGATCTGTACGAGCGAATAGAAAATGCACAATTTTCGGCCATTTTCGGCGGCGTCAGGCAGCTAAAATGGCGATTTTCAAACTTTCCTCGATTTCGAAAAAACTAAAGCGCTTCAGGACCTTTGAATGGTATTTTCGAAAACAACTCACTACAGAGGTTATTTGGGCAAAATATGAAGAAATCGAAAATTTCGCGACTGTCATCTCAATCACGGTATTTACAGGAACTGGCCCTTAAACCTTATTAAATTCCACATATGGAAAATTATTTTCATATGAATCCGCAAGGAAGATTTGAGTTGCAACGTATCTAAATTTGCTGACTGAATCACAAAGGTACGAAAAATCGTGCGATTTCTAAAAGAAATAGTTGCGCTTTTCATCGACATCCTAGTAGACCAGTGTTGTTGTGCGAGGAAGATCATTGCGTGTTTATGGATTTTTTGTCATGTGTTCGATGAGATGCATGGGGAGTAATAATCCGTCCACACAGCACAATAGCCCTGTGATACATCAGGGGTTTAGTGAATCAAAGATTCAGATTGTGGTGCTACCACCGAAGGGCCACGAGGCAAACAAGGCAAACCAGACAAGGTCTTATGGCAAGAAAATCCAAGAAAATGGCAAGCTCCAGGTGTATGAGCCCAGTAATAACAGGTCCGTCATGTTTCCGAAAAGCACAAATTGGATTGTCTGAGGTTCTTGGCGGAAAAAGCTTTGACACAGCAGCATTTTGTGCGCTTGAGGTTTGAACGAAGCACGAACTAAAGGTCGCCATCTTCAAAACAGGTGGAAGACCGATCTAGTGGCAAGAAGAAATTAAAGAACATCTATGCCTGAAGACAGTATCGCATTTCAGTGGGCATATAAGTTGTAAAGTCTTTCTCATGCTTTCTTGTCAAATTATTGACAAAAAAATCCATAAACACGTAACGATGTTTTTGCAAAACAACACTTCAATTACAATTTTTTCTCAGAAATCACGTGATTTTGCATACTATTGTGATTCAGTTACCAACAGTTGGTTACGCTGTAACGCAAGTTTTCCTGTGCGCTATCTGTATGAAAATAATTTTAAGACAACCGCAAAATTATTTGCTTCACTTTGCTTGTTTTATTTTTTTGCTGTAAAACGTCGATCCAGAACGGTTTTGTCCAGCGTACTATTTAGTGAATTAGTGAATTATCTTTATTTACATTCCTATAAATCGTTCTGAGGTGATATAAATAAAGCTGAATCGTTTTTTATACAAGTTACAATCATCGAAAAATCTTAATTTGAAAGAATGGATTTCAGGCCTAGTCGACTTTACATAGTAGAGTCCGACGATATCCCCGCTCAAAAAGCGCGAGCATTCTACGTCCATACTAATAAGTGTAATAAGAAAATATTTAAACATGAATATTGAGCCAAATTAAAGTTCCTTCTGTCGGCTTGATGCCCGTGCTTGATCATTGCATGTGTTGCCTTACCTAATAACTTGTTCGGTTCAGCCAGCTGGTATGTTCCTTCAGTCAGTCGTTTGATAATCTCGTTCACACATAGCAGTGAAGGTCTGTAAAGATAGAGGGTTCCATTTCTGTCCATGTCCAGCACCTTGTATCTTTGTTGATTCAGCCCACTAGAGAGAGAGAGAGAGAGAGAGAGAGAGAGAGAGAGAGAGAGAGAGAGAGAGAGAGAGAGAGAGAGAGAGACCACGTTTAATTCGACACGAGTTTGTTGTTTATGAACGTGTCTCAGTTGTTAATCAAAGGTTTTCAGTCTTTGCTGGCTTTCATTCTATAACGATTGATTGGAAACAAATGGCATGTGAAAACACCTGAGGAAACCCGAGCACACCAGCCAGCTTTGCGATCTACCTGCTGAAGCTGCTGTCACCTCTAGCTCAAGCGTAGTCATGTGCTTTAGGCGCATGTTGAGTTGTGGAGCTGTTTGCGCTTCACATTACATCCTTTCCGCGTCTTGCTTCCTCAGTAAACAGATCAAAAGGCATGCCTCCAACCCCAAAATATTCCGTGATCAATTAAAGAAGAACTACGCCACAAAGTTGAATCATTATACAGTTGAAACAATCTCATTTCCTCCCGTCCACCCCTAAGAGGTCTAAAAAGGCCCAAAATGGTGTTTCGAAGGAAAAATATATCGAGTTCCGCTGTGTCAGTCGACACTTCGTGGATTGTTGGGATATAGTATATGAGTTTGCGGGACTGTTGTGATTAGGACTGTTCGATTTATGTTATAGGATTTATGACCTTTTGCTCAAGATTGACTCGGCCGGAGATTCTAAGCCAGTCAAACGATTTAAACCGGTTATAACAATTATCGCCTCATGACAAACGAAACTGTAATGCAACTCACTTCTCAAATGAAACTCAGGTCTGAACATAGCTTCACTACTTTTACTTCACGAATTAAGTACCAAAATATTTCAGTTCTCCCCGGCCAAAAAAGGCAAAATATTTTCGTACTAAAATAAAGAAAGACCAGAAACTATCTGGACGTAAACTGATCTGATGTTTGATATGAGTTGCAGTTCTAAAGTTTCAACTCAAAAAAACATCCTTATTAACTCGTTTCAATTTTTGTCTTACCTGGCTGTTAAGAAACTGCTGGAGAAGAAAAACAAAGCCAAACCAACATACAGAAGCATTTTGGAGATTTGCATCGGTATAGAACCTTACAAACTGAATATCCTTGTGCGCATCAGTGTGGTGCGACTCAGTGGTTAAACTTTTGGATATGTTTGGGACGTGCCAACTCACGTTGCCCAGTTGAAGCGAACTGAAAAGGAAGTCAGCAATATTCCTGAATAGTTGGCAGCTTATAACTGAAAAAGAAAAAGAAAAAATGTGGCGGCGCTTTAAGCACTCTTTCGAAATTTTGAAAATTTTCAGCGAAAATACTCCAATAATACTCTTATCAATATTATTAGTATTAATATTATTATTATAATTATTATCATTTTTATTATAAGGATTATTAATATAGATTAATATATATTACAAAACGCTGATGATTTGGACAACAGTACCCGGGAGAAAACATTCCAAAAGGTTTCAAGGCTTGTACGACCTTGTTCTCTCACTGACGTTTGCCACGCCAAAACGGACTGAAAGTCAAATGATATGAGGGATTCTGGTATTCTATTTTTGAAAAGCTATGCATGTATCATTTCAGTGGAAATCTAGGTTATGAGGCCGATTATTTCCATTTCCAATTTCCCATCAAAAAACAAAGCGATAAGGGAATCAAAGCGAACGAAGAGGTTTGCTTTGTAGGGGATCTGAAAAGAGACGTTCAGAACGAGTTGCCATAGAGCCGTTTTGATTTTTTTCTTGAAATTTTCGTTTTTTCGTTTTGGATTTAAGTAGGCTGTCGGTCAAAGTTATAGAGTATGCGAGGTTTCAAACTAACTATTTTTGGAATCATAAAAGGTTCATTAGACGAGAGAATTATCATTTTTTTGTTTTCACTTCAATTTGAGTGGGTTTGTATTCCGATTTCAAAAATCACGCATTCGAGCACTGTGTATTTTTTTTTTTCGGGCGAGAAGGCCACCGGTCTTCAGATTCGGAAAGTGCTCATGTGCGTGAGCAAGGTAAACGAGAAATTTTCTGGGGCATAGAATGTTTTCTTACACTTAGGTTGTGCATGATTTTTTTGGTGGGCAATAGCTTGTGCAAGAATTAACATTAAAAACTAGGACCTGGATAGTATGAAACACTTGCTCGAATTTTCTTTGTCGTTGTTTCCCTTGTACGTTTTTTCTTTTTTTTTTTCTCCAGCAGATTTTGCTGTGCAGGAATTTTTTTGGGAAATTCCCCAACCTCACTTCTCCCTCAAAAAAATAATGGTCCATCCATTGCTGGACACATTTCATACTATTATGATTGAATCGGTTGACAACGGTTTCTAAACTGACTTTGTTTAATTAGAATTCGAGCAAGCGTCCCTTGATTGACTGGTTCGGGCATACCTTGGTAGTAGAAAGCGACGTGTTGTTATTGATGGAACCAATTCCTCATTGGAGCAAAAGTCAGAGAGAGATGTCGGTGTCATGGTTAGCAAAGAGAGCAGTTAGAGACTGCGTTGAAGACGGAAAATGTAATTTGTGATAATCGATATTGACATAAATTAATATTTTGCCCACATAGAACAGAGAACTGGATGCGAGCGTTGTACGCGAAGGCTCATGGGTAGTACGTTTGGCTGACCAAAGCTCCCATGCCTCTAAACCTTTGAGTGTGTTCGGTTGTGTAGTAAAGGCAAAATTTTCAGCATGGTATTTAGCGTCTGCGGCCCAAGCTGGTTCAAGTGAGCATTTAATACTTTAACTTTTGTATTATCTAAAGCAAGTATAATGCATGGTTTCTTGGAACGGAACTGGGCAAATTGTGAATTATAAGTCCTTGAAATTACTATATGTATCATTAGTACGATCAAATTTGAGCTCCTCTTTGGACACCTCAGTCTGTAATTAAGTATTGCTGGTTTTCAGTGTCACGCCATGCAAAATAGATCAAAATAAAAATCAAAACCGTTCAATAGATTAAGTCCAGAATCTGGCAAATGAAAAAAGGTAAATACGCAAAGAATTTCGCCAGGATTCTGGTCGCAGCAATTTTTCTTATGCAAGATATGCGGAGAAATTTTTTACCCAAATTCATAGAGATTTGTATGGAGACGCCATGCTGGTGCCCATCCGTATGGGCACCAACATGGCGGCCGGAAACCAACAGAAACATCTGTCACTGAGTTTTGCTACAAAAGCGTGAATTTATCCCTCGAGGACCTCTAAAACATTAAAATAATACTTTTTCTAAGACATGAGCTGTTCAGATAGCCAAATTCCCATTTTTAAACCATCATGACAGCTCTCTAGGCCGTCGTGTAAATGCCGCGTCACGCAAAAGCTTAGAAATTCAAGCGCAGTGTATCACAAAACTAAGAACCCATTCGGAGCGAAAATTTGTTTGAATATTAGTTTTCAGCTGCTCTTAACATCATTAAAGTAAAATCTCAGGAAAATCAATAGTTTTGTAGTTTGAATTTTAGTGACGTCATGTGAAAACCAGCTATATATTCTACTAAATTGAAAGTGTTTAGTGACGGGCCACCTGTACGTACTGTATTTGCATGAGCAACGATCTTTTCAACAAGCACAGGTTACACTGAAAATATTAAACTGTTGCCTATTCATTATTGACAGAGTTTCTAGATCTCGTTTTCTTTTTTAAATGTAGAAATGGGTTAGTTAAGTACGGTGCCTACTTTTGTTAGTGCGCACACGTTCAACGCATCACACAAGGCAGGGTTTACATTCCACGCTCGCGCTAGGATTGGCATTGACATAATCAACTACGCTACCAAGTACGCGACTAAAATAAAAGCAAAATTTTCCTACTGTGACCAAATCAAGTTTAAGGTTACTTCAAACCTTCGCGGGGCTACATTGGTCGACTCTTTTTTTTGGTCAAGAAAATTAAAGTCCGCGAAGCTCAAGTTTACATACTGTGAACGCTAGGGGTTCTGTTATTTCATCGGCGCGCGGCTTTTCAAGTTGACACATTCTTCTGTGAAGGCGTGATATGTTTATAAATCGTTAGAAGGCGAAAACTTGCACTCGTTTTTCGAGAGAATCCCTTCTCTTTAAATGAATTAATAGGGTATGCAGATTTGACGGTTTTCCACGAAATTTGGTCAGAACATTTACTGATAGATATGGAACTAAAGCGTGTCGGCGAATTCTTTTTTTTTAAATACTTTCCTTGTGGCGGCCTTTAACGCAACAGGTTACGCGAATTTTTCGATAGTCAAACTTGACAGGTCTATAAAAGATAACCAATAGAATTAAAAGAAATTGCTGACACGTTTTTGGAGATTAAGGCTTTGTGATCAACCTGCACAGTATTTTGTATGAACGATCACATTTGATACCGGATTAATTCATTGGAACGTCAGTCGGTCATTTTGGAGTTGACGACCTCTGCCGCTTTGGAAAGCAAAATCCAAAACAAAACATAATTTTATCGAATTCTACATTTTATAACCTTTCTGTTGATATATAGTTTTTGGGTTTCCCTGAAAACAGCGCGCGTACGAATTTTTTTCTGAAGGACACCCGCGAAGGTTTGAAGTAACCTTACTTAAACTGTGCTAAAACCAGGAACACCAGAACAGCACGCGCAGCGTATCGCTAACCAGCTAACTGTTAACGACTTCCAACTGGAAAACTAGCTGTTATCTGTCGAAAATTATACTGAAATCCAAGTGTAAACAAGTAGCTGCAGATGGCGTAGTGCGCGTAGGGCATTCCACAACTTCTTGTATTTCTAGCGCTTTTTTCGTGTCGAGCAACTTTCTGGATTGTGAGCAATTTCTAGTTTTCTATCATTTCAGAGAAATTGGAGCAGCTTTTAATGTTCAAATTGGCCTTGCTTCCATAGTTCAAATTTTTTTGGTATTCCTGTGGAAAAGAAACCAGAGCCCCTCCCCCCTGGGGCAGATCATGGGTGCAAAATGGATGCAGCCGGGCGGCTAGATCAGCGTTTTTTTAAAATTCAAAATGGCGGACGAAGATTCACACTCGACTAACTCGAGTGTCTCAGGTCAAGAATTTCTGCAAGATTAATATTAATATTGATAAGTTAATAAAGATGGTGAATTTTAAAAGTTAATAAAGATGGTGAATTTTAAAAGTTAATAAAGATGGTGAATTTTAAATTATTAATATTGATGCGTAGTCTTTGCTCATGACCATGAAGCAAGGCTGATTACTACGTAGAAGGCTTAACGGGACAACGACATGAATAGCTGATCCTAAAGGTTAAATCGTGGCACCGTTAGTAGTTGTAGTTTTTTTTCCAAACTTAACATGTTCACAAACTGAAAATATACATCTTTTGGTGTCTCACTACTCGTCCAAAGAGTGGGGGGAGGAGAGGGGGCGCTTATTCGAGGGGGGGGGGGAGTGGGCGCTAATTCGATGATTTGCGGTATTTAAACCTTGTATAAAATTTCTCAATCTCTCAATTGTGCGTATTGAATATTCTTCAGCGCGTATTTCTTTGATTGACTGGGAGTGTTACTTTACCTAGCCAAACAATGGGTTCAGTCCGGTGTGTTCCTTCAGTCCGGTGTGTTCCCTTGCTTAGTCATACCACTTGAAAAAGAAGAAAAAGAAAAAGAAATTGTCTTTAATTAAAAGCGTAACAAGTTTAATTTGAAAGTAAATTGTAACAGTTGACTGATAATCGAGGTAGCCCTTGGGGGATTTTATTTCGTAATGATATATTGGAATCGCAATTAACTAATAACGCAACTCGCGTCTCAAATAAATGCGTCTTAAATAAATAAAATTTGAGATCTAAATAGCGTCACTGTTTTTCCTTTACGAATAACAAAATACTTCAATTCTCCCTTACCAAGCATGGCAAAACAGTTTGGAACTAAAGAAAGACCAGAAGCTACTTTCGTCGGCTATCAGTTAGCAAACCCTGATGTTAGATCGAGTTGCCATTCTCATGGTTTAATATAGAGAAATTTCTCAAATAAATGGATTTTGTTTTCTGTCTTACCTGGCTGTTAAGAAACTGCTGGAGAAGAAAAACAAAGCCAAACCAACATGGAGAAGCATTTTGGAGATTTGCATCATATCGTTACAAATATTCAGACGTCCTCGGATGGGTCCAATAAAACTAAGCAATACTGAACTTGTAGTTGTGATCAAAGCTCAGTTGAGACGGAACTGAAAACAAACAGGAGGACCTAGATCTTCCTCTCTTGTTGATGAGGAAGTCAGCTAAAATATTCCTGTAAGCTGGGCAGCTAATAACTGACATCAAACACCGATATTTATTAGCCAATTTGAGACTTATCCAATCAGAAGAAAGTTAATAAAGATCCTGGTTATCAAAGGGCAGATGCGAAGTTTTGTCTCACGATTAACGTTACCTGCTTTCCGGCAGCAATTTGTGATATAAGTATATAAGTATTGAATTACAATGGAACTTATCAACAAGGGTAGGTTCGCTTAACTAGTTTATTCACAGAATGCGCTTTACGTCTTTGTAACCACATCTTAGCGTCTCAGGCTCTAGCTCAACTGAGAGAAATATTTGCAAAAATAGATTGTTATAATGGTAGCCTTTCTTTCGTGGAGAGACGACTCTGACACAGGTTAATATAATGGTGGATTCCTAACGACATTCCTCAAATGCAAACGACTGAAAAGATGAACACAGCGGCAAAATGGATACTGACATGCAGAGGTTGGCCTCCAGCTGAGGAGTACACGGTGCGCTTATGAAAGTTTTTGGAGTTGGGAAAGGTCTGGTATATCCAGGGGTACATAGACGTGAAAACTACGAAAACATGCTTTGAGAAATGTTGTGTTGTTCGTCCTTCGTAGTCGAAGATGGCCAAAGACATCTAGTTTGTTAATAGATTTCTACGGTGTGTCCGGAGGTGGCTGATGAGACCAATCCGGGCAAGGAAGCCTCTCCCACAGGTAGGGCAGAAGTGTGTAGGGGCTGTGCTGTTAGCGTATGTATATATCGTATATACATTGAGGAAGATGCTTCGAAACAACTGGCTGTCCCTCTAATTACTTAAAAGCGAAAAGCTGAGAGACGCATGTTCGAGGAAATGAAAAATTGTGATCTTTATATGCTTATGCTTGTGTTTGTGTTTAAACTTGCGGCAGGACCGTTTTCATGGTATATCTGAAAGAAGAGAACGTGTGCGTTGCCTAGTGTAAGCCGGCCGTTCTCAATTGCCATCAGCTATATCTTATACTAGTATGGAAGTAGAATAAACTTCACGTGTCGTGTCAGACGAACGCTGATATTGGAATATATGTGAATGGATTTATTCCGAAAACGTGCTTAAACAAAACTTCGTCCTTTTACAATGAGCCACGCGCTTGGATTTTACGACTTCTAAAGGCCTAAAAATCAGTCCATGCAACAGCTCAACAAATAACATAAGCCTTTGAAAACTGAAGGGGAAGGTTGATAGAAACTTAAAATAAAGGATGGAATCAATTCCGACACTAATTTCCCGTAACCGCATATTTACTGATTTTTTTAGCCGTCTGGTGTAAAAGTAAAAAAAAAAAATGTGACAATAGTATATCGGTTTTTTTTTTTGAGTTTATTTATTGTTTCTCTCAGCTCTATTATTTATATTCTAATAATTATCTACTTAGCATTCATCTACTTACAATAAACATGTTGAATGTGTAGATGTTGAACTTTGCTTCAAACTGACATACATAAAAAAGCGCTCTTTTAATGAATTTATCTAGTTTTCACGAGTGAATTACATATGCCTTGTCTGTGTAGACACCTTAATACAGTGGAACCTCTATATAACAAAGGGCTAAAGGACTTGCAAAATATGTTCGCTATAACGATGTTTGTGACGGGAGAAGTTGCCGATATTCGTAACCATAAAACTGAGCCAACAGTTAGCAGTTAAGGGCAAGTCCAATAACCATGGTAACCACCCGTCTATCTTTTTTTTCGTACAACGCCTTGTAGTGAGAACTACCTAAAGTTGTAAGTAGTTAATATTTACGAGCAGAATAACTGACTTGCATATGATGGAATAGCCTAGAACAACAATGAGCTCATTGGCAGCCAATAGGGGTTTAGGTTTACTAAACGAAATATTAGATCATTTGTTTAGAGCCTAGCATATAAATAGGTGTTTTGGAAGTGATCTTCGGTTACGCCCCCGGTAGTGGAACACCGGATACCACTATCCCGCATTGGTTATGTCTTTAGTGACATTCATGGATTAAAACAATATCGATGGACCTAAGTTCTGAGCGCTGTTGATATCTCTGAAGATAATTCCCCGCAACAGATTCCGGTATTGATCCCCGCAGCCAGAGACTTTCCCCGGGATTTTACAGAAGTGCTTTCCCAGGCCAAAAACTTATTATCACAGGTTCAGTCGTTGTATCGAGGTCCTTTTCCATATATTTTATTATTACTGGGGTGAAGAATATATACCTCTTACTAACCGAGTTCGAGGTCCGTACTGTAAGTACTAGTTACGGACGGAGTTTTTTCCCCTTCGATTTATGGCCCAAGCGCGAAGCGCGCGGGTCATAAATCGAAGGGAAAAAAAAGAGGATCTATAACTTACAGTACGGACCGAGAAGACGAGTTTAGTAAGATATTATATCTCTACTGTGTGCCTGACGGGCTCGGAAACGATTTCCATTCACGCGGACTCGGAAAGGCTTCAAATTTCTGACGCACCTCGAAAGCAAAACGAGTCAGTTTGAACGTTAGCACTTTCACTTGCTATAAAAGTTAAGAACACTTACGGATAAATCACGAAACAGTTTGGCAACAAAACCAACTTTAAATTTTAGCTGGCCGTACAGGGGAGTACGGCCCACTAAATTGATTAATCACAACGCGCGTACTAACTGAGAGATTTAATAACGTTCGTTATACCGAGGACTTCGTTATATAGAGGTTCGTTAAATCGAGGTTCCACTGTATCACATAAAAAACCCGTGAGCAAGCGCTGGAAAGCTGACTTTTATGGCAAAGTTAACGAAGACTGTAGTCTTAACGAACAAAAATATTTCCGTGTGGGTTAACCACACCTTTCAACTGATTTTCTTGGTTATTTCCACATGGATCATGGGTAGGATAGCCGCCTCTTGTGTTGCTATTAAAGTAGTAGTAGTGACTGGTGCTGCGAAGAGACGGTGCATGGGAGCTTAGGAAAAGCGATTGTGGCACCACACCAGCACACTGCTTGGAAACCTGTTTAACCAGTTTACAAGTGATTGACCCTGACTTCTGCTGCACCAAGCTGCCAGTGCCTTCCTTGCATGCGATCCAGTTGTTGATATTGCTCTTGATCAGGAATTCTTTGCCAATGGTGTGCCATAAAGCGAAGTTCATGGCCTCGTAATGTGTCTCACTGAGTGGAACTGTTGTGGACACGCGAGTGTTAGCTGAACTGGCTGTCCAGCTTGGACGCGGCGTCACAGCGTTTGCTCCACTTGTAAAACTAGAGTAAGCTGTGAAGGTGTAGCTCCAAACTAGAGTCCAGCCCCCACCGACCGTCTGTTGGTCGCAGTAGGCCTGGAATGCGTTACCATGGGAACCACCATCTGGGTCTATCCAATAGACTCCTGACACGACTGAAGGCACTTTGAGCTTAAGGTCTTGACAGTTCAGTACTGCGAACCGTTTGGACAGTCCTGTTAGTGCAAGGAAAATCACTCATTTAGTCAACTAATAAATGAATGAATGAATTAACTAATTTTACCAGTTAAGTTATTTATTTTTCGATCAATTAATCAATTATCTACATTTACATTTTTATAAATCGTTCTGAAGGGATATTAAAAGAGCTGCGCCGTTTCTCCTTCTTCTTTTTTTTTTTTTGCAAATTACAATCATCGAAAAATCTTAACCGGTAAGAATGTATTTTAGCCCGAGTCGACTTTTTAGTGAAGCTCCGGCGGCCCGAAGGTCGGCCAAGCGGAGCACCACAACCATAGGAAGAGAACCATGTGCATGAATAGAAACTCATGCAGCTCTTTTAAGTTTTTATAATCAACATGGCTAGCGGCATGGATCTCGGGCACGTGCGCCTTAAGAAAAACGACGACGACATCGTTTAACGTGGCGGCCATACTCCAGCTAATACCAAGTCATGCACGCAGCCTTGATTTACAGCGAACATATTTGATATTGGACATCCACGTTATGGTCAATTGACACCTGCCAAAACAAGGTATCTGCTGACCAGTATCACGTGAACATGTCACTGAATCAAGTTTAGAGCTCATCGTGGTTACGGGTTTTTTTGGAAATTGACAACTGACTAAGTATTGGATTTCGATTGGATCGCGAGCTCAAGCGTGGTTAACTTGTTATAATCAGGGCTGGGTTTTTCGAAAGCCAGTTAACGCTAAGCCAGGATTAAAAGTAACCGAAGTATAAATTTTTCTTCCATAAAAACGTTGTTTACTGCCTATGATTTGTGTAGTTTTAGGTTATTCAAACTCAACAAAAGAGAAGGCCAAGCAATATAAACAGAAAACCTCACTGCAAAGTAACAAAACTCAAATCAAATTTCTCACTTATCATGGATCGGATCATGGGTTAGCTTAATCGGGTTATGAATAACCTGGCCCAGGAGTTCCGCCTACAGGCTTGGTTAAACCAATATATTATAAGAGAGTGTAACGTCTTCCCACTCAATACAAAAAAGGTGCTCTCTCTGCTAATAAGTTTAATAAGAAAATATTTAAACATTAATATTAAAAAATATTATGATAAAATAAGAAATTATGTTTTCTTAATCAAGGCAAATCAAAGAATCATTTTGCTAACTTGATGCTTGTGCTTGATTGATTGGGGCTTTTTTTTTCCTAAATTACCTGAAATGCTCGGCTCAGCCAGCTGGTATTTTCCTTCATTCAGTCGTTTGATAATCTCGTTCACACATAGCAGTGAAGACCTGTAAAGATAGAGGGTTCCGTTTTTGTCCATTTCCAGTACCTTGTATTTTTGCAGATTCAGCCCACTAGAGAAAGAGAAAGAAAATGTCGTTATATTTGTTACGAGTTTGTTATTTCTGAAATTGTCTCAATTAGTAATCGAACGGTTTCATTTTGTTTTTCATTCCTTGCTGGCTTTCATTTCATACTGATTGACTGGAATCACAATGACGTATGAAAACACCTTAGGGAACCCAAGCACCACAGCCAGCCTAACGATTGCACCCGCTGAACAACCTGTTAGTTCTGCAGGCTTGGCACCTCAGGGGCTTCTTCTGAGTCATAAGCGCCGCTTTTTGGGTCATGGAACGCTCCCTGTTTCCCAATCTTTACTGAACAAAAACAACGCGGCAAGTGTCTCATACCCCCAAACGTTCAATGTTTAATAAAAGAAAAACTACGGCACAAAGTTACATGGTCATTGTATGAAACCCTGCTCCTTTCATTCTACTCTTCACAGAATTCTGAAAAGGTCAAAGATAGTGCTGCGAAAGGAAAATATATCAAGTAATGATATCTTAGGGATTTTCAGAACGCTTAAAGAAATATTGACATTTTTTTCTTGGATTATTGGGATGTCGCTTAACGCGATATGGACGGACTCTCGTCAAAGAAGTAGAAGTGGACAAAATTTATCAAAAAAGACCATTTCGGAATGATTACATACGAGGATCAGTTTTGACTTTTTACCCCCGAGATTGGTTAGACCGAAGACAGTCATCGCCTTATGACTAACGCCACTGTAACGCGGCTCACGCCTGAAATAAAGTTGACATCTAAGTAACTTTGCTGCTTTTCCTTAACGAATAATAATATACTTCAGTTCTCCCATATCAAATACGACCTAGCAGTTTTAAAGTAACGAAAGACCAGAAGCTACTTCTAAAGTCGGCTATACAGTCAACAGACCCTGACTGGATGTGAGCTGATGTGGATCGAGTTGCCATTCTAAAGGTCGTTTTAACTGGAGAAAGCGTCGCTATGACTGCATCTCAGTTTCTGTCTTACCTGGCTGTTAATAAAATGCTGGAGAAGAAAAACAAAGTCAAACCAACGTGGAGAAGCATTTTGGAGATTTGCATTCGTACAAATACTCAGGCTGGCCGACCCTATAAGCTGAACTGGTGGAAGTGTTTGGGACGTGCCAACGCAGTTTTCTTGAAGCGGACTAAAACTGAAGTCAACAAGAATATTCCTGAATGGCTGGCAGCATAGAACTATCACGAGACACCAGTATGTATTAATGTGGAGATTTATCCAATCAGACAGCGGTAAATAAAGATCCTGAGTGTTAAAGGGTAGACATGGAGTTTTGTCTCATCATATCACGTGCTTTCCTGGTGCCACTTGCGAAATAGGTCTGCAAGTATTGTATTGCACTGGAACTTATCCAGCCAGTAAGGTTAGCTGAGTTTATCCATGACAAACAATTTTTATCAAGTCGATATTTAGTATTTCAGGCTTTTTCAAGACTACGGTAAGCGTTTGCCAAAAAAGACTGAGTTATAATCACCCGGCAATATTTGAACCTTGTTCCTAGGATCTCTCCTCTTCCAGGAGGTAGGAAAAAGAGAGATCCTAAAAAACAAGGTTGGCAACATTCTTCAACTGCAGATAAGCTTCGTAAGTGTCACTGATCATGCGACATGGATACTGAAAGAGATTGACCTTTAGCTGATCAAGATGTATACGGTACGCTTATGAAATTTTCCCTAACATCTAATCTTCGGAAATTCTGGTGTTTAGTTGTATTGCGTAACATAAACATGTTTTGGAAGACGTTTTACATCTGACCAAAACTAAGATGTAATGATTTTGAACGGAACAACTTTTCGTACGGCTAGCGATTTTAATGGTCTGTCTCGAACTGGTCTGTAATATGTAGTCATGTACAGTCTTGATGGTTAGGATACTAAAACAATTCCAATTAACGTGCATTCAAAGTTCCCAAGTCAAATCAAAAGGTTACTGCTTTTTCTACCATATCAGGCCCAATTGAAAAACTTCAAGGTCACTAATTAACGCAAAAAGTGCGTTGATTGGTTAATCAGGCGATCTAGCTGTGAAAAAAAACAGGGGTTTGCGAGACAACGTTTTCCGGATATTAAAGGTTTAAACACCAAAACCTAAAAACAAGAAGAAGATAGAGTGTAAAAAAGGAAACAAATATCTGGCAGGAAAAAGAAAGAAAATACAAACAAATGCGTAAAGTCTTGGGAGGAACTTCCCGGAAAGAATAACCATATCTTCCCCAAATTGTGAATGAGAGAAATCAGTTCCCTTGTCTGCATGCAGGAGTAAAAGCTTCTTTGGCTTCAATTCAGGATCATTTCAGATTTATAACAGCGTAGCATTTCGTTTCGCAAGGGATATGATATAACTAACCAAATAACATGCATTTAGTCTCGGAGCTGATATAATCGATAGAGGAAGACAAATACAGACTGGATTAAATCAACACACACACTGATTCCTCGCAATCATGAAACCACATATTTATTGAGCTTCAAGCCGTTTTCTACAAAAGAGTGACAAATGTTATATGTTTAACTTAGGCCCGGTTCATACGTCGCACTTTTGCCGTGTCGAATTCAATTCAATTAAGTGCGGCAGAAATGCGACTCTCGATTCATACGTCGCACTTGTGTCGAATTTAATTCAGAATTAAGGTCATTCCTCACATTTGCATTGCGCATCCTTACTGCGCATAATTTATGGCGTCATGCGCGCGCTCGTGCACGCGCATATTGAAAACATGACGGATTTGCCTTGATATTGAGCTCTGTCAGTTGAAAAATGGCTCTAGCTCACCAACGAGCACGGGCACTCCAATCTTTTTTCCAGTCATTGTAATCAACTAATCATAAGCTTTGCGTGAGAAAAGACTGATCTAATTTCTATTGCTGAAAATTGAATAAATAGGAAAAATAGCAGATACACTGTGGTCTTTTCTATTTTGCAGTCGGTAACCACGTCAAGGAATTTGGTTCAAATTTTTAATCGAGGATTTAGCTTTCTGTCTGAATCAAACTTAAAACGTTTATTTGTGTCCGACACATTGTATTGACTGTAGTTTAATGCGTGTTCTTATGAGTCCGGGCTCACAAAGATGTTACAATTACTGGGAATGCGTTCTCATAATAAGCATTAAATAATGCCAAAATGGGGCATTTTCAATGCCTCACTGCTCCTTAATGAGCATGGGCACCCCCCTTTTTTATTTCAAAATTGAAGTTATCATATGACAAATATTCAGTGGACAAAGTTTGAACAAAAATCTATCGTCACTTTTATTTTAGAGGAATTACCTTAATACTGGCGGGTATATCGGTCAGCGGAAAATGTTTTAAACGTAGAGTATTCAATATGGCGGACGGAGATACTGAGGGACGAAGGACTTAGATTTTGCGAAAAATTGTCCTCCAATGGAACGAGAAGGAGAAGGCTGACAATGCAGCACTTCGTTTTGCAATATTTTCAGGTTGCATTGGGACGAGAATCAATCATTATTGTCAGTCAGACAAGGGCATCTAATTAGCTTGCTATATTTTTGCCCTTTTCCATTTCTCCTCTTACTTGTTTACTTTATATTTATCTTTGTAATTTTAGAATGGAATAAATAAATAACAAAATGAAAAAAAAAAAAAATGAAAATGGACGAGAACGGCCAAGTTTCTTCTTTCTCTTTGGCGGGACCAAATTTACGCATGCTCAATACAAGAACATAATGTATGACTTAGATTCGACACAGCAGAAATTCGACGTTTGAATCGGTGTCGCATTTCTGTCGGATAATGCAGCAAGACCAGTCGAACGTGCAGCAGAAATGCGGCAGCCGATTCAGACGTCGAATTTCTGTCGAATTGAATTCGTTGAATTGAATTCGACACGGCAGAAATGCGACGTATGAACCGGGCCTTAGTTTCAAACTGACGTGTATGAAAAATTGGGACCTTACGTGACTCCTAGTCAGGAACGAGATGGGTGAAGGTGAATAAATTGAGTTATAACAAAGTTTCTGTCATTTGAAATTATTCAGCTAACTAAAAAGAAAATCAAACAAACAGATATTTCTCCACTCTTCTAGTTTCTCGTAGGTTCAGTCCAGTTCAATTAAACGAGATGAAATCGATTTCTGTACATCTGGAATTTTTTTTAGGTGGACAGAAGTTAATCAAATAAAAAAGCTATATATCCTCTTTACTGCTCGGTCTTGGTAGCTCTTGTTACAGCCTTGCTCAAAAATCGAACTTTAACGGAAAGTTATTGCCTAAGATATTAATTGGGTTTGGTCATTCACAGATGCCCAAAGCTAGTTAATTATCGTTGTGTTTGTTTGTCCCGTTTAGCAATTTTGGAGGACCATGGCGTAGTGGATATATAGGACATAAAAAAGATCACCTAATTCCCGAAAAGGTATTTCTAGGTAGCAAGGAGTTTGCGGCAGTGATCTCCAATCTTGATTCAAGTGTGCGGCTAGAAAATTTAGGCATTCCAGCTTAACTGCATTTTCCTTTTCTTCACCCACAGTTCTCTGTTGGACTATTGACTGAAGTAAGAACTGATCATCTGCAATTTTGTCAGACGTGAAAGCTTAAACATTTAGAAAGATAGCAGAGCCTCTAGAATTCCGCGAATCAAAATATATTTTGATTAACTTTTGTATCAATGTCTTGGTTTCGCGTTTCGGCTGAAGGCTGTATTTGTCATACCGTCAGATTTGATTGTTTTCTATCACCGATCACCTCCGATCACCTAAACTGCGTTAAGGTTACCGTATACCTTTAGAGGTGTCTCGCGTGCAAGCGATGTAGCTCGTCCGGTTTAAATTGTAGATACCTAAATCCCTATATCAAATCCATTTAATGCTTATAGAGCTGGCTATCAGACTATACCAAAAAGTTTGGAATATCGTGAATTGTCGAATTTTTTACGACCTTTAAATGCCAGCGTCCGAATCATCTTTTGCTGGAAGGCTACAAGTCAAAGCGAATTTTGTTTTTCCCTTACTTAAATTGTCCCCAAGTAAGTTTCCGGACCCAAAGCGCTAACAAACGTGTCTGCTATTTTCCATATTCAATTTCAGTGAACAGTTACAGCGCATTTGCGATATAGGATTAAAAAAATATGAACTGAAATCAGTTTAGGAGAAAAAAAGTTTTGAAATCAAAAATTCGCAGACACGTTTTTGTTGCTTATATGTCGAACTGGCTACTATCCAAATTTGGGGGCAAACGAACAAATTCCCTTTGGCTCGTAGCTGTCAAGAGGGACCCAAAAAATTATTCGGATCGACGCTCATATTTTAAGGTCGTGAAAAATTCGACAGTTTATTTCATTCCAAATTAACATTCTTGGTATAGTGTGATAGCCATCTCTATAAGCTTTAATTTGATATAGGGGTTTATAGGTATCTACAGTTTAAAGGAGAACGGAAGCTTAATGAGACCCTGCTGGTGTGCCATTTAGTATAAATTATTAAAGCCACACCCACACAGGGGGAGGGGCAGATCTAACAGTACCAGCAAGGATATTTATATGGGTAACAACATTGCAACCCTCCCCCCCCCCACCCCTCCCCTTTGCTGGGTAGATACAGGAAACAGAAACAAAACACTGATTATGGTGGCAAAACATGGGTGGCAGGGAAGACAGAGCCTATCTCCCCTAGAGTAGCGGCGTCTCTAAGGGAACCTATGTTACTAAGGGGACCAGAAGAGGGGTGCCCTTCTGGGAGGACAATAGTTCAGATGGTATGATGGCACCATCCTGGAGAGATCCGGACCTATTTCCTTGGAAGTAACATAGGATGGACCAGAAGAGGGGGTGCCCCTCTGGGAGGACAATAGTTCAGATGGTATGATGGCACCATCCTGGAGAGATCCGGACCTATTTCCTTGGAAGTAACATAGGATGGACCAGAAGAGGGGGTGCCCCTCTGGGAGGACAATAGTTCAGATGGTATGATGGCACCATCCTGGAGAGATCCGGACCTATTTCCTTGGAAGTAACATAGGATGGACCAGAAGAGGGGGTGCCCCTCTGGGAGGACAATAGTTCAGATGGTATGATGGCACCATCCTGGAGAGATCCGGACCTATTTCCTTGGAAGTAACATAGGATGGACCAGAAGAGGGGGTGCCCCTCTGGGAGGACAATAGTTCAGATGGTATGATGGCACCATCCTGGAGAGATCCGGACCTATTTCCTTGGAAGTAACATAGGATGGACCAGAAGAGGGGGTGCCCCTCTGGGAGGACAATAGTTCAGATGGTATGATGGCACCATCCTGGAGAGATCCGGACCTATTTCCTTGGAAGTAACATAGGATGGACCAGAAGAGGGGGTGCCCCTCTGGGAGGACAATAGTTCAGATGGTATGATGGCACCATCCTGGAGAGATCCGGACCTATTTCCTTGGAAGTAACATAGGATGGACCAGAAGAGGGGGTGCCCCTCTGGGAGGACAATAGGTCAGATGGTACGATGACACCATCCTGGAGAGATCCGGACCTATTTCCAAGGGTGGCCATAGCACTTACTGTGGGGCAAAGTGCAGCCTATGTTGCACTTCCCTGCCACCAAAAGAACCTTTATTGACCAAGCAGCTATGGTTTACACACAATATAACAAATAGAATGTGGCAGTGAAGAAACCGAGAAGGTTCAGCAGGTGAAAGCCACTTTCTCATGAGAGGTAATTACAACCACATGGAGAAAAAAGATGGGAAAGAACAAAGCTACCAATACAGGGAGGGAAGGAGGGGAAAGCGGAGAACGGCCTAGCTTGAATACTAACTCACAACTGGGACAGGGTCAGAAAACAATGGGATTTTTCTAACTGGGGATTGAGGGAGTTGGGAGGGGTATAGCACGCTGAAATCACATGACAGCATGGTGGAAATCACTGGGAGCTTTCTCGTATGATTTCCCATACGGTAAAACTATTTGGTTGCATTGGACATTGACCTAAACTTATTGCACAATGGCTAATAGGGGGAAGATAACAGAACTGGTGACAACCTTAGATGACAGCGGTGATGTAGACTACAGAGCTCATTAACCACAGTTTAAATGCTTAAATTTCTAACGAAAACCCATTTTGTAAAAAGTCGTTCTTCCGAAAGCACATGATACGTCGTAATCAAATCGCTATGTTTTAGGATGTAAACTAACTTTTTAGCCTGATTGTAACAGGAAAAAGCTCCGTATCTGAACAATTTGAACGTCCGCCATTTTGGAAGCTATGTTGAAGGCTTGGGCGCGTAGCGTGACGTCACTGCGCACAGGGGAAAAACACCCGAATTTCAAGTACCACGTTTTCACTGAGATTGTCGTCAAATCGAATTATATATGGCACTGTAGAGCTTGAAATGTTACGTTTGTGCATAATTGAATCTTATGTTGGGGGATTAACTGAGTTCAACGAAACGTTCGAAATAAGTCTCACAGCTGGCAAATTATTTGTGACCATTTGTGTACATAAGCTTACATGTTATTTAGTTCTCTTGGTGCTCTCATTCTGCACACTTGACACAAACCCGCGACAGCGATCTCTAGGACTTCCCTTTGTAAACAAATCGTTTGAAAGAGAGGGTGCTATGTTATACATCTAGAAGTCGGTTGAGCTGCCTCTATGTCTGAACCAAAAAAATATAAACAGGATATATCGCAACCATTTCGCTGCTATGTGAGCCTTCCACGCACGCCACGACAAGATACGAAATAAATGAAATAAATCAAACAACACTTTCTTCCCACCGAGGCAATAGCTGTTTATTAGCTTCCTAGTGCCAAAATAATCAACATCTGCTGAATACAAAAGTATTATTCACCTGAAATTGTATTTTATTTACGGCTTCCTTGTTGCACTTCCCAGTTCGCACAACAATCGCATACACACCACGATGTATTTCCTCTTCGGCGCTCATCTTGACTCTCGCGAACATCGTCTTCCTCTGACTCTTAACTGTCTCGCAGAGGTTCAAAAGAATAAGGCTCGATCTCAGCCATAATGCAAGCTAAATGCAGGTTCGACACAAGATCGATTCTTCACAAATTTTTGTTGACATGAAAAAAATGCATGTGCGTGGTGACGTCACAACATGGCGGCGGGTACTCCTTTTATGGAAGTAAACGGAAGGTAAGATGTCCAAAATGGCGGACGTTCAATTTTGAAAAATGGCGACGGGTTTTGGACTCTTTTCGGCTCTTTCGAAAGGTAAAATTCACTTTTTCTTCCTTTTTGCTACAAATCTAAGCCATTTCAATAGTGTTAAGCTCCCATATAAAATACGACTGCTAGCCTTCCGTTCTCCTTTAAACCGGACGCGCTACATCGCTTGGAATCGAGACATCCTTAAGTGCTTTAAAGATATACGGTAACCTTAAGTTAATTTATTGCTTCGCTAATCGAAAGCGCGAAAACGTATTTGTCACAACCTGACCCTGAGGAACAGTTAACGTGTGTTAAGTCAATATCCACTGTGATTAAACTGACGAAAGGAAAGAAAACGGAACCGTCATGGTATGGCGGAAATAACTATTTCGAATTCCTACCTTAACTTACTTGACTTGACTTCATCTCCATGGCCACTCGTGGAATCACGGCTAGCAAACTATTTTCATCCAGAACAACTTGTCTTTAGCAGGTTTTCGCGAGCGCCTCTGACCACGTTCTTTAGACCCATCAACTGACATTCCTTCAGTCTAATTGGACCCTACATGCAAGTCTTACTTAACTTTACTCGGTTTGCTATATATTCTTCTTCCAATGTCTTTACGCTCCATTCGTAACACAGGTCCTGTCCACAGTATTGTTCAGTTGTATTTGGCAAATCAGTTTCAAGGAAGTAATGCCGTGGTTTTCGCTGCCGTAAAACGTGCATTTTTATGGTAATTGGTGTCCAACAGTAGCAATTAAATAATGACAGAATGAAAGATGCGAATGCAGCCATAACACTACTGGAAAAACGACCCGGCAAAAATTTCAGGCTATGGACGGGATTCGAACCCACGACCTTTGTGTTACCGGTGCAATGCTCTGCCAAGTGAGCCATCAAAGCCACATGAGATCGGTCGTGTGGGGGTTGGTCGTTCGTAATTTTCTCTAGACTCGAAGTAAGCCGTTTTTATTCAATTTCTTTTCCATGTTTGGAACTGTAACATTTCCGTGCATGTAATATTATGAAGGACACAAACGGACCAAAACGAAAAACACTTTACTCGAACTCGACACGATTACAACTGAACTTCAAGCCATAACAGAATACTAAATAAACTAAAGCACCGCGGGAACAGGTCCCTAGAGGCACGTGCTAATGCATATTATAACAGTGCAAACTGTTATATTTGCGCTTTTACGCAACGTCATATAATAATGTTGACGACTCCCAAGGAGCTTGAGATACCTGTGGTTGTACACAGTCATCCAATGAAAATATTTTAGAACCCAGGTTTCCCCTTCTAGTTGACCTCTGGCGTCCTGAGTATGTGACGTCTCGCCATGACGTCGCAAGATGACCTTTGGTGCTGTAAAGCGCACTCAAAATAATGAAATTAAACCGAAATAACATTCCGTTTTCTTTACTGGGTCTTATAAAAGCAATTGTTCTTCTAACAGATTAAAAACTTCTGTTCACTCTTACACTAACTGATGCCTTGAGTGTTTACTTGTGTATGTTAAAACCATTAAAACAATTCTGAAAGCAGTTTATAATGAAGTGAGCGGTTGCTAATAATTTTTTAGCGAACAAAAATATTTCCATATGGATAGGTCACATCTTTTAGCTGATTTGCCCCGTTTGTTCCACATGGATCATGGGTAGGCCAATTACCACTCGTGTCACTATCGAAGTAGTAGTAGTGACTGCCTCGGTTGAGACCCGGTCCCCTGTTGTATAAACGGAGGAAGTTCGGCACCACGCCAGCACACTGCTCGGAAACCTGTTTAACCACTCTACAAGTGATTGACCCCTCCTTCAGTTGCACCTAGCTGCCGGTGCCTTCCTTGCATGCGATCCAGTTGTTGATGTTGCTCTTGATCAGGAATTCTTTGCCAATGGTGCGCCACAAAGGAAAGTTCATGGCCTCGTAATGTGTCTCACTCAGTGGAACTGTTGTAGACACTCTAGTGTTAGCTGAACTGGCTGACCAGCTTGGACGCGGCGTGACAGCGTTTGCGTTACTTGTGAAACTTGAGTAAGCTGTGAAGGTGTAGCTCCAAACTAGTGTCCAGCCTCCACCATCCGTCTGTTGGTCGCAGTAGGCCTGGAATGCGTTACCATGAGAACCACCATCTGGGTCTATCCAATAGACGCCTGACACGACAGAAGGCACTTTGAGCTTAAGGTCTTGACAGTTCGTTACTGCGAGTTCTTTAGACAGTCCTATCAGTGCAGGGCAAATCACTCATTTAATCAAAGCTACTACCCAACCAATAATTAATCCAATAATCTGAAAACTGTAATAAAATTCTCTCATCTGATTTACTATCAACACACTCGACTGTAACCCAGGTAGGACAGTGTATGGGTCACATGTATAAGTGTAATTTTAGGTGCACTTTGTCACTGTGTTTTGGAGAAATATACTTGAAGTTCCTTGTGTTGCTTATTTTGGTCGAAAAGAAACTCAACGGAAATGTAGCTGTATGTTTAAAATGTTATTGTTCTGATCAATTGCTAACAGGACCTCGATTGGATTGGTCCAATTCTGTCTATAATCATACGCGTGATTAAACAAATCGGACCCCACTACGTGGTCTGATTTTCGAGGTAGTCACTCGTATTACATTACCATTCAACCACACATTAAGTAAACAGCCAACCAATCAATCAATCAATCAATCAATCAATCAATCAATCAATCAGTCAATCAAACAATGAATCAATCGATTTATCGATAACTAACTCTGCATCAATTTACCGTAGAAACAGTTATACAAACATTAAAAGTAAAGCTAGATTGAGTGAGGAGGAGAGAAAAGAATTTCACCAGTATACTTTCTCATTAGTCGTTCAGAAGGGATAGTAACAGTGTCGCCTCGTAGTTTAGCAGACAAAATTACAATCATCAAAAAATCTGAAGCCTTGTAAAAAAGGATTTGAGGCCGAGACTAGCAGATGGTATAACGAGATGCAAACTAAGTAGAGAAGTGCTTTGTACCAGTAACAAAATATATTTAAACCTTATATAAAATTATCTCGTGCATATTGAAGATTCTGCAGAGCCTGCAGCTCGTGTTCCCACAGCTTTTACGAGTTCTCCCAAACTTTCACGAGTGTTCCTATAACTCGATAGAAACACGGAGAACATGTTTTCTATTTCTTTTAGAAAACAACGCGGCGAAAAAAAAGAAAAACAGCTTGTTTACTTTGATCATCAAAATGTAAATTCTCTTTGCTCGCGCCATCATTACGTCAACAGCTCGTGCTAGTTCTGTGTTTCCATCCAGTTACAGAAACACGCTTTTTAACCAATCAGCGCGCGTATTTTTTTAGGGCTGTTTTCTAAGTTTACATGATACATGTGTTTGTTGGATTGATTGAGTGTGTTGCCTAACCTTGCCACATAATGGGTTCAGTCTGGTATGTTCCTTCCGTCAGTCGTTTGATAATCTCATTCACACATAACAGTGGAGACTTATGAAGATAAAGATTTCCGTCTGCGTCCATTTCCAGCACCTTGTATCTTTGCTTAGCCATCCCACTTATTAAGAAAGAAAAGAAGAAAATGTCTTAACATGTATTACGTTGTCCCAGTTAATAGTCGAGGTAGCCCTTGGGAACTCTAATTTCAGAATGATACATTGGATTTGCAAACAACTTATGCCAGAAAACAGTTTACGTTGAGAGAGGATCGCACTGGTGAGGGGATGGGGGGTTCTTTGGTACGGTTCACGAGCGGAAAAAATAGCGACTCACGGATCGCGGAAATCAAAATTTCATTTTCTCGATTCACGAAAATAAGCTAGTTAGGTACTCTTTTTAATAACCTGCTCTGACGCTAGAGAGAGTGTTTGAAGAAAGCAAATCGTGAAAGGCTAAGTAAAGTCTCCTTATTACAAATCGCATGCTTAAATCACCTTTGATAGACGACTCTAACCATTCGGAGTACTTGCGTCTCGAAATCACGAAGAATAGAGTAGTGAAATCACGAATATCGATTAGTAATTCTGCACCGGTAAGTTCTTCACTGGTCACACAGAACCTTCAGGTCACGCACCACGAAGAATAATTTCTTAAGTTCACGTTCCACGGAAAATAAAATCAGCTAATAATCACCCATCACGAGACAGAATATCCCTGTATGACCCTCCCCTAAATAAAAACGTCTTAAGTAAAAGTATAGCTTCGCTGTTTTTCTTTTGCGAATAACAACATACTTCAGTCCTCCCTCAGCAAGCTTAGCAAAGCAGTTTTGAACTAAAGAAAAACCAGAAGCTACTTTAGTCGGCTATCAGTTAGCAAAGCCTGATGTTGGATCGAGGTGCCATTCTCAAGGTTTGAATCGAGCTCGATTTCTGTCTTACCTGGCTGTTAAGAGGCTGCTGCCGAAGAAAAACAAAGTTAATATGGAGAAACATTTTGGAGATTTGCATCTGTAGAGCCTCACAAGTAATGTACAAATACTCATATTATATTCGTTAGCGAAACCAAGATCGACGCAAGTTATCCCAATGCTTCTTTTTTCTCTTCTTTTTTTTTTTTTTTTTTTTTTTAATTTAACTCGTTTTTGTTATGTCCCCCGTATTAGTAGGGGAGTTTTTCCCCAGCTAGGTGGTTGATGACATTCTTAATAAAGTTGGGTGGGTCGATTCAAAGTAATGTTGAACTTGTAGTTGTGATGCAGTTCATTTGAGGCGGAACTGAAAACAAGAGACTGAGGAGGATCTAGATCCTCTATTGCTGATAAGGAAGTCAGCCAGAATGTTCCTGAATGGTTGGCAATTTATGAACCAGTTTGGAGATTTATCCAATCAGACGGCGGCAAATTAAGATCCTGGTTGTCAAAGGGCAGACATGGAGTTTTTTTTATTATTCTTCACGTTACGTGCTTTTCTGGAGTCCGGCATTAATTTCTGATATAAGTACATATAAGTATTGTATTGTACTTGAACGTATGCAGCTAACAAGGGTACGTTTGTTTAGTTCATCCAAAAAAATTCACATTTTGTCTTTGTAACCTCAAATAAGCGTCTCCTGAAATACGGGAAGTATTTGCAAAACTACGCTGTTTTAATGGTAGTAGATCGATTCCTAACAGTATTCCTCAAATGCAAACGAGCTGAAAAGATAAATACAGCGGTATGGTTAAATCAGTGGATACTGAAAGAGGTTGACCTTTAGCTGGGAAGTACACCGTGTACTTATCGTGTATGCATTGCGAAAAAAGTTTTCGGAACAACTGGCAGTCCTTCTTTTAGTTAGAAGCAAAACCCTGAAATGAAAACTGACGCTGAAAAGACAGAGATTCGTTTGAAAATTGAAACTGACACACATGCTCGAGGAAAGGAAAAATTGTGATCCTCATATGCTTATGCTTGCGTTTGCATTTAATCTCTCGACAAGACTGTTTTCAGATCATGACGTATCTGAAAGATGAGACTTTTTGCGCTGCTTAGTGTAAACCGGCCGTTCTTAATTGCTATTAACTATATCGTAAACTAGTATGGACAGAGAATGAACTTAACGTGTCGTGTCAGACGAACCCTGATATAAATTGCAAGAGTATTTATGA
Organism: Orbicella franksi; assembly: GCF_964199315.1. NCBI lineage: Eukaryota > Metazoa > Cnidaria > Anthozoa > Scleractinia > Merulinidae > Orbicella > Orbicella franksi. The sequence goes on from NC_138155.1 coordinate 4,668,426, forward strand.
CTGGATTTGGGAACATATGCTGAAAAAAATTGCGTTCTTTTGCACTATGAGCTATGCGGTTGGATTTATCCAGTTTACGACTTCTAAAGGACCAAACATCAGTGCATGCAACCACTCAGAAAATAACATTTAGCCTTTGAAAACTGAGTGGGAAAGTTGACACTCAGAGAAAGTCAAATACAGACTTAAAATGAAGGATGGAATCAATATACCCACACTGATTTCCCGTAATTATAAAGCCGAATATTCATTGAATTTTAGCCGTTTTCCAAAAGACCAGAAGCTTCTTAAGTCGGCTATCAGTCAACAAATCCTGATGTGGGATCGAGATGCCATTCCCAAGGTTTAAATCGGGGAAAGTGCCGCTATTTATCAAATAAATGCAGCTCGATTTCTGTCTTACCTGGATATTAAGAAACTGCTGGAGAAGAAAAACACAGTTAAACCAATGTGAAGCATTTTGGAGATTTCCATCTGTAGAACCTCACAAATAACGTACAAATACTCAGATGGGTCGACTCAAAGCTACACTGAACTTGTAGTTGTGATCCCGCTTAGTTGGGGCGGAACTGAAAACAAGAGAGGAAGATGTAGATCTTCCTCTCTTGCTGATAAGGAAGTCGGCTAGAATGTTTCAGAATGGTTGGCATTTTAGGACTGTAATGAGACACTGCTATTGATGAACCAGTTTGGAGGTTTATCCAAGCAGAAGGTGGCAAATAACGATCCTGTCAAAGGGCAGACATGGAGTTTTGTCTCCTGATTCACGCTACGTGCTTTCCTGGAGCCATTAATTTGTGATTTAAGTATATACGTATTGTATTGCACTTGAACGTATGCAGCTAACAAGGGTACGTTTTCTTTGTTCATCCAAAACATTTCACACTAAGACGTTGCAACCTGTAAATTAACATCTCAGGCTCCTTAAATACGGGAAGTATTTGCAAAACAAGACTATTATAATGGTAACCTTTCCCTCGAGGAAGGGCGGATGTGACACAGGTCATTGTAATGGTGAATTTGGGTGGAACTGAAAACAAGAGAGGAAGATGTAGATCTTCCTTTCTTGCTGATACGGAAGTCAGCTAGAATGTTCCTGAATGGTTAGCATTTTAGGACTGTAATGAGACACCGCTATTGATGAACCAGTTTGGAGGTTTATCCAAGCAGAAGGTGGCAAATAACGATCCTGTCAAAGGGTAGACATGGAGTTTTGTCTCATGATTCACGCTACGTGCTTTCCTGGAGCCACTAATTTGTGATATACAAGTATTGTATTGCACTTGAACGTATGCAGCTAACAAGGGTACGTTTGCTTAGTTCATCCAAAAAAATTAGCACTAAGACGTTGCAACCTGTAAATTAGCGTATCAGGCTCCTGAAATACGGGAAGTGTTTGTAAAACTACACTGTTATAATGATAAACTTTCCTTCGAGGAAGGGCGGCTGTGACACAGGTCATTGTAATAGTGAATTGGGGCGGAACTGAAAACAAGAGAGTGGGATGTAGATCTTCCTCTCTTGCTTATACGGAAGTCGGTTAGAATGTTCCTGAATGGTTGGCATTTTAGGACTGTAATGAGACACCGCTATTGATGAACCAGTTTGGAGGTTTATCCAATCAGGCAGCGGTAAATAAAGATCCTGGATGTCAAAGGGCAGACATGGAGTTCTGTCTCATAATTCACGTTACGTGCTTTCCTGGTGCCATTTGTGATATAGGTGTGTATAAGTATTGTATTGCGCTTGAACGTATCAACAAAGGTACGTTTGCTTAGTTCATCCAAAAAAAATTTCACACTAAGACGTTGCAACCTTAAATTAGCGTCTCAGGTTCCTGAAATACGGAAAGCATTTGCAAAACTAGGATGTTATAATGGTAGCCTTTCTTTCGGGGAGGGACGGCTGTGACACGGGATAATATAATAATGAATTCCTGGCAGCATTCCTCAAATGCTAGCCTGCGAACGCAGACGTATTTCCGGCTGTCGCTTGTCTCCGCCGAAAATAAAGTTTTCGAACAACTGGCTGTCCTTCATTTCGTTGGAAGCGAAAAAACTGAAGGGAAAACTGAGGCTGAAAAGACGGAGATTCACTTGGAAACTGGAGATGACACACATGCTCGAGGGAAAGAAAAAATTGTGATTACTTATACATATATGCTTATGCTTGCATTTGTGTTTATTCCTTCGACAGCGATTATTCTTTCGACAAGACCGTTTTCATGGTGTGTCTGAAAGATGAGATGAGATTGTGTGCGCTGCTTATAAGTGTAAGCCGGCCGTTCTTAATTGCTATTTACTATATCGTATGCTAGTATAGAACCCTGATATTGAAATACAGTGGAAGCTCTCGTAAGCGGACACTTCCGGGACACAAAAAGGGTGTCCGTAACTGGGGCTGGCTGCTTACGAGAATAGCTCTCGTAAGCGGCCACTAGAGTTATAAGATTTGTATGTCCGCTTATGGGAGCATGCCAAGTTAACAACATTGAGAATGCAAAAAATACAGCACAACTCGTAAAAATATGCAACGATACTACACGCCAAAACAACTAATAAGATATATATATTCCCAATTTTCAAAACTGCGAGTTTTGCGCAGATATATTTGAAGGATAATAAACACAATAGCCTACATTTGACTTTGAAAATATGCTCGGATATTTGTCCTTGGACATTATCTGTTCCTCAAAACTCAGAGTTTTCCTCGAGCTACACTCTCGGAAAACTGTTCGCTTCTCGGAACACACAATGTCCGCGGACAAACATCCGAGCATATTTTCGCGCCAAATGGAGGCTATTACTTATATATCCAGCGTATTGAAGTATCACTCTGATTTCAATTCCAGTCGGTCGATTCAGTAAGAATCGAAGAACAACTGTTTCGCTGTTTCATGTTGCCTGAAGCTCACACATTGTCACTATATAAAACGACGTTTTATTTGACATTTGCAAAGTATAATTCTTGACTATGCCATGAATCCTGTTTAAACTTCTGTGTCTAAATATAATGACTTACATGAACCTGTTGCAGATGAAATATATGCGCGGGCTTAATGTCAACAAAACTGTAAATCATTTTGCATTGCTGTGAATCAAATGCAAGTCACAATAATCGGCTAATCGGCCGTGTGACAGAAATACTCTGTAACATCCAAAATACCGCACGGAGAAGAAAATAAATTATCTCCAAGTTCAAAGATTCAAGATCCTGAACCATTCGTTTTACGTTAATTTTGCACATGACGTTTTACATGTGCTAACCGTGGAAACGTTTGTGCTTCAGTCGGCTGCCAAATATCTTTATAAACGGAAGGCTTCTTTACTTTGGAGACGCCAGAAATAAGCATGCATTATTCGTCGGCAAAATTCGACTTCGAACCCCAATGAAGCGGGTAGGATTTGAAACCCACAAAGTTTGTCACAGCAACATTCAAAACACTCTGCCACCCCTCCCACCCAACAGATTTTTTTAGTACCGCCAAATTCTGGGTGGTCACGTGGCCAGCCGCAACCAGGCTCTTCCTCCTCAATGACAAGGGAGTAAAAGGCGAGAAAGCCTAGGAACGAGGTTGGGATTTGTACTAGCGGCCGTAAGATTATTCGCTCTCGATTTCTATTCTCTATTCTCCAATTGCCTATAATTCACTCTGTTTGTCCTCCGAATTTTGAATAAACTTTTGTTGTGAAATGCTCTTTGGAGGTCTGCATATTCCCAGGAGCATTTCACAACAATAGTTTATGGAAAATTTGGGGGGCAAACAGAGTAAATTGTGGGCAATTGGAAAATAGAGAATACGGGTTAGTTGACTCAGGTTGCGCCCTCGACAGCTATCACGCGATAGAAATCTCGAGCTTATAGTCTAATTGCTGCGTGTGGCAAAGACCACTTTTACCAAGAATGGAATCGCAAATTCGTGGTTGTATCGAAGAGTGGTGGTTATTCATGGCAGGTAAATCTTCTATAGCTCTTTTTGAACTGAGTTGCTTTAAGTTTCATGTTTAAGTTTAAATGCAATCGCCATGTCCATACTATTAGCTCTGACAAAGAGCCAAAGGGATAAAGGGGCTATGAAGATGGGGAGCTTGATACATGAAATCTTGTGGCCAAAAAATTAAGGAGGATTGCTATACAGGTTACCAGCCTTAAAGGTGAGTTTTGAATACTTGATTGGACTTTTTTTCGCTCAACATTTGGGGCTGCAGGGACAGTCGACTATGTACGTTCACTTTGGAACAGATTGGTGACTAGCTATCAACTTGAAATACCAAAAATAAAAGACATCATTGGCTCTAGGTGAATATAAAACCATGTTCATTTGCATTTTTTTAAAGAACGAACCTGCAAAAATCCTTAAAATGTAGAAAAATAGAAACTGGTATAAACTGAAATGATTTTTGAAAATCCCGATGTTTTCGCGCATGCATGAGCAGTAGATGCCTTGGAAAAGTGATCTATGTGAATACCTTTTCCCTTTTAACCCTCGCGTCTGCGTTTAGCCCTGAGCTATTTTAGCAAAATGAGAAATGGACGACGGAAAATTGCTTAGCGAATAAAGATATTTCCGTGTGGATTAGCCACACCGTTTAATTGATTTGGTTTGTTTGTTCCGCATGGATCACGAGTAGGCGAATTTATGTTTTTGTTACAATCAAAATAATAGTAGGCTTTAGTGGCGCGTAAGCCTGGTTCATAGTAATCAGACCCGCTCCCGAAGGACTCCGGTACTACACCAGTACACTGCTTGGAAACCCGTTTACCCAGTTTACAAGCGATTGAGCCCGCCTTCTGTTGTACCAAGCTGCCAGTACCCTCCTTGCATGCGATCCAGTTGTTGATGTTGCTCTTGATTAAGAAGTCCTTGCCAATAGGACGCCACAAAGTAAAATTCATGGCCTCGTAATGTGTCTCAGTGAGAGGAACTGTTGTGGACACTCGAGTGTTCGCTTGTTTCGCTGTTCAGCTTGGACGCGGCGTGACAGCATTTGCACCAGACCAGAAGTTCGTGTATTCGGTGGAGGTATTACTCCACACTAGTGTCCAGCCCCCACCGTCCGTCTGTTGGTCACAGTAGGCCTGGAATGTGTTACCATGGAAACCACCATCTGGGTCTATCCAATAGACCCCTGACAAGAGTGATGGTGCTTTCTGTTTTAGGTCCTTGCAGTTCAAGGCACAGGAGACTTTGCTTAGCCCTGTAATCAGGAAAAAGGCGAAAAGAAAATGAGAAAACCTTTCTGTTCTGCTCGTTTCTTTATCCTAAATAAGGGCTGATATGTTTACTGTAACCCAAATTCCGATTGAATTAGTGTCGCTAAATATAAACGTCATATATAAGCACCTCCCGACCCCCCCTCTCCCCCCCCGTAAAAAAACATGTCTCAAAATGAAATGAAAATCTCAAACGCCATTTGAAATAACAAAACATCTCTCGTATTGGGCCAACATAATGACTGGTCCCGAGGGGAACAGTGAATTTTGTTTCCCGAGAATCTCAATGTTTCCCGAGACGAAGCCGAGGGAAACATTGAGATTCGAGGGAAACAAAATTCACTGTTCCCAAAAAATTATTGAGTGTCACGGTATCGTACAGCATGTTCAAAGTTCTTACCGTTATCTTTTGGAGCGTCGTATTATCGTGCAATGTTCTCAAACTACTGAAAATTGCTCAAACGCAAAATCCCTTCCAAATACAAGCTACATGACGCTCCCTTTTAACGAAGCAAAATTCCTTTACATGCTACGTCTCTCTGAAATAGGCTTACTGAAAAAACCTTTTCAAAAATGGTTAAGATAATGGGCTTTATTACAGTTTTGTGCTATCGCAGTCTTTTATGTCGAAGAAAAATATCACTAAGCTTTACGGTCTACAGTTTGTTTTGTAAAATAATAAAAACGCTGCAAGGAAATGAGTCTCTTTAAGATAAAGTGAGGTAAATGATTTACCTATAGTACTCGGGTCTGCCACATGGTATGTTCCATTGATCAGCCGCTTGATAATCTCGTTCTTGCACAGCAGTGCAGCCTTGTAAAGGTAAAGATTGCCTTTTTCATCCTTGTCCAACACACACATTTTGTTGCTCCGTTCCCCCAGCCCTCTGATGGTTGAGATAAGAGAATTTAAAATGTTTTAGGGCCGTGAAATATTTATATGTCAGTCTTTTTTGGAGATTAAATACCTTATGTTCGATCGTTTAAATACTGAATACTGAATTTCAATCCTGATGGCTCGTTACTTTCTCGTATCTAGACTTACACATGAGAGCAATGAACCTAAAATGGTGAACTTGGGATGACATCTGATCGGCTTCAATTAATTCACTGAATATACTGCTGTAAGCGAAATCTACTGGAAGCGACCTTTTTCAGTGACGTCGCCGGGCTATCACTCCGCAGTCAGAAAGATATAAGAAAGTTGTTATAAGAAGTGGAAATGTTCAGTCTCACGTACCTTGTGACCGAGAGGCAGAAAATAAAGGCCAGTAGACTACGGAACAACATTGTTTTGACCGATTTTGATCAGCAATGGGAGAGCAATTTTTCCGCTTTAATTTCCTCCGTTCAATCGACTTTTTCTACGAGTTTTCTCGACCACAAAAATGTGTATTAATAAACGTAACAAGATAAAACTCGTGGATTTTATTATCAACCTCTTTCAATTACTCTCCAATGGTAGGCTTTGTAGAAATGTCAATTAAAAGCTATCAATGTCAAAACAATGATATTTTGACAGCTTTCTGTAGTTAATTTAAGTTCTATTACCCTTCCGGCGGTTTATCACCGATCTGTTATTGTATTGTCATTAAAATTGTCGTCCTAAATTAGTGCCTACCAACTGAATCGGATAATTTAATGTCAAATTGAAACTTGCGATTTAAACAGAAAAAGTCTGGATGAAATAAACCCTGGAACTTGCGCGCTTGTGTAGGTGTACTTCGGACTCTTGAAAAAGACTAAAGTTCTTACATTGTACTTTTATACGTGGCAGTGCGATTTACATTTTGCCCTACATGTGAGGTATCATGCAAGATATGAATTGACTCCACATGAGCGCATTACATCAGTATAATCTAAATGCTGTTACAAAAATGGTAATATTGCTAGAAATCGTCGCTTTTTGGAGTTAACATGGTAGGAGGAGGTATTGGCTTTCAAAAACCGTAAAATATATAGGAGCAAAAGCGCTGATGATGAGGCCATACCGGCGAGCTCTTTCCGGAATTTTACATTTTAAAACTCGCGTCCCACAAACGATAATAGATACACCACGTTCAAGTATTTTTGAGACAGTTTATCGTTCCATGCCTTTCAATAATCAGAGCCAATAGGTTTATACCTCGGATAGACGCTGAAGTCCGCATGCTAATAAGGCAAATATTAATTGTAAACAAAGATTAACCAATAATGAGGAGGTTCAATTCAACACAGAAAGCTTTATTACATATAATGATACATGTATCCTGTATTTCTTTTGCCGGCTCGAAAAATCAAACAAATTTTGATGTATCTCATCAACTGTACAAAGTCTGGACATTGAATCATCAGCAGAAAATTTCAGAAGCAAAAAGATCTGCTAGTGCGCGCGGTTCTGTCTTTTTTCTTCCAAATGCTTTAATTTGGATAAATTGGCAAATATCAAAAAAATTCTGGCTTGTAATAACTGGCACAAAAGCATATCGAAACTATGCTACTGTACAATTTTAAATAGGAACGTATTTTTGATTCTGTTCTTGTTACTACATGTACTGGTGAGAACTGAAAGCAGGAGGCTTTGTTCTTGGCTACAAGTTACAAACTCAGAACTTGGTTGCAAACACGGGAAGAGGTATCGCTTCCGAATCAGGGCAGTGGTGGGTTTCAGTCCTCGTTGCACAGAAATCCGCGACATTCTGCGCCCATGATACGAGTGGCATGCGGTTTACAAAACCGTTAAACGCATGCCCATATGGATTAATTTCAACATGGCGGAGAAAAGGCTAAAAGCCAGAGAAGATTATAAAGAGTTGAACAATCTTTCAATGTTCGTTGGATATATTTCAAAAAGAGGAGGGGTTCACAGTTGAAAGAGTGTAAAAGACAAGGGACCATTTGGCTGGTGTAGTCTAATGAAAGCTAAGTGTCAACGATCGGGGTTAAACCGAATAGGCTTATACAAAAACACTTCATTCATAGGAAGAATGCTCTTTGAAAGTAGACACAGATTTTAAAGAAGCTAGTTGATATCAAGTGATAGTTCACCTAAATTTTTATGTTTGCACATCATGACTCTCACCCGGGTTGCACAACTCCAATTTTTGTGGTGATTCACCACAAACTCTTAGAAGTGAACCATCGGATCAGATAAAAAGCGCATGGCCACACATGCGCAGAAGAGTGCAGCAGAGGCAGCCTCGTACCCAGCCCCGTCGGGACACTCATGCATGCAGGTGCGCAAATGACAAAAGCTAGATTGCTTGTCACTTATGGCCGGGTTAACATAGTGAGAATCAGGTTATTTTTGGCCCCCGAAACGTAACTCTATATATCTACTTTTATTACTGATTTCAACTTACCAATGTCAACGAATTGGCTTTATTGTTTATCAACATTACAAAGTCATGTAATCAAAGGGAAGTTGTTTTCTTTTGTCGAACAGAAACCGGACTTCACAAAATCATATCTGCCACATGTTAGAGAATTCAAGTAAATTTGTGAACACTAGCCGACTTGTGAAAGACTTGTCAACGTATTATACAGATCTAGAACAGATTCGTACCCAGTCGCTATTTACGTAATCCGGGCAGATCGAGAGAAGATTGGATACTAGGGTGGATTAAAGCGTGGGGGTGTCACGAGAAGAGTGCAAGGTTTCCCGCCTCTTCCCATAACTCTCTGCGCGCTCCACTCGGTCCAGACCGTTTTCTCTTTGAGAAAATCCAATCTAACCCGTAAATAGCGACTGGGTACGAGCTCGGGATCTAGGAGGCCTGTTCTTCTCCATATATGTAGATAATTCATTCAAATTAGAGTTGGTGAAGTTATTGAAGTGGTTTAAACGTCATGGCGTCATGATAAGGTAATCAGCGCACTTCATCGTGCTGTAAAAACAAGTAAAAAAAAAAATGTTAGAATAAAAAAAAGCAAATAAAAACTGTATGATCACCCTTCAGTAGTCTTTGTCAAGTTTTTTGTTATCAATTCTCTAACAAAGGAAGTCTACCCCACAAGATATCTTTAGCGATTCTTTCAAATGCCTGGCTCGATTTCCTAGCCGCGTTGCTAGTCCGGTTCATCAACACTCTTACATGATGCGAGTAGGGAAAGTAGATTTACAAAACGGCTGGAAATCGAGCCTTGTGAAATACAGGTAAAATGAACGCCATGGCGTTTGGGACTGGCTGACGTATTGAGCGTAAGTAATTCGTGATTACAAACGCATGCCACTGGACAGCCCCTAAAAAGTTTTCACTTCCGGAACTGATAGTATCAGAGCATCAACAGTAAATTCACTTTTTTTCCCTTTGAACAGATGGATGGCCACACATTAATATCATGGGAGGTCGGATTCTCGTCCCCAGAGCCTCCGTTTCGTTTGATAGCGTAAAACGAGTAGCACTGGAGGACTTACAACCGATCAAGGGGCAACGGCTACTGTTTGACCGTGTTCCATGCAGGCGGTCGGGCAGAGTTCTCCATGGCTGCTAACGGGGACAGGCCGGAACATGCCACACTACTGAGGACCTCCCAGGAGTTTGGGGGAACAAGCGAGCAGGATCATTTATTTCAAGGGAGCAAGGGATATTTTTGGGATTAATTCGGGGGGGGGGGTATGGGGGGAACAAAGGATATCCCTACTCTTAAAGGAAACTCTGACAAAAGATTTCAGGGAACAATAGAATTTATTAACAGGGACTGGCAAGGGAGAAAAAGTCAAATATTCAAGGGATCAAGGGAATATATGACTCCTTTTCCCCCTCCCTTGGGAGGCCCTCTCTGCTAGCTTTAAAAGCGCTCAATAAGAGACAAAAAAACAAGGTACACCAATCAATAAGAACAAGATATGCCACACACACAGTAAGCCACTGATCGACACTGATTCTCGTAGGTAGATATATCCGATTAAGAAACAGAAGGAACGTTAAATTCGGTTAGAATGTTTGTTCTGCGACTGGAAACAGCCTAAATCGACCGTTTTTGCAAATTAATGTTCGCCGAAATATCTCTGGTAGGTCGATACATAGGAGCGCAGGAGACAGCGTGGTCCAGTAGTTAGGGCGCCGGACTTGAAATCCGGAGATCGCGGGTTCAAGTCTCGCTCTGACCACTAATATAAGCTGAAATTGTCTCTCGGTAGACACCAGGTCAGCTCCTCGTTCACGCTGGTATTTTATTTTATTTTCATAAATACCTATGCCAGGCCCACAAAAAAAGGCCACATTTCAAAATGTGGTCTTAAATGTTAAAGTGCCACTATGATGAAATTCTCGATATCCATTTCTTTACATTTTCGTACATATTAGCTCTTTCCTAGACATCTTGCCAAATTTCAATTTTCTACGAACATTAAAACTCCTGGTTTTTGGACCTTAATTTCCGAGAATTTACGGCCGCCATTAATTTTCCTTGTTCCAAGTCTTGGTTGAAAATTTGAGAAAATGACGTCATTTCCTCAAAAATACCGCACTGGTTGAAATTATGATAACAATTAATGTAAAAAATTGCACGAATATATGAGCCAAAGTTTTTGTTACTCTTTATGCGAATTGCTGTGCTAATTGTTATTATAATTTCAACCCGTGTGGTATTTTTGAGAAAATGACGTCATTTTCTCAAATTCTCAACCAAGACTTGGAACAAGGAAAATTAATGGCGGCCGTAAATTCTCGGAAATAAAGGTCCAAACGACATTAGTTCTAATGTTCCTAATAGATTGAAATTTGGCAAGAAATCTAGGAAAGACCTATTGTGTGCGAAAATGTAAAAAAATGGGTATGGAGAATTTGATCATAGTGGCACTATAAGGAAAAAACATTTTCCCTGTAAACGGCCCAGCCCCGTGAAGAAAAAGAAGAAACATAATTTGTTACCTGATGCACAATCTCATGTATGTTACCAGTACAGGAGAGAGTTGCACATGTTCGACTACACGTATGCGCAACTTCAATGTCGCCACAGTTTCCTTTTTCCAGTTCACCCTCGCATGTTATGAAGTTGCTAGCATCGTAACACTTATCTGCATGAAAGTGGAAAGAAAAAAGAGCTAAGTTGTTACCCCGGTACGGTCTAAACGTACCGCTGCGTTACTTCGCTTAAAATTATTATCACTGCCATGCAAGTCTGGCTAGCGATGTCATCAGTAGAGGTATTGAACGGTCCCATTCAATTTAAAAGTGCTCGCAAAATTGGGCCTTTGCTCGAATTGCTCGTAAAAATTAGGTGAGTGCTCGCTCGCTCGTGCTCTCGAAATTTTTGCCACTGCTCGCATGCTCGGATTCTGGAGTCTGGTAGCATTTAGCTTCTTCTCGTGGAAAGAAACTGGCTTTAGATCTCCTTAAGCATTTATCCACTGACTTACGTGCAGCTAAGCGACGTAATTTGAAATCAAACAAGGCATACTGGTTGTTAGCGCAGTAAGCAGCTGAGATTGGCTGAGCCACGATAAGGTCCTAGCATGTTGCCTCTAGAGTTGTGTTTATTGTCCTAATTTGGAAGTGTCAGCCAGATTACTTGGCGCAAAACAACTTTTCCTTTTAATTGAAAAGAGAGATTCCAGCTAGCGGAAAATTTACGAAGTTCTCGCTGCTCGCCATCTGTATTTTCTGAAATGCTCGCTGCTCGCAAGACAAATTTGATCACTGCTCGTGTTCGCAAAAATAAACGCACTGTTCGTATGCTCGCAAATGCTCGCAAAGACCATTCGGTATCCCTATCAGTTTATGCCGAGTCAAGAGATTGATAATCTCTTGACCAGGTACAGTAACATGTGGACCGAATCTTCATTTCGAGCAAGGAGACCACCTCGAGGAAAGCTACGAAAGCTCTGGGACTTTCATCCAAATTTTAGATTGAAGATTTTAACTTTGTAATTTCATCTATTTTTAACCGATATTTAGAATTGTAAAGTTTTAGTCTTCTTTCGTGTATCAATTTTAATATCTTATGGAAGGAGTAATTATTATTTTTTGTTATTATTGAGAGCAGTATAAGAAATCACATTTAAAAAGTCGACCAAATTATACAAATTCCCAGTAAGTTTTCTTATTTCACAGCGAATTTCAGTCAGCTCTCGTAATTCCCATTTTGTATTCAAAATATGTATTTTTTTAATTGTACCAGACCAAGACCACTGATTTTATCTGCAAGCTTAATTTTTCATGGGGCTTTCTCTAGAAAACGGAAATTGTTGAATATCACCGCAGTTCTAATTTTGACATTTTCTCAAATATGAGCAGACAAACCATTACGTTTACATGAGTCTTTTAAGATATAAATTAATATTTTCACCATAATTAAACAGACAGCTTAAACAGATTACTTGCCATATATTTTTGGGAAGAAAGATAATTACATGTAAATACAGTAAGGTTCTGTTTGTTAACATGTCTTGGTTGGAATCTTTCCGCAATTATCTTTTTCAAAAAAAAATGCTTTCAATTTTCAGGGCCTAGCAAATTACCGTTTATCATGCAATCCTGAGATGGTTCTAAAATTTGAATCTGAGTATGAGACCGTTCAAATGAAAGCTGTAGAACACTGAGTATTTTAAAATGGATCGACCGTGATTATTCTGAATTAAGAAGATTACTTTTTGAATCGTAACAGCTGTTAATATCCCGGGGAAATGGTTTCCTTAATAAAAAACAACCTCAATATTTCTGTTTTACAATTTCCTAACAAACCGAATGTTTCTGCTAAATTCTCATCGCGACATGAAATCCTCATATATAGCTTAGCAAGCGTATGCCATTTCCCTAAACAAAAAAGGTTTTTCACGAAATAAATAGAATTTCAAGCTGTTCAATTAAGAAATTGTTGCATAGTTGCTTCAGTAGCACTTTGAAGCGTAACAGTTGATACTTAATTGCTTTTATTTATTTCTTTGCCTTAAAGCGGAGATGAAAACGCGAATTATCATTTTTACTTGAAATTTTCAGAAATTATCAATCACTCAGACAGAGTGGGGGATTACACAGGATAATGTAATTAATTTAAGAGAAAAAATAGACAGTTTGGGGGTGAAACATAATGAATTGTATTACTTATATTTGAAAGGTGTAATCCTGGAAATCTCGCAGGTGTACAGTTGTATCTTCTGTAACCAATATTGAAGGACAACATATGCAGAAACTTCGTGTTCAATCAAGGTTACACAATGAAACCAGAAGATTTTTGTTTTCCTCACATCAAAAAGGCTTTTAATGACGTCGACGCTTTCCGAACAGCGTATACAGTAAGCTGTTTAGTCACTATTCCGTTCTTGCTTACTTCCATCGTTGGAAACTTCATAATGTTGTTCTGTTTGTGGAAATGTCGTTCTTTGCATCCGCCATTTAAGGCACTTCTTCGAAACCTGGTACTCTCCGACCTTGGTGTTGGTTTAGTTGTGCAGCCTTTGTTCTTAGCGTCAAACTACATTGCGTTAACTAAGAACATGAACTCTTTTTGCGTCATTCAAGTGGTGTACAACACAATCGGGTACTTTATTGCAGCGGTTTCATTTGTAACCACGACTTCTATCGCTTTAGACAGATTTTTCGCCATCCAGCTGCGCATACGATACCGCCAATTTGCTACTTTGAGGAAGACATTCACTCTCCTCGCCTTTATTTGGGTTTTATGTGCCTTTTTGTCGACGGTGTGGATCTGGAATATAGCACTTCATAGAATTTTCAGAAACACACTCTTGATTTCATGTATCACTATCGCATGTGTCTCCTACATCCGGGTGTTCATGTTGGTGCGGCAATTTCAAGTCGGGCTCAATGCCAATCAAGTACAAGGAAACGCAGCATGCCATTTAGGACGTTACAAGAAAACAGTCACAAGCACAATTTACGTGTTTGTTTTTCTCCTCCTGTGCTATACGCCTTACCTGTGTTTGTCCGTAGCTGCTCGAAGATCTGAACAAAACGCTACGCTATCACTTTGGGTACATATTTCTTTGGTATTCGTCTTTGCCAATTCCTCATTTAACCCAGCATTGTATTGTTGGAGAATACCTGAAGTTCGCCAGATCGCCAGGGAAACCTTCGGCAAACTCTTTTGCAAGATATAGAGAGGCCAAGTAATCAGGAGACAATGAATTTAGGCGACTACACGAACTTTTTTCATTAGAAAGTAAATAATATGCAATCAACACTAGAACTTGCTGCAGTTATTCGAGCTGTGATACTGTGCCCGGTCTTAACACCGCACCGGAGAAACTTGAATACGGAGATTTCACTCCGAAAACGCATCAAATGTTTTCCGTCCTCACTACGCCGGAGGAATCTAAAAGACGCAACAAGCACGTCACCGGTCGTTTTGAATTTGAGTTTGAGGAAAACTTGGTCAAGGATATCACATGATTACCTTCACGCCATCGTTTTCGAAAACGGCCTTTTTCAAAAATGTTTTCCGTCCACACGTGAAACGAAAAGCCGACGTTTTCAAATTCCTCTGCTTCGAAGAGCGTTTTGGAAAAGCTCCGTTTTCATTACGGATCAGTGCCTAACCGGAAAAATAGAGCTGCATTTTGAAATTTCTCCTGCGGAATGTGGACGGGACCTGAATAAGAGGCGGTGGAATTGGAACGGTTGATCACTTTTTCTTTCCCATTTTCTCGGTACAGTATTTCGCCACTGTCACTGAAAAAGCCATAACAACAACAACAGTTTTTGTGGCTACGCTCACGTGTCGTAGCCACTTTGTTGCTGTTGTACATGTTGTTGTTGTTGTTGTTGTTGTTTTCATCTAAATGTCTTCAAGAATAATTTTTTACACTATGTACATTCCTTGAGGTTGAAACTCCTCGACATCAATCATAAGTTATTCGTTTTGAACTTACCACAGCGCCCACAAGTTTTACGGCATTTTGCATTCCAAGGATATTCATCACAATTTCCACCTGCTTTCTCCTCTATGCATATAATCTCTTCCACTAGGTCCTGACAGACTGAAAATAAAACCACCACAACATCAACAACGATCAAATGCGGATAAAGAACGTGCGTTATACACATTCTCTCACAAATCTTAACAACGTAACAGAAGTCTCTATCCGCTGTGTGCACTTAAGGTGGCTCCATAGGCTAATCATTTATCACGTTGTGCGCGCTAGTGTCATACTTTGAATCAGCTGTTTTTGCATTCGTTTTTACACCCAGTCCTTTCAAACTAATCAAATGTAATAAGCAATGATGATATGTTGATTTACTATCATCTCTCTTAAAATCTTGGCTTTTAATGTTGAATTATAAATGCCCGAAGGAATGCGTTGTTTACCGTTTTTATGGCTCTATTTGTAATTTTCTTGAATTGCCTCGGTGAAATTTTCCAAAATTTTTACAGCACATTGAATACGGCGGGATACGAATTCTAAACACAAAAAAGTAGGGTTTTTACTGGCAGTTTGTTTTAGATTTTTGCAAATTTATGTCTTTTACCGTTGCGAAAAAAGAAAAACTGGTCAGGTAGATTTCGCTGAAAAAAGAGTTGCAACTAAAGTAAAATATTTATTACCAGTCTGCTAAATTTTACGGAGTTTCACTCTAGGAAACGCGAGAAAATTCATTGTCAGTTTTGCTTTTTGTGCTCATGTTGACGTCATAAAATATCGAAAAACACTGACGTTTTCCGTTGGGCGTGCGCAGATTACTTGAGCTTTCGTCCTAAGTGCGCGTGCGATCGTAAAACTATGGGGAGCCACTTAATGGTAAACATTTTTTTTTCTTTTTGGCGTGTACCCGAGGCCAAGTTTACTGTTATGTGGGGATGCATGAAAATTTTGCACATGTTTATGAATTTGTCAGTGATCGAATTTGCACGGAAAACTAGTGTTTAGCAAAAGATGGCTGCTGTGCACGAACAGATATATTTTAATTGTGAGACATATTTCCAGTATGCTGCTATTTAATTTCTATTTTATGACTATTTGTTTTTTTTTGGCAGATAAAAGAGGGATGACTTGACATCCACCTCAAGATTCAGTAGTCTTATTAGATCGTATCCATTTGGTCACTTGTAAACATGACCTAACTGCATATATCATTTCTAATGGCCGGATCTGAACACTTGTAAAAACTAAGGAAAGAAGTATTCAAAGTGGATTCCCGAAAAAAGTGTCAGTGTTTAACTGGCAAACGCATGCAAAATTTTGCCCATGTCTCGGCGGACTGAAAAAAGGAAGCGATATCGTTATGTGTTCTCAATGGTATAAATGTCGTTACTAATCTTTTTTTAGTGGCTCGAAGTGATTTCGCGTTGCCTAGCTACCAAAAATGAACTCAATAGAAATGTGCTGCCCTTGTTAACTATTAAAAATGAGTTTTTGTATTGTAGTTTAGCGGAGTTCCTAGTCTCAGAGAATGTCACAAAGCTTTCTTTACGATTTTAAACTTTGAAATCATATCAGTGACTTGATTAACATCGTTAATTATATGCGGGAGCAGGTTATTGTGTAAAATCTCATCAGTATTCAAGATGTTGCTTGGCCTAAATGGTTCGTTAAAAAAGTCAAATTAAAACGGGGTATTTAGAAAGATATTGCCTGTTAAGAGACGGAGTACCCATGGTCACTGTGTTATGAATAGAAACGTGAACTTAAATAGTTAGAATATGGGTTAGTGAATAGCCAAGCAGTCGTATACCCCATGATATCTGACCGAGCAAGCAGCACTTTCTGAAAACTAAGTAAATATTGCTCTAGGTTTTTAATTAACTTTGCATTAAAATTCTATCAGTAATGTATCGTTGAAATATCAGGATATGTGGGGAAACTTAGGGACGAATAGAAAAGTTTTGTAACTTTTAACAGAATAAATAAACTCTGTAAATACTGAGAGGGAAATATTAATATATCCTCGGCCTAATTAGGAATAATCTCCGCCAACCTCTTGTGTTCGAGTGACAGTTCCATGGACATGCATGACTGGTGTTTTCATCCCAAACACTGATCAAAAAATTAACAATTGCCGGGATTTCAGACACGATTCGCCCAGTCGGTGATGATCGATAATCTAGAAAACTTGTTATTATAAATATCTAATATTGATGCCCTGATTTGCGCCTTTGTCCGTAATTAAACGATCGCAATCTGCTCCTCTTCAGGGTTAACTTGGCTCACCATGGCTTTTAATTTTGGCATTAGAATAATTAAATTTCTAAGATTTAGGGCCATAAAAAGCAAAACCCGGCCTCTGCTATCTGCCTTAGCCTGCCTTGGAATTCGATGAACGTTACTGATACTAACCCAGATCACAGGTGTGTGATAAAAGAGAATGGCTGACTGTAGCATATCGTCTGGCCTGACATTTCAGCAGACCGCAAAGGACATTAACTAGCTCTTTATAAATAGAGACAAAACTCTGTGCATGAACAACTACTTATTTCTAATCTCTCGACGTTGTACAGTAGAATTGGAAATTATTAAATTGAGAAATAAAAGGCATCTTAAGAAACTTTGATCAGTTGAGTCATCATTTTAAGGTGAAACCAACGTTGAAGGAACCTTCCCTATCAACACTTTTAAAATTTCTACCTACAATACGTACCAATATCGCCGTTAACGAGTAAAGCTCCATGGATTACCAGTATACACACAAAAAAAACCTGTGCCTTTCGCATGATGAAATAACTTAGGTGTACGTTTCTATTGTTGTCCGAAGCGAGATCAAGCTTCACAGTTCGTGTTTAGGATGCTACTGTTCAACTCCCCCGTGGCCCGTCAACATTAGAATAATAAGAAATATTCACAAAAAAGATTTAATCCCAGCTTGGATCAAATATTTCATTATTCCATTTGCATGCTAGAGGGCCTTAAAACTCGTCGCATTGTCATTTTAAATGACAGCTGTCAAATTATGTTAGCTTTGTGTGTAAATAAAATCAAGTTTAAGCTTATTTCTAGCGGAATCGAAGAGAATATGAAGAAATTAATTTCAAAAAAGGAAATCAGATTTATCAGTCCGATTTACGGAAATTAATTATCCTTAGTGGATTGCTAATTGCTGGTTACTCTCGAATTTTTTAACCACCGCCAAAAGTTGAACTTATTTAGCGCGTAGATTAATATAATCGGGCACAAATGATAGCAGCGACTTAAAAAAGGTAAAAAAAAGAACTGATTTTTTAAACTTTGATATTGTTATACAGCGATAAGGAATGGGTCAGTTAGGTACTACGTGTTGTCATGCCACGGGATGTCCATTTTTTGTGGGGGGTTGGGGGGGGCGGGGAAGGCAATTTCCAATACATTCCTGCACAGAAAAAACTGTTAAAAAAATCATGTTATGGACAGTCACGGGAAAAAACATCGAGCAAGTGCTTTCTACCATATGGGTCCTGTGTTTGACTTAAAATAATAATAACAAACTCTTACCCAAGCTATTGCCCAACACTGAAAATCATGCACAACCTAAAGGTGAGGAAAAATTTCATGTCCCAGAAAATTGCCAAACCCTCACACCCCCCTATACCTTTCAAAAAAAGGTACATGCCTGAGTATGCTTCGCCGGATGCTAATCCACTGTCTAGACGCCAAATCGCAGCTTTGTTTATCGTCCTTTTTTGCGCTCTGACGAGCCAACTAAGTTGCGCTGTTGTGATGTAAATTGTCATAATCTGGATTATGTGAATATTTAGTAAATAAACCCCTTCAGGTGGCTGGTATGTCGACTGATGATATCCGCGGTTGAGAGATTGTCCGAAAAATGAATATTTGGCCGAGAAGCTTTGTTAACAACAAAGGTGGCACCAACCAAAGAAAAAGAACGTGGTATTCCGTGACTCTCTGATAATTAAATTAGTTCTTGTTTATCGGTGAAAAACATTTACATTTTGAGTAAAACAAAATCGTTTTTCTTCCATTTATTCATCAGATATTTAACTTTCTTTTATATATCTCCAGAGGCGAAAGAAAAAAAAAAAGTACATCTTCCGTGTGTTTTGGCGTGTTACAAAGTTGGCGTAAAAAGCTAAATTGTTATGCTTGCTGCTTAAACGTAATGTTGAATTTAAAATGGACGTAAAACAACGTAAAACAGCAAAGTAAAATTTAAAGACTGTCATGAAAAACAGTAACTGTAGGTGATTTTTGGACCTGGAATGAAAATACAACCATGAAACATACACACTGCTAAGGGGAAAAGTCCTAGCAGACTACCAAGGCAAATACAAACCGGAAGTGAACTGAGCAGGGGTAGAGTACTTCACGGAGCAATATAATTGCACTCTGCACATCTGAGATTGTCTCACTCGTTCATAGTAATGGCCTTGTTTGATTCAATAATTCTAGCGAATCTTTATACGTACACATCAAGAGGTTATCAGATCAAAATCTCTTGGTACATGCGTGCTTATTCTTCAGCTTCGCGACCTATATGCTTAACAAATCGAATGAGGCTTAGCGTGGTCTGTGGACTCACTCGCCTGCGCCTCTTGAGTCCACAACATTTTGACCACTGTGATGACGCGTATCGTTGTCGATAAGAGTACAGACCACGCTAAACCACATTTCGATTTGTTTTTTACCAAAAAAGAAAACGTCAAAGAAGTGTTTTTGTTTTTCCGAACGCGAGCTGAAAAAGGCATTGCGTGACATATCGACAACGGCAAATTAGCCAATCAAATTGCGAGATTAGTAGCAATTGTGGTCAAATATACAATAGATTACTGTCAGTCTGTTTTTCTCTCGAAATCAGGCGAGAGGTTTCAGACTAGAGAAGGGATTGGGTACGAGTCATGGGCGAGGCATTCATCGCGACTTACTTCGAGGTACTAGGCGCGGCACTCGCCTCAACCCCTTTACGCCCATGCATACAGCCCTTCCTGCAACACTCGTCTGACCCTAAGTAAAAAGACCGACTGCCAGTAGTCTCCTTATTCTAGAGCT
This sequence comes from Orbicella franksi, assembly GCF_964199315.1. Classification (NCBI taxonomy): domain Eukaryota; kingdom Metazoa; phylum Cnidaria; class Anthozoa; order Scleractinia; family Merulinidae; genus Orbicella; species Orbicella franksi. Next base: position 4,688,497 of record NC_138155.1, read on the forward strand.
AGAGAACGTTTGCTTGATTATATTGCTTGGTTGAACTAGGATTTCTTAAGTCTAGTTATGGTTTGCATAGTTAAAGGCTAGATGGGCCCCGACTCTGCTGCGAATGCTATCAGCCGCGATCGTCTGTTTAAACGACATGGTCGTTGAAAGTCCTGGTCGTGCCAAGGACGCCCCTTTTTTATTTCTCCACATACTACTTAGTTTTAATTATTATATCAGGAGCCTGAGATACATCAAACACACGAGAAGAGTTTCATCGTATCTTTTTGTCACGTACACTTTGATCCTGTATTGCTCGTCATACATTCAGCTCTCTCTATGTTGTTTGGACGAGATTATAAATACTGTCTCTCGTGTTTGACGACGTTACATCGAACTTTGTACCTTGAAATCTTTACTTCATGTCTTCTGTTCAACTATAAAAACGAATCTGATGTTTACCGTAATTTAGCAAGGACGTATTGATCTATACCATTATAATCAGGGTCACCGTTTCGTCGCGCGTGCAAGCTAAGCCACAAGAGAAGAGCGACCATTTTGAAACTTGAGCCAACAACACTCAACATGTCGCAACACAGGTCAACACATCACAACAGGTGGCCAAACGCGCACAACATGTATGTTGCGCTACATGTTGCGCCCAACAAAGTTGCGATATGTTGCGTTGAAATGTTGCGATCGTTTGGCAGGGGCTTAACGCGTACGGTAGCATTATCCATGGGACGACTAGATACCACATCTAAAAATAGCTTGAGAGATAATATGGGGGATTAACTGTGTTACCCTTCATTTCCTCTTGCCTGTACCAGCTTCAAGTTGAAAAATGTTCAATTTTCTACAATACTGTTATATATTCAATGACATCCTCTTCCATTGCCGTTGATGAGTCAGCTCGAGTGCATTTTGAATTCCCGGTACGGTAAGGTGTTAAAACTTCTAGTCTCACTGTTGGTGTTTCACCGTTCCTCGGTTGAATTTTCCTTCTTAAAATAATAGCCTTGAACGCGTCCAGGAAGTCTCTCTTGAGAAATGTATAAAGAAGAGGATTAAAAATTGAGGTGAGATACTTCAAGATGAGAAATGCTCGCGCGAAGTCTTCTAAAATAAACTTTGCGTCTTCACCTATAGGAAACCAGAGACCTTGGAAAAAGCTGATCACAAACCAAGGGAACCAGCAGATAGCAAAAAGAAATGCCATAAACGCGAAAATTATCAGACATCTTATTATATCTTTAGCTTTCCGGGCGACGGACGAGCCAGCATAGTTTTTTCTTCCAACCCTTCGCGTCTTCCTTCGAATTCTGATGGTTTTGAACATGACAACTTGAGAATAGACAATGAAAACATACGGCACTAAAAACACGAAAACAATACAGAATACAGTATGGCCTGTTTGAATTTGGCGTGTCACAGTTGCAATGTTGTTCTGTGGTGAATTTACGCGAAATCTTGGAAACCACCACGCGACAGGTAGGAAGGCGATCACCACAGCTGCCGTCCAAATGGCGCCAACAATCTTGAGAGAGGATTTCTTTGTCATCTTCCACCGATGGCGAAAAGGATAAACGATGGAGAAATATCTCTCCGCTGTTATGGCAAAGATGTGATACGCCACTAGCACCACGACCAAGTAATGCAGAGCAGCTACGAAAAATCCCAAAATAAAATCTGGCGGGGTAGAAAAAGCGATAACGATAAGAGGAACATTGATGAGCCCCGTCATAAAGTCGCACACGGCTAAACTTAACAATAAATAATTTCTCGGTGTCCTCAAGCGCTTTTCTTTGGCGAATAACAGAAATACTACGCCGTTTACAATGATAATCGAGACGGCAATTGGCAGGAGCTGAGCCATTACGCCCTTAAAACTGTGGCTTGTGCTTACGTCGTCCGTTGAAATTGCCGAAGAGTTGGAACTCGCCACAGACATGGTCGAAACTTTAAAACGGTGCTCTTGTAATCAAATGGTGTTCTCGATCTTGATAAATCTTGATTGTCAATTAATTCAAATTTACAGTTGCAAGCGTGTGAAAAACGAAACAGGCTGATTGAATCTTTACAGCAGGGTAGAACGTTCTGAGTTCCCTTGTTGTATTTTCCGAGGATTTAATATCATTCTGTTTTTTCTGCCAAAGATCTGTCAGTAACCGACCGCTTTCAGTCACAGGAAGTGCCTTATCAGCTGCACCAGGTAAAGATTGGCAATCTACAAATTGATATCATGCTGATGTCACGGCAGCAGGATGCCCAGTTCTTAGTATTCACGTCGAAAACGTGACATTAATGCCTCAGTCAATCTATCCAAACTGACTTTCAACTAACAAACTGACGTACTGTGTTTATTAAAGCTTTGTCAGCAGGTACAAAAAAGAAACATGTCAAGAATATAATGTCATCCTTATGGAAGAAAGAAATGAACACACTAACTGTATCCCACTTGAAATTTTGAATGCAACGAGCTCCCCTCTCCACTTTTATGCGAAAGTAGCGACCCTTCCAAAGCGGAGTTAAAACTGATTCTACGGTTATCATATTTCAAATAAAGCGACTCTCTAAAGTTGCTCGGCTTGGAATAAAGAACCTTGTTATTAAGAGCACAATCTGAAAATCAATAAATACTGGGAACAAATGTATAGAATTTCTGATAGTGTGTTTCTTTTAAATAAAACATTTACAACAGTTTTAACACATTTAGTTTCCGACATATTAGAACGTACACGTTTGTAGTGATATCAAAGTCCCAAAAGTTACGTTAGGAAGGCAGCAAAACTTGGTTTAATAGCAACCAGCGCCCTTTGCTTTCGGCGATTTAAGATCTTCAATAATTTTACCACGACAGTTTTTCTGGAAAGATTGAATCGCATCTATAACCAAGACGCCCACCGGTTGTAAAACCGGCTTAAAAGCTTTTTTTCCATTACTAATGATATTTTTAGGTGGAATATGCAAGAAAAATAATCATTTAAAACCAGGTGTACCAGTAATGACTTTCATTAACACAATTATGGTCAGAAACTCCATTGATGAACAAAGTTACGATATCGCCTACTGCTTATGAAATCACCTACCGCTAAGCTAAACAATTTATTTGACGGTGCCTTTGGCGAGAAACAGAAAGACAACTCCATTTAAAAAGAAGAACAAGATGGCCATCCGTCGAACTTAAGCAGTATTTAGCTCGAGCTCTGGTTTCTGCCAAATCCTGCCGTATTGTTTTCTGCTGAGAGAATGTGAAAAATTAAATCACAAGTTAAATCAGCTGCCTCAGGGACCCGGGGGGTACTTCCAGAAAAATCGGGTGAGGGTATGCGGTCCGCTTCCCAAAACCCTTACCTCATTTAAGACCAAAATCTGCAATTTTCCTGAACGTATTTGTGACCTGACCAAAAATTTGATATCGTGTTTAAGGCCAGACCCAAAATCAATATCCTGTTTCAGACCAGCTACCTTATTATTAATTTCCTAGTTCAGACCGATGTTAAAGGCATTGCGAAGGGCTTTTGTCGATGGTCTTATTGATAATGACGAAAAGGTAGCGTCTTCTAAGAACCATACCCAGTTCAAGACTAGAGTGCAAAAGCCATACCCCATCTGAGACCAAAATAGCCTTTTTACATTTTAGCCAAAATCGATACCTTATTTGACCAAAACGGCTAAAAACCCGTAGCATTTGGGGCCACACATGCCTCTATAGCCCATATAAGGGAGTACCCCCCGCCGCCCCCCCCCCCCCCCAGGCTAAGGAAATGATATTCAAACCTCTTATTTATATCATACTGCTATCACGCTATGATTCTTGCTCCATTTAACCGCCTAATTTTGACATATTCATCACAATCGATCTGTCCATATATTTTCCTGACAAACTAATTTATTGTTCCCGCTGAAAAAAAAAAACAACAAAAAAACATCACACAATCCCTTGACACCAGTTAACTACACAATAAAACCAGCCTTGAAAAAATCTCAAGTTTACTCATCGCAATGCAGAATTTAAGTTTACGGTAAGCGGCAGAACTTTTTAAGAGCTTATGACTTTGTTTTCTTTTCCTTGAACGAGCAATCCAGCATAAAAATAGGCAAAACAAACTCTTATTTAGCAAACATTAATATTCTCACTTTCATGGACAAACAACTCAAGACAGACGACGAAAGATTATCATTTTTTCCGCTTTCTGTTTGCACGTTAGTTCTAAGCGTCTCGAGAAAGCGATATGCCTACTGAATACGGGCCTTGCTGGTTTCTCACCGAATGGAACAGAAAATGAAACTCACACTTAGTACGAAATTGTTCAACTTTATTTACAAGAGAATGAGTGCAATGCAGAGTTAAAAGGCTCTGCTAACGCCTTTGGCTGTTTATGGAGCTGCAAAGACACCAGCTGGCATATTCCGTCACAGCAACTCTTGAAGTAATATTTGTAAGGATTATTTTGGCGGCACACTTCCTGTCTCAACAATATCTGTCACGCTTTGTCTTTACTTTGAGCCGCTTTCTTAGCCTTCACCATCTCAACCAAGTCCTAGGATTTAAATGAAAAAACATAGCAGGATTAAACATAGGTATAAAACAAAATAAAACACCTGCGTCCATCGCAATACAGCAATGCTGGGTTTGGTATTGTAAGCCATCGGTGTTTGGGCTGAATCAATCGACCACGAGAGTTGCAGGGTTTAAGGAGAAAGAATAGACCAGAGGATTCGTTGCTTCTCATTTACATTCCTGGGAGTAAAGTGTCTTGTCTGAGCAGACGAGACAATGGCCCTGCACATGACATAACGAGCACTGGCCGTTCTATCAAGCGATGAGCTGACTATTAACCACTGGGCCATTGCGCCTCGTCGTCTCAAAAAAATTGGCTTAAAAGCAAATCGCTTAAAATCCCCAAATACTGTTTATTTGCAGAGACTAAACAAACGTCTTCAAAAGATTGCGCACTTTACTCTATGATAGAGAAAATTACTTCAAAGATTACTTCATTGTGATTGGCTGAGAGAAAACAGGTGCTTTTTAATTTGCCCTACGGTGTAAACTAAAACGCACGTGTTCGTATTTCTCTGTCACATAATAAATAAGAAATTGTGATATTTGAAAATTCTTCCATATTGAGGCTCGTGCAATTTTTTGGAAAATTTTTCACGAATAGTCTAAAATCCTGACCTGCACACGCATCCGCCCGATTACGGTAGAACCTCGCTATTCCGAACTCCGTTATCTCGATTGAACTTCCCGCTGTCTCGAATCAAATTATTTACCCTTGAATGTACTTTTTAAGTCGGATCTCCGACATGCCGAACTATTTTTCGTTTCTTTTAAAGAGCTCGAAACAGCGAGGTTCAACCTAGCCTCGATTTCCGCCGTTGTCTCGAGTCCAGACCCTGAGCGCGGGCTCCTTTCCCGACCAGCGGCTGGTAATCGAGATCAGGTTCAACTGCAACTTCATGTACACTACTATACCTTGTATCTTTTCATGCATTCCTTTTTAGTTCTCCCCGGTACAGCTTCAGCTATTCGCTCCCATCTTTCGGGTGTATTCGCAGGATATGTGCGAAGGGCTTTCTCTAAAAGCTAAAAAAACGGATAAAGCAAATGTTACTGCTATTTCTACTTGATCATAGTTTAACTATTAGTTATGTAAGATACTGCTGTACAATATTCAGGATATTGTTTCTCCTTTATTTTAGCTTGCATTTATGTATGTCTTTCTTCTTCTATGATAATAATATCGTCTTTAATGTAAATATTAATTTAAATTAACTTAGCATGCGGCCAACGCCAACTTATAACTACATGACAGTGACCAACTCGAAAGCTCATTGGTTACTTTGGTCACTGTACACAATTAAATATTGTTACTTCTAGTTAATTTCTATCTGTATTTATTTCTCCTATATCATTGTAAACCATCTTACGTCAAGTTGTTTTTCTGTATATAGTGTGCGATAATAAAAAACTGAAAAAAAAAAAAAAAAAAAAAAAAAAAAAACTGAACTGAGCTCTCGCGAAAAATAAATATCAGCGAATATGAGCAATCTATGCACAAACCGCGCTACCATTTGTGGGCATAAAAGAAATAAGGAGAAGACGTCTTCAAGTTTGTAGTTATGCAGCGACTTAAGCGGCTGTAGAAAAGGTGTGAAAATCAATCCAGATTGCGACCATCACGAAGTTAGTGTGAACGCTCTACCTCTGAGTAGAATTCTTGGAGCTGATCAATTGCGAGTTCTATCGATTCCCGTAGTTACGGTATCTCAAAGAATTTTTTCTCTCCGATTTTCTCTCATTCACTTTTCACACGTATGATCCACTTCATAAACTTATTATTAAGTGCGGAATCTAAATAGGAAGCAATCCATCAATCGAGCAAGCAAGCAAGCAGTCGAACGATGGATCTTCGCTCGATTCGTCCATCGATCGGTCAATGAACTTTAAACTGCTTTACATTATTTTATTGATACAGGGCAGCATCTTACTCTTTGTTCCTCCGACGTCCATGCTGATGTCTGCTGAGCACCTTCTGTAGATTTGTTCGCTTACAAACAAAGATCGAAAACAGGGTAAGAATTGCTAGCTATTTCTACATCATCAAATATCACTATTAGACGGCGGTGCGAAGATATGAATTTCATTTTTGAGTTGTGAATTAAAACAACCCCATTTAGCCCATTAAGAAAAGGTAGATTACACAGGGTTGTACTGTATTTAAGAACTATTTCTGCTTCGTTATGTCCCTCTACTCACCATCATATCTTACTGTTGGGTCAGACTCCGTGGATGAGGTGGCCTTGCCTTGTGAGCGATCTTTGTCAAATTTCGCAAAAGCATTTCGATTAACTTCCTGTTTGACGGCTGGGTCTGTGGAACAAACATTTTTTCCAGCATTACACTAGTTAAGATCACTGGAGTCGCGCCTCTGTTATCTGTGCAACAAATACATAGATTGACTTTATTTGTATTGCTTCCAGAAGCGCTCAAAATCTAAATTCTCCTAACCGACTCCCAACGGATAACCGAGAAAATCAACAACTACGCAATTAACTTGATGTACTGCAAAATTCTCAAAACCATCATTAAAGAAATGGATCACAACCAGTAAGGAGAATCGATATTTCGAGAGAAGTTGGCAACTAATGTGAGCTATATGGAGACATGATTGATCATCGAAGGGAAATTAAAGCCTGAAAAAAAAAAAAAAAATCAGTCAGGCTTGAACGGGATTCGAACCCATGACCTCTGCGATACCGCAGCAGTGCTTTACCAACTGAGCTATCAAGCCGACTGGGAACTGGTCACGTTGTGAGTTCATAATATACCCGTAAAGTGAAGATATGAAGACCTGACTGATCATCGCAGTTGTACATACAACTTAAGCACTTGTAAAATTAAAGCACGAAAAAAATTCAGGTCTCAACGTCTTCATATCTTTCTCCGCAGTTCAAATATATGATCTTTCATATATTCACTTGTAATGTGAGTTATGTTGCTCTTGGAAACTAACGCCTAATAAGAGCTCACATTAGCTACCGCCTGAACGATGGTACAACAGAAAGATGGAGCTACTTAACTAACCTAGCTTTTGTAAAGTCTTGACTTTCTTGATCACGTGTTTAGAGTCGCGTAAAGTGCCTGTCTTGGCATGCATGTTGACGTAATCAGCAATTACCTTCCATCTAAACAAAACCAAAACACAACAAGACAGACAGGAATGTATTAGGGTTTGCTGTTGTTGTTGTTGCTGTTGCTGTTGCTGTTGTTGTTGTTGTTGTTAATGTTGTCGTTGTCAACTGACCCTACTCCGATCAGAAATGAATGGCGGGATGCGCGATACAAATACTTCAGCGGGAGTGGAATTTGCCCATTTTGACGTGCGGGAAGCGGGATAGTTTTAAAACTGACGGCGGGATACGGGATGAAAACACACGTTACGGAAATAAAACTGCAACTCTAACCAGGCGGGGTCGAGATAAACAGGATTGCAAGAGCCTATGTTCAACGCTCAATGTGCACGCCGATCGACTAGCCTGTTAATCAGATTTAAGTAGTCAATGAACAAACGTTTTTAAAATAGTTTGTTCAACAACTTTCTCGTTACCGTTGTGGTCTGCCTTTAAGATCCCTATACACGCTTTGTACCTTGAGGCTGTTCCAGCTGGAAACAGATTAACAGCTTTAATAAGCAGCTGTGTCTGATCTTCTGTCCAGTCGTCACTAATTGCTCCATCATCTTTGTTCTTCGTAGTCTGTTTTGTTTCTGCTATAGCTTCTTGTCTCATTTTTTCTCTCATTTGTTCCATCTATTGCAAAAAGAATGTTGAAATATCGATCAACAGACGAGAAAATCAATTACAATATTTAGAGAGGAATTTAGCTTGTTTTCATGCGGTCCTCTATCCTGGTCGAATTGGAATTTGGAGTGTTGGTTTTTGTGGAGGGAGGAAAACCGGAGAGCCCTGAGAAAGGCGAGAACCAACTACAAACTTAACTCGCATACAACACCGGGCCAGGGGCCCGTTTCTCGAAGGTCCCGAAACGTTTTTGCACCCGGAAAACCATAGCAAAATCTCGAACCTTATGATTACAGAGCTGTTTTATTCACACATTCTTAATATGAACAGAGGTTCCCTTCTACAAGAAGTTTCAGGCGCATACACTTCTCCGTTGTCAGACACAGATGAACTAAAAATGGCTTTACGAGCCCAAAAAGGTTTAAGGGGCTTTTGAGAAACGGGCCCCAGAATCGAACCCGGGCCACACTGGTAGAAGGCGAGGCTCTCACCACTGTGCCATCACTACTCCCCTCAAGTAACTACAAAATCAAAATTTCAGTTCTGCAGGTTAATTTTTACAAGAACGGCGATCATTTCTTCAATCGTTCAAATTTGGGATACTAGCTTGATAATAGTGTCAAATGCGGTCTTTTTAAAGAGCACATAAAAAAAAAAACTCTTGGTTCGTGAAAGTTTTTCACAAAAAGTAGATTTTGTTAACATCACGTCACTATTTTGCAGAGGACAACTACGAAATGTTTCGAGATGTAGAACTTATAAGCAAAGCAATTGTACTGCTAAACCTTCAGTTCAACAACGTTCTCGTGCTATGGTCATCTGGTCGAAGTTCCTCCATCGATACCAGCGGTTGGCGTCTTGCAACAATTCAATTCTTTAAACTCATTTATAAAAAGTAAACAATAAATCAGTGGTCACAATGCAATAGATACGTGATAGTAAGGTTGCCTCACCTCTTTCTCATAAATTCCTCTAACTTCATCCTTTGAATCGGCTTTTTCGAGACCTTCTCGAAAAGACTGTAAACTAACACAAAATTTAAAATATCATAATTAGAGGTACCATTAAGGAGGGGAGGGGGAGGGGGTGAATCTGAGGATCCCGTTACTTTTTGGCCTAATTAATATCCTATATCCCGAAAACCACTAATTGGGCCTCATCATGACTAAGTCAGTCCACGAGAGTTGAAGTGAGCTGATGTGAACATAATGCAGAACTCATTGAAGATCTGAACAGACCGCATGCACTTTTGAGCATGTATTACCTTTCAAGTGAAGTAACCTCAAGAAGTCGGTCCATCACTTCCATTTCCCGTATTCTTGCTTCTTCATCGTCGACAAAATATTCATAATTCTGACAATAAAAAAACAGACAATACTGTTGCTGATCCAGTAGAAGAGAAAACTGCTTTTAAAATACCTCGTCTCAATGTACCACGTAGTTTCTTAAGGAACTAAAACCTTTCTACCTTTATTATAGTTCGTATTGTTTTCCTTTCTTTCTTCATTATATTCTTCATCTTAGTTTTTTCCACTTTGGCTGCCTGCGCCTGAAAGGATAATGCAAATAAACAGATAAATAGAAAAAGCAAACACACGTAAATATTACACAAATCAAATGTTACGAGCATTAAGGTAGTCTCCTTCGCAGCCGTTATTAGGGTCGTCACGCAACGCTTCTCCCCCACCAGTTGGTGGGGGAGAAGCGTTGCGTGACCACCCTAATAACGGCTGCGAAGGAGACTAGCATTAAGGTGGTTCGATACAGTTTTTTCTCGACCATACCTAGCATTTTCAATTGACGTTTTACCAACCTTCCCTTGATCTGATCGATGTGGAAATGACACATGTTTTTGGAAAAGGATTGAAGTTTGGTTGAATGTGTTCTTTAGAGTAATCGATATTTCCATGGAAACGAAACCAACCAGATCTGTTATAGAAAATCTGACGCCAATTTCTGAAATTACAATGTATGGTAGGGGAATATCCAAGAATAAAAAATTTCTGTATGTTTGACTTCGAATAAATCGCGAAAACATTTCAACCCACGTAATTTAATGAAATTAAATGGACTGAAAGGAGAACACTATTTTAATTAAATTACTTCAAAAGATACCAAAATGTGCCTTGAAGTTATGTTTTGAAGCCATGAAAGTTTTGTTGGTTTGTGATTTCTTGATCTCGAGAACGAGACTTTTTTTCAACTGTCACAGAAGAGAAATACTCCCCAAAACAAGAAGTAGGTTTATGCGTAATATTTGCTCTTCTATATATCCTTATCGTGAATAAGTTCCGCACTTTACCTAGAATTGTAAACTTATCGTAATCTACAGGAAATGTCATGAGATAAATGTATGAATCTTAAATGCAGAATAATTACAAATTCATAAATGTTGACATAGAAAGGAACTTCTCGTTAACGCTTAAGATCATTCATAGTCTAGCATTTCGTATTAATATCAGTAATTTATTCATATTACCTGTTCTCAGCTGCGACGTAGTGTATTGTCAACCAACACCATTGTTTACCTATATCTTGAGCAATTTCCTCGAACTTATCTTGAACGGAAGCTCTAAACGTTTGGCAATTTCCTTTACGGATGCTGGTATTGGTAAGACTTGACTTAGACGTTTATTTCGCTGGAAACCTTAAAGTTTACCTGCCATCATTATCGTACCGTGAGCACATATAAGCAGGCACGTACTGAGTTACCTTCGAGCTATGTACTACGAGGTTTAATCTACAATAAAGAAGACAAGAGAGTTCCAGATCTGTGAGAGTCCTTGCTGATTTACTGTCCGGCTGACGAGAGACAACGACCCTGTACCTTTGGCACTGACTAACGAGTGCCGTGCAGCGAGCCTGTGCTCTTCAGAGCTTTCCCCAAGACAAGTCCGTCCGCCGTTATCCCTGTATTCAACAGTTCCCAATCTGATAGTTCAAATCCGTCCTTAACCGTGCAGTTCCGCACGGAACACCTTTCGTTACACAACATCACTTCCATAATAAATTTAGAACAATTTTCGATTTTCAGCGCTTTTTCCGAAGTCTTAAATCAGGAGGATAGATTTTTCTAAAACGTTAACCATGTATGCCTGATAATGTTAACATTTATTCCAAAGTTTCATTAGCATTGATACACCGGAAAACTTTTAAATTTGTCGATGAAGGAGGCGCTCGAACCCACGAAAAAGTTGTGTTACAAAATCCCGATATATAAAAAAATTATGCTAAAATTATATATTAAACCAAATTTCAATCTTTTTCCAAAAACTGGTGTAATTTCCACGTCGATCGGAGCAAGGCAAGGTTGGTAAAACGCCAATTGTAAATGCTAGGTATGGTTGAGAAAAAACTGTATCGAACCACCTTAATAAAGAGAGGCAGCTCGTTCGTGGACTGACGCTGTTGAGAGGGGACTGGGACCAAACCTCCTCTCGCTCGTTAAGACATTGTTGGGCGCAACATGTTGCGTACGTTTGGCCACCGTGTTGCCATGTGTTGCGACATGCTGGGTGTTGTTGGCTCAAATTTGACCATTTCAAATTTGAGCCAACAACACCCAACATGTCGCAACACATCGCAACACGGTGGCCAAACGCACGCAACATGTTGCGCCCAACAATGTTGCGATATGTTGCGTTGACATGTTTTGATCGTTTGGTCGGGGCTCTAGGGAGCCGTTTCTCAAACCTTTTGATTACAGAGCTGTTTTATTCACATATTCTTAATATGAAAAGACGTTCTCTTCGTGCAAAAAGTTTCAGGCGTATACACTGTACACCTGTATGTTTTTAGATACAGATTAACTAAAAATGGATTTACGGGCCCGAAAAGTTTCCGGGCCTTTCGAGCAACGGGCCCCAGGCCACTTGTCGCGATGTAAAGAACGAAGAGACTGCAAACAGCCCGGTGTTTGTGATAGCCAGATCAAACACAACTGCTAAAAAATTAAAAGATTATTGATAAAAATCTCCTCACCTTTTCCCTTGCCTCTTGTTCTTCCTTTTCTTTAAGCTTTCTTTCGTTTTCTAATACTTCAAGTCTTTGCTACAATCAAATAGAAATTTGACAGGAATTCAGTAAAAATGATTAGTTCACTGATTCACATTGCAAAACATTGCAAACGCTTTTAAAACGAATTCGCCAAAAATTTTCGCCAATAATTTTCCCCTCCGAGCAGCGTCGTCTTCGATGAAGGAGACTCTGCTTGTGGGGTACCAAAAATTAAAGTTGAAATGCAAAGTTGAGAAGAGATTTAATTTTGACCCAAAATAGCAGTCTTGGTAAATATAATATTTGTAAAGCGAGAGGTTGTTTAGTTTACTCACTCGTTCTTTTTCTTCAGCCACTGCACGGGCAGCTTCCTCTTTTGCTTTCTTTTCTGCGAGTTTCTTTTCTTTTTCCTCATCTTTAAATTTCTTTATTCTAGGATCGCGTGCGTAAGCGTTATCTACAACAAGAAAAAATTAAAAAATAAGCATCCAACAATCATTATATATCAGATATAAGTGAGCATGGATGGGGAAGTGTTTGGCTTGAACTCAAGACATACGGATCGAACGCAATGAGCTTTGTGCGTCCTAAACAAGAACTTTTTCAGATCTGGATAGAAGTTCACTCAACTTGTCTGTGCAACTTTCGGTAAAGGTAAAGAATCTGGTAAGTATTTCGGCCGACGCGTCGGTAATGTGTCGGTCGCAGTAGTGTGTCAGTAGTGTGTCGGAAGTGTTAGCCTGTGAACGGGATCAACAGTCAAGGACGGAGTGAAGAGAAAGCGGGAGGAAAGAGGATAGAAGAGAGAGAAGAGAAGGGGGAAATGGGGAGAGAGAAAGAAGGGGAGAGTCTGTAGACAAAGTATTGAAGCCGCCGCTCAGCCCCCTTGTAATTAACCTGTCATTAATCTGTCAACAACATGTCATGAAGCTAAAAAAGTGCACCGCAAGCACATGCCAAATTACAGTGTCATACTCAACAAAGTAGCCTACAGTGCAGGCGTTTTCCGTGTATTCACGAATTACAGCGGTATTAGCTCGTTACTCCTCTTTCAGCCTAACACCCACTCCCTAGGACACCTTTTCGTCTCTCCCCAAGTCTCTTCCGAGTTTGAATCCAAACTGGCGCTCGCTTTGTCACAATGCGCTCGATCGCTCGCCAAAATACGCTTGCATTACAGGCTATCAACAAAGCCACATAAAGATAACAGTGGAAACCATGCAGACCTTTTAACGACCTCTCAAATAATTTGTAATAGCACAGTCAAACGGCTCTACTCTACTAAAAGTTCCTCCTAATAACACAGCACTTATGCACCAAGTGTCCTTTAATAGGAAACCCGTGTGAAGCAAAGAAAGGCCGAGAGACCGAAAATCAAAAGAAAACGGCAAATGTACAAAAAGGTCGCGAACGGTAATAGACGCAATGAAAGAAAATTCGAATTTTCGGTCGTGTCGTCGGATTCTCCATATTTACAGGCAGTGGTTCTTTCTCATCGTTTCCATTGATTAAAAAAGCGCGCAGAATGCAACTTTGTCTCTCGGTTGCCCCTACAAGATTTTTTTCTGATGTGAAATTCCTTGCATGTCAAAATAATTAGGGGAATCGCTATTATATTATTTTTGCTTTCCGCCATGAAATAGTAGAAACAAGTACTTAAGGTACTAAAAAAGGTTTTTTCAACTCTCGTCTCGGTGTTTGAAAATGTGGTGAGACATGGTTTTTCGTGTTTGACATATTACGTTAAAAAATGGCACTGTACAACACACATCAAAAGAAGAGCAAAGTGACTGTAACGGCATTGTCAACGAATACCTTTCATCTGTTGAGGAAGGTTAAGGATTTTATTTCATTTTTGTTTTATTTTTTATTTTATTTTCGGGTCGGTGGACGCGTTGGTAGTGATTCGGCCAACGCGCAACTAACTGAACGCCTGGAAGAGGCTAACGTGTTGGTGGTGTGTCGGTGGTGTGTCGGTAATGTGTCTGGTCCTACACAGGTCAGTTCACAATGTGTTTTTCCATAGAATTAGCTTAGCAGAATAAGAGGCTTTGTACTTACCAATTAGATTCCTAATACGAGCGACTTCTTCCTTTTTCCGCTTTTGTCTCATCACTTTGTTCTGCTTTTCAATCCATCTTCTCTCATCACGGCTGCAAATAAACAGAGGTTGTCACAAGCGTTTCATCCTTTATCACTCAAGTAATGATTCAAATTCATACTACATTCTCTTAACTTGTTCATGGAAAATTCAAAAATGCCTGTTACACGTACAAAAGAAAAGACCTTGTTAATTCAAAGAGATAAGACATCTCGTTGACCTCAGTGAATAATATCAATCTTCTTTGCCTTACCATGTGATTTGGATTACTTACTTCTCTCCTTTTTCTTTTTCTTCTTCATCAAGATAGGAATACTCTCTCCATGAATCAAAATTATACCTACATGTAAACGAAAAGGACCAAGAATAAAATGACCTTGTATCATAAGTCTGCAATGCATACATAGGGCTGCAGTCCAATAAAAGTACATGGACATGCCTATGTGTTCTAAAAGAAAACTGTTCAAAGTGGAAAGCAGTTAATTACCGGTAATACGCTCAAAAATTATCTGGAGTTGCTAATAGTTAATGTAACTGTTTAACCCTTTAACACCCATATTTTCACAAAAATTGTTGTTTTAACTGTTAAATTAGTTTTTGGCTGCCGTGATGCTAAATGGGCCTTAATTTCAATGCTGAAAAAACTATTTTTTTAACCAAAAAGATAGATTTCCCAATATTACATGTAGGTACATAAATGTACAATATTTTAATTTGGTGCATGTGCATGAGCCAAAATTTGGGGACCCAAACACTGTATCAGCAATAATGTAATCATTTACATTCATGCAAAATAAATGTACTGTCATTTACCTGTGTTCCTGTTTCTTTTTGATCTGTTAGAGGGGATTTGAATAGAAGCGAAGCCATCTTGTCTGCCACTTTGTCAATATGATGCTCTGATTACCGAGTTTTCATTATCGTTATTAACTACTAACTCTCATTGGGGGAGAGATTCTCAGGTTTCATAATGGACACGCATGAGAGGTCATAGTTAATGAAGATGTAATGAAAACTTGAGACATAATCAGAGCGTCACATTCACAAAGTGGCAGACGAGAAATGTAAACCACCTTTGCCTCTGGTCAAATCCCTTCTAAATGGTTCAAACAGACCCAGGAACACAGGTAAATAACAGTACATTTATTTTACATGAATGTGAATGATTAAATATTGCAGCTGATACAGTGTTTGGGTGTCCTGTGTCCTATGTCCAAACCAGTGATAAAACCTAATGCTAATCAACTGGTAACTTACCAAAAACTATAAAAATTGTCAACTTCTTCAAATGTAGAATTATAATCTCCTAATGGTGGGACTGGTTGAACTTTGGACCATCTGTGATACAAAAGGAAAGTGAACAAGCAAAAAGTAAATAAATGACTGACTTTCTGCAAAACTGACAGGTTTCCTTGGGGAAAATAACCACTACCAAGAAAGGAATAATCATGTATTGAAAAATTCTGTACTGAAGTTGTAATGGAGATGTGATAGTTCATGAAGTGTTCAGTTACAAAAATACATGTTAATGTCAAGTAAATAAAAAGATATAGTCCAACCTCTCTACAGTGGCCACCTTGAGGACAGATGAAAGTGGCTGTTATAGAGAGGTGGCCATTATGGGGAGGTAGGGGTGTAATATGACACCTGTTTTTTTTTGGGGGGGGGGTACAACATTTATGTATTTAAAAAATGCTTACTGTATCATAGAAATACCTAACACAATCAAAATATATCACTAAAACTGCAGAAACCAAACAGAAACAGAGACCAAGGACGTGTGGTGCGGATCAATTTTCATGAACTTTTACAATGTAACATGGGGTTTGGTAGACACCATTCATCAGCCGTTGATTAACTGGCCATTATAGAGAGGTTATTTTGGTACATGTACATGTAGTTTGGGATGCACTTTACTGGCTGTTGCCATTGTGGAGAGGTGGCCACTGTATACTGAGAGGTTAAAATAAGAGTGAATGTATGAACCATCCCCTGGGACAAAAAGCATTTACCATTGTGGAGAGATGCCCATTGTAGGGAGGCTGCCATTAGTGGATGTTCAACTGTAATAACTTCGACTAACCTTGCATTTCTTTCAAACACTGGGCCAAATACGTCAATAAAATTACTTCTAGAGTTGGCATTCGCAGATGGAATGGAATCGTCAAACAATGGATCTACACTATCATAAGCTTGCCGCTTCTCTTTGTTGCTTAAAATGTCATTTGCTATGGTTATGCATGCAAAAAGATCTTCATCAGAAAGCTTTTTATCTGAAGAGCCTGCAGTTGATTTCTTTTTGTCTGGGTGGTGTCGAAGCACTTTCTTTCGAACTGAAAAATAGAATTATTCAAGAAAATAAATCAACATCAAAAAATGTGTGTACAGGAGTGTATGGTCTCAAAGTGGAATTATTCATCCAAAAAGTTAAGTACCACTAAAAAAAGACTGCTCAGTTAAGAAAGCCTGAGCTGGTTGACTCTGTAATAGTAGTTTTATTACATATTACAGTGCATGTACTTTGTAACTGCTTGAGCGCAAACGTTTTGGGGACAATTAATTATAAAACTTTGAGCCTGAACTGGCTAAAAAATTCTCTGAAAAAGTAGTTTTACATGTATTACATATTACAAATGACTGCTTGAGCAAAAACACTTTGAGGACAATATTATAAAATTTTGGGAGCAGTACATGTATGGTAGCCTGATGGTCAGTGAACTGGACTTTGAATCTAGTGTTCTGGTTTTGAACCCGAGTTGCTCAGAGTGTGTTGTGTGCTTAGACAAAAGAGTTTCATTTAATAAAGCCTGCCTTCGCTACATGTAGGTTATGGAAACCAGCCAATTAAATGCTGAAGGGTAACCTTGCAATGGACATCTATCCAGTGGGAAGCAGGCATACAGTAGCCGCAGTTCTTTCATGCTGCTAAAACCACAAACACTGAGTATAGTGAAAGTACATTGTGCCAGTCAGATAGGCCACAAGGATTAAATGTTGACTTTTTCGGGGGATGGGTTCTACTAAACAATTAGATTATGAGCTCGAGATTTCTATCGCATGATAGTTGACTCGGGCTGCGCACTTGTCAACTATTACGTATAGAAATCAAGAGTGAATAATCTGATTGTTTTAGTACAGTATGTTAAAATCTACTAGTTGTTCAAAACTTTATCTAATTCCTCTTCACAGACACTTCAAAAACACCAAGAAGAGGCCATCATTTTGTCAACAAGTGCACACTGCTACGCTACTCACTATCTATCACAGAATAGATAGCGAGTAGCATAGCCAATCAGAGAACGGCATTCGTGATAGAACGCCAGTAGATTTGTACTAAAACCCAATAGAACACTGATCCACTTGTACATCATTGGTAAGGGTATGAGAAAACACAATGCATAAATTTACATAAACATTATTATAAAGGTGTAATTACATGCTTTCTTGATGTCTCCTGCAGTAGCCTTGTGCCTGAGTTTTCCAAGTCCAAGAACCCTATAATGATCTTGTTGCTGTAAAATATTATACGTCTGTAGTGAGACTAATACAGTATGTTGCAAGGCATACTGACCGTATTGTTAGTGAATTAGCAGTCCAGTTTCAAGCCCTACTCAGCATAACTGTGTTGTGTTCTAATGTGCAAGATACTTGATTGTTACATTATGCCTTTCTCCTCTCAGGAGTATAATAATTTGGGTACTGGCATATTAACTCCTGATATATACATACATACATATCCTTTATTAAAGTGTCTGGTCGTTCTAGCGCCAACAGCACTAATTGGGGATACAGATAAAATACATGTTAAAGTAAAATATTCAGTATGCAAAAGAACCAAAAGTTATTCTCAGTAGCCCAAAAATGTTTCTGTAATTTAAATTTCCTCAAAAATACTCCCAAGAAAGTTCACTTGACAGAATCCACAAGTGTTTGCCTTGACTGCAAAATCCACACAGCTTTCTTCGCATGCTGATGTTTTGTGCTACATGTACATAGTTATGTTCAGGTAGTCTACAGGCAGACACAGACACTGTATATCAACTCTCCTGGATTATGATCTACATGCAGGAGTCCCCTGGATGTACATGTAGAGCAAATCTTTGCACAGTCTTCAATATCGACACGTCACCTAATCTCCCGGAAAATACGAAGGAATGTGCATAATATACATTTTTCAGACATATTTTAGCCAGTTATTGGCATTTCTTGAGGATAAAATTGTTCTCGATGTTTGAAGCATTTTTGTCATCGAATTTGGTGGAGTTCTATGTGTACTTTGAACGACTTTTTTCCCAGGGGAAGAAGGTTAAATTGGCAATCTCCCAGATTTCAGTTTCATAAGGCTGGCATTTCTGTACTAACATGTACAGTACTATACTTCTTATGGCATATGTTTTTGCCTTGCTACTTGAAGAGTAGAGTAGAGCAATTTTATTCAGGATATCTCCCAGGGTTATTGACAACAGGCGATAATAAGAGGACGTCAAGATGAGAAATTCTACACCGAAAAATCACTCGGCCATGAAAGGGCAAACTCTTGGGCTTAGGCAGCGGTGCCTCCTTTCGCGTGCTCCTCGCCCCCAGGATTTCACGTGGCCATTTTTTTCTTGCAGTGTTCTTTCGCGTCACGCATGACAGACTAAGCAAAAGAGGGACTACTCATAGTCTACCAATTTTAACACTCTACCTTCCAATCTGTAGGATCCAAAGTTAGGAGAAATCTGTGATCTTCTTCATCTGAAGAATAACCTCCCTCAGAGCTAGCACTGGAACTAGCACTGGAGCTGGAGTGGTGTGAAGAAAGGCCATGTTGACGCCGATGAATGTTAGCTTCATACCATCGGCCAACTGGCTCAAATCGAAGAGAGGATGGCGCTATGACAAAAATTAAAATAAATAGACAAATAAATAACAAAATATTTCTGGTTGATGGCATGATAAGGGAAGGCTGCACCAATACACGTACACCACAATTTGAAAACCCACCCCAAAGATCTTCAGAATATAGAGTAAATGAATACAGAAATACAAACAGATTGTTCAGGAAGAGCTGAAAAAAGTTACATTTGATAACCATGTACAGTGTAAGCTTCTATGTGCTTGTGTACCAATCTACATTATACAATGCAATTAAAAAGTTACATCCCAGATTGGGAAATTTCTCATCTGGACGAAAATAAAGCCTATATATTGTAATGTTGCGATCCTGCATCACTACTTTTTAAATCTTTTCTCGAAAATTGTATCGACTGTTCCTCTAATTTCATTCATAACGCATGCTTGGTCACGAGTGCGCTTAGCGCATTACAAAAGTACACTAAGATGGTTACCTGATAAGCGGCAAAGTGCCAACGTCTTTTCGCCTTCCTTTGCAGGAGGAAGAGCCATTTTTCAACAAGAAAATTTCACCACAACTCCACTGCTGATTAATCCGCCATTTTCCACTCCGCGAGCACGCGATGCTAGCGGTCGGGGCTATGGAGTATGCGCAGAGGGATTACCAATGGCGCGCTTTCGCAAAATTTCCTTGATTTTCCCATTTTGAACAAAATCGTGCTCTTGTCTTGGTAAGTTTTGGTGCATTTTACAGAATGTCAACCTTCTCCAAAACTCCACATCTGCTAACAAAGGAAAGATTAAAGAGTGCTTTGAGAGCCAACAATATTCCTCTGCCGAGAGCGGAGCAAAAGAAAGCTTTCTATGTCGACTTGTACCTCGAGCACTTGACTTCCCAAGATGACGAGGAGGAATTTTCATCAGATGATGATGAATCGTCCGAATATTCTCCGATGCGAGCCAGTGAGGTACTCGAGCTCTTCACTAATGTATTCTACTGTAATATTTTAATATTTTAAGATAGCTTGGAGGACTTTTGCAGCATGGGTCTGGTATAAGCGTCTGCGGTTTTGACGCGGTTAACTTGTGCGTTTTCAAACTCGTTGTGATTTGTTGTTCCAAGCCAAACAGCAGGTTTCATTCAGAATGCGGCTTTATTTCCTTAAGCTTGGAAAACTTACGAGAGGTTCGTCTCAGGGATTTTCTCCTTGCTAAGCTTTTGATGTTCTTCTCAATCTTTTATCGTTTCCAACTCTCAAAATCGGTGAATATCCATGCGTTTGCAGGCGCGCAGAATACAAAAAATGGTTAAACTCTAGCAAACAGAACTTGGCATCGTTTGTTATTGTTATTTCTGTACTTCAAAATGCCAGAGCAGGTGAGGAATAAATTGGTTGTAAATGTCAAAAAGTAATAAGCTTACACATAAATGTAGCGCAGATGTCGAATTTTCCTTAATCTTACTTCCTTTTATTGCTAAATGGGTCTTTTTGGGCGTTTTTATTTTGTTGGGTATAATTAATTATTATAAACCGATTTAAAAACAATAGCTTGCACAATGATGTTAATTGTTGCTAGTCAGCTAGTTGGCAAAAACCTTTATTTAATCAAACAGATAATGCCAATCAACAGAATAGAATGAAAGTTGTAACTTGTTTCTGAAGTCTTGAAGTGCAGTAAAATTGGTGATTGTTAGTTAACAGTTTTCCCAGCATCAGAGAAATACAATACAATCTTAGGTTAACTATCATTACTTCTAGCTGGCAAGTAATTCTTGTTCTCCATTTTACAAAAGATTTTGTTATATTTTCTACCGGTGTATGACATTTGCAGACTGCAGAATGCAGACTTTTTAACTCTTCACGTTCTTACATGTAAGTATTCCCAATTCGGTTACCAAGAGTTAACTGTAAACAGGCTAACCTGAGTGCTATTCAGGCTAACCAGAATGCTATTTTGTCCCAAATGTAGTCTCCAGTCTGCAGTCTGCAAATGTTACACAATGTATGTACACCGATTTTCTACTCCGTATGTGATGCCCTGGTGGTTATCAAGAACTGCTCACATTGTGTCAACAAAAAATATTTCTACTTTCTGTTTGCAAGTGCAGGAAATAATGCAGATGATAGGCTTGATTTTTGACGTTCTCTTGGACCTGGTTCTGAAGGTTCCCTCTGAAAAGGGAGTTCAGGGGAAGATGTGCAGGGTAATTTTCCTGAACAGCAGTTAGTAATCAAGCCTATGCAGATTAATATTGGCTTGTATGGAAAAGAATTGGAGATTTTAAAAGTCCATAGAACTTCTGCTGTTAGGAGAAAAAAATATGAGCAAATTGCTGTGTATTTTTCATTCTGATTTCAACTCTAGCACAGCCACAGTGTACCCCAGGGGTTTTTATTAACGTTTTTCAGAGGGCAACTGGTTTTCACAGGCAGGCAAAACTTTTTGAACTGAACTTTTTTTATAAGAAAATCTTTCCTCCAGATGGACAAACCAGGTGGGAAAAATCAACCTCATAGCCAGTCAATTTGGCCGGTGCCCTACCCTAAATGAAACGCCTGTGTACCCTGGCCTGTATTAATCCCTTACCGTACTCTTGGGAGAGAAAATTATACGTTGCCATTGCCTAGTAGTACATGGCAACTACGATTGTGTTCCTGAACCATCTGTTTTACTATTTATGGCAATTCAATTGCAGAAACTTCCTAGTAAGCAACCACAAAAGATTGTACTCAATAAAAGAGTGAAAGGTGGTCTTCCATTTGATGTGACAGCTTTGTCTGATGGTGATCTTGCAAGGCAGTTGAAATCCTTTGGCACCCCTGCAGGACCAATCACGGACTCCACTCGTCCACTGTATCAGAAGAAACTTGGTAAGGTTCCTTTCATGGCCCACAGCAAATTATAATTTCAGTATTTTTTGCTAGGAACTACTGTTCAGTAAGGAAACTCCAAAGCAGGGGCTATTACATGTCAATACAAATTATTGCTGTAACTTGTAACATCCCCTTTGACTGAGTATGTTTGATGGACCCTTGACGTTATACAAGATTATACCTCAGAACAGTCGCCTCATATAACAATGTGTTACCAACTTTATTTCACTCGGAAATACTGCGCGTTAAAAGCAAATTTGAACAATTGACATAATTAACATAATTCAAACAGCCCATAAGTCCCTGCCCCACACCACACCAATCCACCATTTTATTTCGCTCTGAACCAAGATGTCCGCTTCTGAGCATGGTGATGACAATCCTTCGAATAATACAGCCATCTCACTTCAAAGAGCTGAGCCGAAGGAAGGGGAAGGTAGTGTACGTCCTGTCTCCCTCGTTCAGCAGATTTTTAGTGATCCAGAAGCTCTAAATTTGCTTTGGCAAGCTTTTAATGGTTCT
This sequence comes from Orbicella franksi, assembly GCF_964199315.1. Classification (NCBI taxonomy): domain Eukaryota; kingdom Metazoa; phylum Cnidaria; class Anthozoa; order Scleractinia; family Merulinidae; genus Orbicella; species Orbicella franksi. The sequence continues at coordinate 4,711,114 of NC_138155.1, forward strand.
TCACACGAAGATGGTGTCCACAGAGCACCCAAGGCTCCAAGTTCTGTTACGAAATCAAACTCCGCCAGAGCGTTCAGGGCTCACTCGGCAAATGAAAATGACACCACTACCTATACCCCGGCGACTAAAACGTGAAGAGGGGCGGAAAACTACTCTGACGAGGTAGTTGTAATAGAGTCGGATGGTACAAACCCGGGCACTTCTCATCCTATGGGAGAGGATGATGAACACTATGAACTTTGCCATAGCGCTCGCTGGCAAGCAAGTGAACAGTTATCAGCATTCTTAGGCACATTGCATAAGCCATTGTCTACCTTTGAGAGAAAAGCAATTACTAAAAAGTACCAGATGTTGATTGTGTTTACACTCCCTCTTTGGATAACTATCTCTCATCACTCTTGCCTGGTGTCAAGACTGTCGACAAGGACAATAAATTTTTGCAGGATCGTGTGTTAGACACCATGGGCCCGGTAGCCATGTTATTTGAGCATGTTTACGGCTTCCTTGCTGAAACTAAGCCAGGTGAAAACGTGATCCTCAGTTATGAGCAGATGAAGGATCTTGGAGCAATCACATCATATGCTATACATGTACGTCTATTGGGCAATGCCTCTGCACTTTTGTCTAAGGAGCGACGCAAGGCTGTCCTTAACAAAATCAATTCAAAGGGAACTCTATCATCTCTCGCCTCTGAAGAGTTTCCACAAGCTGGCAAAAGTTTGTTTGGGGAAGGATTCAAAGCAAGGATCAAGACCAAATCAGAGACAGCAAAGACCGTACTTTCAGCTGCTTCTGTGGGGCAGAATTCAAGACCAGCTCTGTTTTTTCGAGGCCGCACCACCCCCTTCAGGAGACACGAGGGAACCGCTGGGGTGGTGCCAGTCAAAGGTTTCCAAATGCCAGCAACTTCGGCCAGTTTAGAGGGTTCATTCAGAGGCCGAGGCAGAGCTGCCAGAGGAGCCCTGCAGCAAATCCCTCCGGCCACCCAGTAGAGAGGCCTTCTCACTTGCCACCAGGTATGATGTTACATTTAAATCCTTTAGCCGTAAATCACCTCCCCTTGGCAGGACGCCTGAAACATTGCATTTCAAACCGGGTTGTTATAAGCAAAGACCCTTGGGCCTGTCTGGCAGAACAACCAAAAGTCTCTGAGGTTTGTTTGGAAAGAAATGGTGTACGAGTTTGCCTACCCGCCCTTTGGGCTGGCAAGTGCTCCCAGAGTCTTCATGAAACTTATGAAACCTGTAGTAGGCCTGTTACGACAACTAGGCAGCAGACTGAGAAACTATTTAGACAACATACTTATAATGGTTCAATCCCGGGACATTGCCCTCCAACATGCCTCAACTGCTCTAGATCTTTTGCAAGGGTTGGGCTTCATGATAAACTTTCTGAAGTCAGTCCTAGTCCCTTCCACAAAGATAGAATTTCTAGGATTTGTGATAGACTCCATCACTCTGTCCCTTGCACTCCCTCGGGACAAAATCAAGAATGTAAGAAAGGAGTGTCAGACCTTACTGGACTCGCTGTTAGTAAAGGTGAGACAACTAGTCAAGTTACTGGGACACCTTACCTCTACCATTCAAGCTGTCTTTCCAGGGCCCCTTCACTTCCACCACTTGCAAAACGAGAAAAACAGGGCTTTAGTACATTCTTAAGCCTACGACTCCGCTACTCCCCTTTCTCCTCAGGACAAAGAGGAATTGGTTTGGGGGAGGGACAACCTGGAAGCTTGGAAAGGAAAAGCTCTGGTTTCGGGTTTTCCAGACTTAGTAATCGAGACAGATGCCTCCCGACAAGGTTGGGGGGCATTTTGCAACGGAGTGTCCACAGGGGGTCAATGGTCTCAAGGGGAATCTCTTTTCCACATAAATTGTCTCGAACTTCTGGCTGGAGCATTTGCTGTCAAGATCTTTGTGAAAGGCAAAGTTCAAATGCGAGTCCACTTGTTAATGGAGAATTTGACTGCCGCCCATTTCATAAACAAGATGGGGGCACAAAATCCCCTGTTCTGGTACGTCTGGCATTAGATCTATGGGAGTGGTACCTTCACCACAATATCCTCATCGAGACTCAGTATTTACCAGGGTTACTGAATATCCAAGCAAATCTCGAGTGTGTTTAGACCATCACGACTGGAAACTGGACCCCTTGTTGTTTGCGGATAAATCAGGTCTGGGAGCCCTTAGAGGTAGACCTGTTTGCCTCTCGGCTCTCAACGCAACTTCCACAGTTTTACAGTTGGAGACCAGACTCTCATTCAGAGGCAGTGGATGCATTTTCTCAGGACTGGAGCAAAGTAAGGGTATATGCATTCCCTCCCTTTGCTCTAGTAGGCCACTGCCTCAGACAGTTACTAGACCAGAATGTGTCACACCTTGTTCTAGTCGCCCTGGTCTGGCAGTCTCAGCCATGGTACCCTCTGCTTCTTAAGTTGTGTGTAGCACCTCCCATTCTGTTCCCTCGCTAACAGGGCCTGCTGACACGACAAGGGGAAGTCCATCCCTTGTTGAACCTTCAACCAGCAGGTTGGCTACTATCTGCCAATCATATTCAGAGGTAGGCATTTCACAATCAGCTCAAACCCTACTTGTTGCAGCCTGGAGGGATGGAACATCCAAGGCCTATACATCAGCTTGGCGAAGATGGGATAGCTGGTGTCGAGAACAGAAACTTAATTCGGTTCAAGCTTCTGTAGCATCCATTTTAGAGTTCCTCACTTCTGAATTTAATCTTGGGAGAGCTTATAGGACTCTTCATGTTTACCAGTCTGCCATTTCTAGTACTCACCATAAAATTGATTCAGTTAGGGTTGGGGAACACCCCTTAGTGGTTCAACTGTTAAAGGGAACATACAAGCTGTCACTCCGACTCCCCTTGGGAGATTTTTTTGTCGGTCACGCGATGTGACCATTGGACTTTAGTCGCCATGTGTTAATCAAGTAAGCGAGTGTTTTGAATCGCAGGAGTTTGTCAAAAGTTGTTATTGTGCCGTTCGTTTAGCTCGAAGCAAACAGTTCAGTAAGTTAACATTTCACCTTTGCTATTCAAAGAAGCATTTGGAACTTAATATCTTTTTGTAATTTTCAGAAAACCTTACTTACGTATACATTCATACACATATGCCTTTGATGGAAGCAAAAAGTTTTATTCAAGTTGTTGTGACTTTGTTCATTGACCGAGATCGTGCGGTCAATGTGTGCATTTTAAGTTTGGGCCCATTGTGAACTGTGAGTTTTCGACGTTTGTTTTGAGAACAAATAAAGACAGGTACTACGGTACTGACACAAGCTTAGACCGCCGTTACCTCAATATTCTAGTACCTGGGATGTCAGCCTTGTTGTTTCCTTTATCAGTGGTTTAGGGTTCAACGAGTCTCCCTCTCAAGGATTTATCCCAGAAACTTGGTTTTCTCTTAGCCCTTACTGCAATAGAAAGGGTATCTGAAGTGGATTCTCATGACCTTAGGTACAGGCACTTTAACCCTGAAGGAGTGACCTTTGCACTCCCAGATTTAACAAAGAAATCTCGAGTAGGCCAGGATCTAAAAACTTCGTTTCATGCTAGTTTTGAGGAAAATCCTAACCTTTGGTGGTTGTGTCTTAGAGTTTATGAACATTGCACTTCAGAATTCTGCCCCTTGGACCCATCAGAACCCAACAAGCTTTTGTTATCATACATTTGCCCCCACAAGCCCATTTCAGGTGCTTCCCTCAGTAGGTGGCTGAAGGATATAATCTCTTAGGCAGGTATTGATACAAGTATTTTTAAAGCTCACTCAGTTAGAGGAGCATCTGCATCAGCTGCCTATGAAAGGGGTGCTTCTTTGCAGGATATTGTAGATCTTGCTGATTCGTCAACCAACTCCACATTCAGGCACTTTTATTACAGGCTTAAACACAATTCTAGCATTACTAAGACATTGCTTAATGTGCAAAGTTTACCAATTCAGTGAAGATGACCCCTTTGAAAACACATTGTTATATGAGGCGACTGTTCTGAAGTATAATCACAGATTATGCTAGGGCCACTTGCGGCTTGCAGTATAAGATGGATTATACGAAGATAAAGGAGACGAATATAACAATGTCCATCCCGCCTCTCCCTTTTCTGAGGACACACTTTTTCAGGTCATGTTCATACCAGGTGCTTCCTATGTTTAATCCATTGTCTTCTTCTCCTGTTTACAGGTTCTGCCGTTCCAGAATAAATTTTTGCAATAGTTGTGTTCTCTTGATTTACAAACTCGTTTACCTTTCCTGCGGTCCACTTGTATACGCTCAATAAAATGGTGGATTGGTGTGGTGTGGGGCAGGGACTTATGAGCTGTTTGAATTATGTTAATTACGTTAATTGTTGAAATTTGCTTTTAATGCACTGTATTTCAGAGCGAAATAAAGTTGGTAACACATTGTTATAAATTATTTGTCTCCTTTATCTTCGTATAATCCATCTTATACTGCAGACCGCAAGCGGCCCTAGCATAGTCTGTGATTGCAAGGAACATAATTATATGCAAAGGAATATGTAACTACATGTATTCTTATTAAGTTATTTTAAAACTATATTGGACTTCTTCTTTACTCTTACAGATAGGGTGGAGATGCAAAGTCTGATAGTGTACTAGTAGCTCAGCCAATCAGATTGCAGCATTTGAATAAAAATATTAGTAGAATTCTATTAATAGTTATTACTGCCATCCTGAGTTGCCAGGATCAAGAAATTTGACATTACTCAACCATTCTTCCCTTGTGCTTCTCTTAGCTAAGTTGCTGACTGAGGAGTTAAAACACCCTGCCATCCCACCCTCAGCAAAAATCTCACCCAAGCAAACAAAGGCATCCCCACCAGAACGAAAGATTAAGAAGGAATATGAAGACTTTTCAGATGGTACTGATGATGCTACAGCAGATGAAATGGATCTGGAGTCAGTAGAACATTTAGACTCTTATAACATGGATGAAGATCAGAAAGGTACTTTGAAGAATGTTCACTTAAATGACCATCTAACCTGCGGCTTGTCTTGAGCAGAAACAGAGGGAGAAAAAAATTCTCACTTGCTATAAATTTAATGTTATGTGTTCAAATCCATTCAAAGCATAAGGATATAAATTCTATACTACAAGAATACATGTACATGTAAAGCTAAGAATGGTATTGACAATTGGAAAAGGAATTCTGAGGTTGGATTTTTTTTTTTTTTCTGCATAGCTCTGTTTGTTTTTCATGTTCTTATGCTTTTACTTAAATTATTTGGATTATCAAACTTTGAAGTTTTCCTTCATGTTGGGTGCTTAATAGACAATTCAATTGAAGCCGCTATTGTTATTGTTTTAATTCCAAGCTTTTACCAATCTATGGGATCATCAGGGAATGTAAAGAAAATATTCCACTGTGCATGATATAAAAAGCGGTGTAGGTGAAACAAGTAATTAGATTATATAATAAGCACAATGAAGTAACACACAATAACATGGAAGTAAAGATCTAGGCAGTCTAGTTTAAAATAAAAGGCCTTTGAATTTGATACATTCTTCTTAGGAATGAAGTTTGAGCTTACACTTTCAGGCACAAAACACGTCAAACATTTGGTTTATGGTGCCTTATGCTTAGTTTAATACTTTATACATGCTTATGCTTGTGCTGTGGTAATCCCTATTGAGAGCAACATACAGTAACAAGCTACAACTGTCTTACAAGTACATTGTACATAAGAAGAACAAGTCTGTTCTTTGTTCTTATGCTTGTGTTTATGTTTATAAATGTACCATGTATGTTTGTATGGGCCTTTCTATACGTACATGTAGATTACTTGTATGCCTTGTGTTTATACTTTACTTTGTTAGTGAAAACTAACCCTAATGCATTTATATAAGATTCCAGTTTGTCTCTACTTACAGATCAACAATTTGCTCGCCCAGAAGACCTTCCTCTTCCAAGATTGAGTTCAACACCATCAACATCAACACCCAGAAAAAGAGTTGTTACAAGCACAGTGACAACACGACAGCAGACTAGACAAACTTACAGCAACGATACAGGGAACAGTGTGAAACAAACTGATTCTGTGGAAACTGTAGCTGTCAAGAAGAAGTCTCCACCAACCAAAGAAGAAAAAGGCATTTGTGGTCCTCACATTCAAATTTTACTTGCCGTGGTAGTTTTTCTTGTCTTCACAATATTTTTAATTTACCATCTGATGGAAGAAATGCCCAAAAATGAGATAGAAGGAAAGTAATTCATTTGTAGTGGCAAGTGCATCTAGTATAGGTTGTAATGTTCTTCCTGTTTGTTGCAAAGTGTTTGTTTAAGCACACCCTCTCGCCCTGTGCTAGGGCCTTTTTCTTCCAGACTGTTTAGCATTTTGCAGGGACTTGGTATAGATCAGTTTAAAGTATGGGAGAATAGGGAAAAAGTCTGGAAATTTCACAGATGTACATGTACAGGGCTGTGCTCCAGAAGCGTCCCGGTGCCACAGGCGACTGACTATTGCCTTTGGGTGACTGGAAAAACTTACTTTTTTTCATATAAGCTTAAGTTCTGGGTACCCAGGATTTTATGCTTGGAACCTTTGGGCTCCTCTTAATTTTTCTTAGACCACAGCCTTGATGTATATGTACAGGGCTCAAAAAAAAAAGTGTCATCCAGTAGTTCGGAACAAGTAGATTTTTCTGCCAGGCAAGCAACTTTTCATTCTCACTTGCCCAGGCAAATCATCTGCCAACTAAATTAGAAAAAAATTAAACTTGGACTTGCCCAGGGCAAGCAAAAATTGAGAGCTGTTATCTGAAAGGTAAGCTGGAATTCAAGTATTTTTTCAAGCCCTGAATATAGCTAAAATCTCTTGGAGGTGCAAATTTTCTTGATCACTGGGTTACAGTAAACAAAGAGATGTTTTCTCAGCCAGAGAAATCAAGAAACAGTGTGTGCAAGGAAAGTCCTGTCTGATAGTCGAGGTCCAACGGATTTTCCATTCAGGGTGGTGGATTCTGTCTGTCCTTCACTTGCCCAAAGTGCAATGAGGCTTCTTAAATCATAGATAAATCATAGATAGAGCAACCCTGAAGATCTGTCTTCTTTGTACCCTGAAAACAGATCCTTCAGCAGTCAACTTTTTGTACTCAACCTATTATTTACATCCCTAGAATTAGTATCTGATTAGGGAAATTCTAAATTTCTCGCCAAAGTGATGAGTTTGTTGTTGCTGCAGATTTTCGTGGAGAGTATTGTAGATTTTCTTTCATTGTTGTCAGTGAATATCATTTTCTGCATGAGAAAATTCAAACAGTAAATAGAAAACAGTGTGAAAAGTCAGGAGAAATTCTTGATTGGCAATCATGTAACTAATTATCGCTGGTCTGGATTCCACTGCTCGTGGAAAGTTGAGTTAAAGCACTTAGAATGGTTTCCTTGTTTTAAAATTTCAGGGTGACATGTCCTCCGTCACACCGATACTGGCTTAAATTATAAGGGTTTTGTGAGTTAAGTTAATTATATCTACGCGACATGCATTCACCACACTTGGGGAAAATGCATTGAAATTAAGTGCAGTAGATAGTTACATGTATGGCTTAGTTATACTATAGGAAAAGAAACGTCTTGCAAAAATAATTTGTAGTCATGTCACAGGTAATTTTGCGTCCTTGTGTGCAACAAATACGTAGAGTAAGCCAATTTAGCTTTCTTTTTTTTAGGTTTGTCTCTGTTACTAGATTTAGACTTGTTTGAGAGAGGAAAAAAAAACAGATTTTTGTACCATGGACTTTTAATTTAATGAAATCACCTTAACACTTTTTTTGAAGTATTAATGTCTTGTTTCTTTAATTATCTCTTTGTACACTATTTTTTAGCTCTTAGGATCTAGAAAATAACCAGTGTTAGAAACAAGGTTTCAATGTACATGTGTACGTGTTAACGTTCACTGAACTTTCTCTTTGTCTTCGGATTTCCTGGCCATTAGCACTGGGTGTGGCTCGCTTGTAAACGTTCGCGAGCCACGTGGTTAGAATGAGAAAAGAGACAGCTGCTTTGAACTTCGAAAAAATCCTCTTTGAGAGAATATACTGTTGTCAGTAATAATTCAAGAAACGCTTGGATTTTTCTCAACTTGGTTTATTGAGCTTTCTAGTGATGAATGCCCATTTTCAATCGTTTGGAAAAGCTTACGTTAGGCAAAGAGAAGTTACAGATCCCTTCAGACGAAGCTAACCTGTTGCGTTTTGGTCAGTTCACTTCTTAGGACTCGAACTGTTTCCGGTGGAAAAAGTGACCAACCACAAATACGCAGCCATCGAAAGTTGTCACGCCAGCTTGCCATCGTGACGGAAGGTCATGTTGCTTGGCAACTCCTGATGTAAGGCCTCACTAGGGGAGGGTCAATAAAGTTTTTGTATTGTATAGATGTAAACTGCCCACATTGAAAGGAGTAGTTTCAATTCAAAATAGAAACGTACTTGTTCTGCAAGATAACGTAAAGAATAGCTGATATTTTGTCCAATATTGCACAAATTAAAATATTCTTTTGCCAAAGAAGTTTGCCTCATTCACGTCTTCAAGCCTATGGTTATTTACACCATAATACTAGAGGAGTATCGACAATTTTACTTTTATTATATATACTGGCAACGGAATACAATCAACTCTGTCTTAACGGACACCTCTATAAGACGAACACCTGGTGCTGGTCCCGGCCGTTTCTCAGTCATTTTACTATAATCAAACTCTCTATAAGACGGACACCTCCATAAGACGGACAACGGACACGTTGAAATCTTCAACGGACACTTGTGAGGTGCTCAATGTGACCGCAAATTTCGATTTAGGGAAGAAAAATTCTTAAATTACCAAGTACGTGACTCTTTTTACAGAAAAAAACAGCCGTTCACTGTTTGGACTCTAGTTAACCCATTAACTATTGATTGTAATACGACAAGAGATTCAATTTAATAAATTTCTTTTTGTTCCAGTTTGTAGGTTTCGTTCATGTAAATAACTTAAAACAAACTTTAAGCAGTCGCGTATTCACTGTGCACAGGTTCAACATTATTATCTTAAAATTCCTGGGGTCATGTTACGTACGCGTCGACTCTCTACAAGCCGGACACCTCTCTAAGACGGACAGCTGAGGCTGGTCCCAATGGTGTCCGTCTTAGAGAGAGTTGGGTGTATGCCCTTTTTTTATGTAGATTACACTGCACACATTTTGTTTCGAAAACCTGTGTAGAAACTTTACAGCAGAAAGGAAACTTAACGGTTTGCATTTGCGTAAATTCAGCCGCGTTTCCCCCTCTCCCCTTCCAGTCATTCCAATTTCTCCAGATTATTTGAATTAACATCACAATTATTTGCACCGTGTATTTGATTTTTCGTCTTCGAATTCGAAGCTTATAATTTTGATTTGTCAAAAAAAAATAAATGCCACCATTATCAGTTTGTTGACATTCACAAAATGGAAAATTAATGTTGTGATGCACGTATTTCATTTTACATCTGAAATAATCGCGACTAGTGAAAAATTAATTCTTGTTTACTACTATTACTTTGTTATAAGCGGGATTGAAATTAGGCGAGCAAGAACAGAAAGCAGGAGCCGTTGACTTCAACATTCATACATTTGCATTATGCTGCTACCGAAGAACGTGTAAAAGTTCGATGTTTGAACAAGGCTGTAACTAGTTCTCAAGCCACAGTATGTGACATTTCGTATTTGTCAAATTTTACTTCGGCAAGTCGAAACTACGGCGATTTTCCTGCAAACTGCATGTGATTAAGCTTTACTGTACAGTCGGTTGGAGCAAAATCACAGCGCTTCGTCGAGTTTTCTATAGTGCGCAGTTGCAATTCTCATTAGGACAGTCATAAAACAAACCAAACTTTATTTGCTAAAATGGTCCGCGGCAAACGGAAAAACCGACATTCTGTCAAAATCTTTCTCTTTATTTTTTTTTTTTCCTTGACATCATTCTTACAAAACCAGCCACCACTTTACAGACAATTAGAATAGGAAGCTGAAAAAGCGGCTGTTTTACGCTGACAGCACAAGGGCAATAAATATTATCACATTTATCATTATAATACCGTTTGAAATTTTGCAGCAAAAAATTAGACGTTCAGTATATGATCTGACATATTAAAATTACTTAAATCTTTTCTTTTTCTTCCCTTTATCTATTTACATATTATAAATATTTCCGAGGCAAATTTTAGAGAAACTTGTTGCCCTAATAAACACTTTGATTTCTCGCTAGAGAGGAAATTTAACTCACTTTCAAAATAGCGAATATCGAAATTTTGGCCTCGTTTATTGCACTGTAAATTTCTCCTACTGCATACAGTGATGAGTATAGGATGAGATATGTGGATTGGCGAAGAATTTTTTCCGATTCCTCGGTGGATCATGTTTACTGTAGCGAATGTGTTTACACAGTCGATGCATTAACTTGACGCTTCTCTTCAGTGGCGTGTGCTAGAGAACCGATCGTCGCAGCTAGACTAAACGGGAAAAACTTGACAGACGGAGCCGCTCCGATAATCCCTCTACAAAAATATTAACGAGGCCGAGACTAGAGGCATTCAAACAGAAGTGTCTACGGTGGATAATGGCGGTCTACGGTCGAACAGAGTGAAGAAAATGATGAGTTCACTGAAGTCGACTGGAGGATGAAGGGGGCGAATCAAACAACAGAACTTGGCGGGAGACAAGGACAACTGCGGCAGTGTAATTTGGGGGTAGTGCAGCTGACTGCGTTACGAAATGGAGGGTGAAGGAACCGAGTCTGCACTGATTTGGGATCGGTAGAGCTGAGACAAGAGGTGGGAGCAGACCAAGACGGAGACATAAAGACAGAGGGTAGAGAAGAAGTGGAAGCTGATGGCAAGTAATTTTGACTCTAAAAGCGTGGTATTTGTAGTTCCTGATTCCCCACGAATGGAGAGAATCAACTCAAGTAAGTGAAAATATTAGAAAGGTAACCAATGGTTTTGCTTAAGGAATCACACTAAATTGCTAGTTATTCTCTTGCGAGGTTTGTTTCATCTTTTGTCGCAGTTGTGGTATATTTCCGGAAAATAACGTAGAATAATGTAATCAAACTAAATCGGTATAGAGTTTTTTCTTAGATCAACAATTTACTAAATAAATTCATGCCGTCATTCGTATACATACAGTCTTGATGTCTTGATGATGAAAGCCGCGCTTTCTAAATTTCTTAAAAGTTTCACCTTTGTAATGCAATAATAATATCGCTTTCTTTCGCGTTCTTGGCTCATTCAATATTACGCTGAAGAATTTTTCAGTACACTTTGACTTGCCCAACTGAATAAACATGTAGACACTCAAACATTTTTCGCAGATACCACCTGTTCCAACATTTACTAGGCGGAAATTGATTACTGACTGAACAAACGGGACGTAAATAAACTAACTTTGGGCCGTTTACGAATGTCCAAGCTGGTCAGGGTTCGAATAAGTGTGCAGCTGGAATCTCGGTTATTAGCTGCATTTTCGGCGAATTCTCTGCCCTTCTGTAAAACTTTTAACCCCATTTTTTCTCAGTGAGCTTTATCAGTGAATTTTGCAGATCTTAATTCTCGGCTTAACAACTCGTCATTTCTCAGTTGACAGTTAAACTTTTGACCAGTTCTCAGCTCTTTACTCTCTTCCTATCCGAAAACTGAGGTTTTGGTTTTACCCACTGATAATGGCTTCTACACAAACATGTAAAAGACATCAATCTCTCAGTCTCTTTCAACAAGGCCGTTAGAAGACTCACAAAATAGGTTTTCATAATCAGCGCAAACGCCAAAATGTACCGATTTTTAAATGATTAATTTGCGCTTATAGGAAAAATACAGGGCAAATAAAATATCTTTTAAAGTTATGTCCCAAGGTATTTCAAAGGATATTTTGTTGTCGTAATTCTGTCATAAGCATCATTTTCTCGAAGCCAACCATTGGATGAAAACTAAAACTAGTCATAAAAAAAATGCTACGAGTTCTATCTTGTTATCTTATAAATTATGCATTAATATGATTATACTGAGTCAACGTTTCTCTGTGGACCATTATTCTTGTAACAAGAATACAGTACAGATCGACAGTAGAGACATTCAGTACTCCGTCAGCTCTGATCGTGGAAAGGAAATGATGTTCCGTATTCTGTTGGGTTTGTTCTTCTTCTCCTGTTTGACGGCAACAAGGTGAGAAAATCAATTGTACTTCGCGCCATTCATCTATTTGAGTCAACTCAACGATAATCCAAAGCAATCGGTATTTTAATAGATTCTGTGCAAATCACGTGGACTACGCCAGTTTATCATCTTTTTTTTTGGTCTCGATTTGCAATTTAGAAAAAATTACTTGTATATCACGTCTCCCATTGTTGATATGATTGGGATTTTAACTAATTTCGAGATAGGATCAAAATTTTACCTCATTTCTCACCCCCGATTTAGTCACTAAAACTCACTAAAATGAATTTTTCTTGATACGCTTTTAAATGTAAAATTTCTTTAATTCCCTCAAAGAACACTATGAAAATAAAACGGTACTTAACTGTTGCTGATTTATTGCTTGATTATAGGGAACATATCTAAAACTTCAACTATCAAAATTAAAATCATTTTTATTTTAACCATCAGAGGATTGAATCAGCAGAGATATAAAGTGTTGGAGATGGACTTAAAAGGTAATCTTTACTTTCACAAGAACGCTCTGCTCTGCAAGTACGAGATCATCAAGCGACTGACCAGTGGAAAATATCATCTGGAAGAACAAAGCCCTATAGGTAATTTACTTACTTCATTGCGTAAAACGATTGAGAACTCAGAGCACCTTACTTACAATGATTGATGTAATTTCTCTTTGCCTGTAAGATTGACACCAGCGCTTAAATTTTTAAAGTTTAATCACAAAACTGCCTCTCCCTCGACATTGTACAAAAAAACTCCGGTCGAGAAAAAAGCCGTGACAACCTATATTTAAATACTTTTTCTTCCGTTACTTAACGCAGGAATGAGCAAGTCGTCTCCAGTGTTGAACTGTAAGGACTTGAAACAGAAAGCGCCATCACTCGTGTCAGGCGTCTATTGGATAGATCCAGATGGTGGTTCCCATGGTAACGCATTTCAAGCCTACTGTGACCAACAGACGGACGGTGGAGGCTGGACACTAGTTTGGAGTTACACCTTCACAGCCTACTCAAGTTTCACGAGTGGAGCAAACGCTGTCACGCCGCGTCCAAGCTGGACAGCCAGTGGAGCTAACACTCGAGTGTCTACGACAGTTCCACTGAGTGAAACACATTACGAGGCCATGAACTTTGCTTTGTGGCGCGCCATTGGTAAAGAATTCCTGATCAAGAGCAACATCAACAACTGGATCGCATGCAAGGAAGGCACTGGCAGCTTGGTGCAATGGAAGGCGGGATCAATCACTTGTAAACAGGTTAAACAGGTCTCTAAGCAGTGTGCTGGTGTGGTGCCCAAATCATTGACGCTGTACTCTCGCGGACCATATCTCTCCAGCAGCAGCCTCTATTATTACTTTGATGGTAATACAAGTGGTAGTTGGCCTACCCATGATCCATGTGGAAAAAACCAAGCAAACCAGTTAAAAGGTGTGGTAAATCCACACGGAAATATTTTTGTTCGTTAACAGCTAAGCTACATGAAGGCTCAGTTTTCCAATGTTTTTGCAAGAGTTGTAACTGTTTTAATGGAATAAGGTGTTTTCTCAACATTATACTGCAACAAGGCAGCAATATTCACGGGTGAAAATGGATCCGGATTTCGTTGGTTTTTTAGACTTTTAAAGAAAGATAATCATGTCGGGTTTAATCAAGATTAAACTTTTTTTTATATACATATTTTTATTTGGTGTTTGCAATATTGTAGAGAAAACAGTGCTCAAAAGCAAATAAATAGGGGTTTTATACTTTCGTAAAGCCAATGTTTGATTTCTTTTGCTATTTTAAGTTAATATTCTTACTCGCCTTTCATTCTTTATTTTCCTCGATAGCGAATCGAAGGCTAATAGCCCATTTTACAGATCCGTGCTCACTGATCAGACCTTTGAACAGAGGCGAGGCTAGAGTTGAATTTGTTATGATGCAAACCATTGTGCTTAGAGATGTCATACCCCTAGCTAGTTTAAGCCATAGTTCACTCTAACTGTGTTTAAGCATAACACGAAAAAATTGCATATCTTTTCTGCGCAGCGCAAAACAAAAGGACAGAAAATATAGAACTTAATAATACGCCAAATGATGTAGGTGGGCACTATCGCTCGAAAGACAGTTTTTGTGAACAGCTTGTCCCCCAGTCTTCTCGCATTTTTATTCAATCGTTGAACGCGCGAGTACAATCGCGAGAGAACTTAACTGGGCGCAAGCGCAAAACGGGAGTTTTGACGGGGAAGGGGTAGGGACGGAGATAAGTCACTCGCTTTGCTCGCTTCTTTGCCCCCACCCCCTCGTGCTTCGCACTCGCGTTCGCTTTTTCCTTCGTGTTCGTTGAAAAATAGATAGTCTAATGAACAGCGTCTGACTTGTAGAAGCATATTGTGCATGCCCGTTAAGTCTGGTGTTGAAGTTGTGACAATTTCTTTGTTATTCCATTCGGTTCATCTGTTTCAGCAATTACGTCAGTGGTAACTTCTAGACTGATGTGGTAAAAGAACATTTGTTTTGAAGTCGCGCACTTTTCAAGACGAACACTTTTTTTCAGATGAGAAATTGCGCCGTTTACAAAATTATTGGTTATTTTACAAATTGATACCACGTGCCTTACAAGATATTGTGCCGGTATCAGTAACAAATTGATATCGCGTGCTTTACAGATTGCGTATCGGTAACAAACTGAAATCGCGCGGTTACAAGATACTGGTATTTTACAGATGGCCTTTACTTAGTTTACAGAACTTTGAGTAGATTTCGCATTTGCACAATTTTATGATGCTTCATAAAAGTGTGCATGACATTTTAACAAATAGGTTTATAGCATTGCGTTACGTTGTAATTGCACAGTTAACAATAATATAAGCCCATATTCCCACACTTTCCATCTTGTGAGATGGATGTTTATCTTCCCCTTCCTCCCTTGTTTTGGCTCCGTCAAAAACCTTTTAATTGCTAATTGTCTAGACCCTCTCCAAAAAGCATCAGCTGTTATTTTCATTGTACGTTTTTTCCTTCAAACGTGGGTGGGGTCAGCAATGCCCTGTGGACGAGGTTGGAATTATGACTAAACTTCCATGACAGTTGCCATGGTAAAAACTTCATGAGAAAAAAACCCGAGCCGAGGAGAAAGCGAGTGAAAAAAAAAAAAAAAAACCCCAGGAACTGTGGGAATTGAGGTAATACGAGAAATTGATGAAGACATGGAAAAAATAAATTCTGAAAAAAACACGTTTTTACTGAAAATTGTATTTTGTTTTATAATGTTTTTTTTTTTTCTTTTTTTTTTTTCAGTTGTTTTCGTTTCTTTGAGCTTGAGAGAAGATTACAAAATTTCGTACCATTTCATCACGGCTAACAAGTAAATGACTTAAATTGTTAACTGCATCATTCATCATACATTGCGGCATGTTCAAATACACAAATATTAACGACAGGAAAACTCTAATCTTATCTTGTCACTTCCAGCAAGCCCGCTTCACCTGTACGGATATAATTCCTGTTTTATAAACTTGAGAAACAAGAAAGACAGGCTTCAGACGTCACTCTTTTGGCGCCAAAAAACCAGTCTCGTTCGATTGTTTAGTTGATGGCCTTACCACTCATCAATGGTGCCGGATTAACTATAGATCGCTCTATTCGCTCGCGACTATTGCTGCAATGCTTGTTCAATTTAAACTAACGTGAATGAACAATATTGGCAGGTCTTAATTTGGCGCTGTTCTTTGAAAAATACCGTTTTCCCGTCAGGATGAACAGGACTTCAGAGATGATTTCCAACCGGTTACATGTCGTCTATTTTTATATAAACGTAGGTCCGTACGGAATGTAAACCCAACAGCCGGCGCAAAAAAGAATGTTTTTGGCATATGTTTTCCATGAATTCGAAAACAGAAATCTCTAAATCAGTAAATAAATTAAATTGCCCTGAATTGACATTTACCGCTGTTATTACCGCTGTATTGCGGATGCTTTCTCATTTCTTCTTAAAAAAAAAAAATACTGACGATAACTCTTGATCGATTCTTGATATTACTTCTCATCGTCCTATTGCAATTACCTGATCGAACCTGAGACAAGTGCAAATAAGAAAATAGGGGGAAATATTGAGAAGACCAACACTTATACGACCCAGGTACCAAGATAACAGTTTCGTTTGTAGTATTTTCCTTAGAAATAAAAGCTGCATAAAATAAAGACTGTAAATAAACGATAATGACCTTAGTTTGGTCTGTTTTTAATAAACTTAATTAATTTTTCTTTGGCCCGGATCTTCGCATGTTCTCGGTTATTATCAAGCACAAACTTTGCGTGGCCCTCCCACACACGTACGGGCGAAATCGCACGACAATAAAAATTCACCTGCTACACCGATAAACACCCAAAACACTTACAGCAAACAAATGAAACTGAGCGAACGTGACTCTTAGCATTGATCAATCACAATAATAAGAAGTTTGCATGTTCAGGTGTTTTTTCTTGCTCCTTACTCTTTCTGGTTGCGAAAAAAGTGAAAACGATCGAACAAAACCAGTTTAAATCCCTCGTAGTTAGCATGTAAGGAAATGTGAATACGTCCGTATCATCAAGGATCAGATCGATAGTTGAGGTTCAGCTAGGGCTGAAATCTGGCTGGCCAACGCCCTATGTGTTATGTCCTTGAGCGCTGGAGTAACAATATATTTTTTTTTTTCAAGGGGAGACCGTTGCATTTAAAGTTTTGTTTGGGATACCCCCCATAACCCCAATTACGATTGACGAATATTCCATCTGAAAGGTAACACGTATATCAAAATGTTTTTGGAGTAAGCTCTTAACTGCAAAAATTTGTCCGGCTTTTGCCTTTGACAGGCTTCATCAATAAAACTTCTTAACTCGGCCATATTGACGCCTTTTTACAAAGCTATGGCTCCTGTAGAGTACAACCAACTCCAGGCCGTTTTACCTTAAGGTACGATTTTTGTTAAAGTTTAGAATTCGTAAAGCATTCCGTGAGCTGCTAATTATGACCTGGGCGGTCGTTACGCGCTACGATGTGCATCAACCATCTTACGCAAGACATATGGCCATCAGATCAAGTGCAAAATTAACTAAACAATGATGCATTTTTTTTTTTTTTTTTTTTTTTTTTTGACTTCCTGTGCTCTTTCAGTCATAATTAATTTCCCTTTTGGTGTAAAAATTGAAACATTGCTCGTACAATATCATGATTCTATGACTGAATATTCTAAATGACGATTGTAAGTAAGCCATATGGATCAATTATTGGAGCTCAAAGTTTTCCATAGTTTACACAACCAAAAACGCAATTAATTTTGCCTCACAGTATATTGGTACAACAGATTACTGCCCGAGGCAGGTCAGTTGTACCCCACATACCGAAGATGGACCCCACAGAGCGAGTTACGTTAGAATTCAGCATTTACTTGTTTCCCGGCATGATGATCAGTTATTTTGCTTCTCAGTTACACTCTGCTTTATTATTTGGATAATCCTGGGAGCACGGGAAGTCCTGTGGTGTGGTTGGCTACCCGCTAAAGCGTGATAGCGCTCCCACAAGTAAAATAGGTCATGTATGTCATATGATAAAATATTTTATTTGAACAAGCTTGCTTCGTCAAGATGACTGGATATTTCCCTCGATCATTTTTTCGTGTGTTCACGGACAGCACATTCGACCGCGTCGCGGTCCATAAACACGGCCTGCAAAACAACTCAAGATCTTGACCGATATCAAGCCAACTCAGTACCACACGCTCGGACAATAACCAATGTTTATTTTTGTGATAATACCATGTCTAAATCTGACATGAATATTACGATATAAATATACATACCAATAAAATTGTTGTTGCTGTTGTGGTCGTTGTTGTTAATGGTAACCGATATCGAAATTTATTATCGTAGAATGAGACGCTAATTAGCAATAAGAAAATGTCAGGTCAACCTAGGCTCTTCTACAACGAAGTCAGAATACAGATGTCTCTTTATGTATACAGACTCTTTTGTATTATATCAAGACAATCCATCTGCATTATCAACTTGTTTGTTCATGTAACTTAGTGTTCTGTACAACGTATTGATGTTTGCGCGAAGAAATCACAGCCTCTAATATCGGTCACTTTGCAAACTAATATATGGAATTTACTTCGTAAAAAATACCACGACTGAATGTAGATACAATTTAGGTACACATTATAATAGTCTAGCAGGTACACTTTTTACTCTAGCACAAACTTATTCCGAAGTCTTGTTATCCATTGTTTGCAGAGGTCTGTGTTAATCTTATCCTACTCGATCTCATTCCGATATTAGCACTATCATCAGTATCTCTGGATATATTACATCGGATTAGAGTTAGAGGAAGGAAGTCGAAAATCATCTTTTAAAAAAGCAAAGTCACACTACGACTACGTAATTCATGCTGTAATGGGGTTTTTCCCGTTGAGCTGATCATGATGAGTCGCCTAATTATTGATATGCTTTGCTGACCTCAGTGGACAACAAAGTTTCGTATAGTGTGATCGTCCGGGTGAGTGTAGTTCTGAAAAGAACTGTTGTTGGTGGCTGACGTTTCGACAACCTGAGCGGAAGTCATCTTCAGAGTCAAGTGAATAGTGTTGTCAGTCCATGATCTTATAAGTCTGGTCCGTTGAACGTGATTGGTCAGTATAGCCATGATGGTATTGGCTGAAAGACTCGTGTAAAGTTTGTCATCAGTCATTGGTGGGTTTCGATCCGTCTGTTGTTAGTCAAATAGGTCGGTTTTTGGTCCGTGTATTGTTAAGTCGGTCTGTTAGAAGTCCGTTTGTCGGTTTCGTTTCTGTCGTGGATAAGTCGTTTGTAAGGCGCCGGTAGTTGTTGACATCTGTTAAGAGGCGTTTGTTCTAGGTTAGTGTACCAGCTTTCCAGAGTCAGTCGTTGAAAATAGTTTGTACTGTAAGTTAAGCACTGAGCAGAGTCCCAGTCAATGTTGTGGTTTGTCAGTTTATGATGAACAGCAATGTGATTGTTGGCATCACCATTTCTCGTGGCTCGTTTGTGTTCAGTCAGTCTCGTGTTAAGGTTTCTGCCAGTCTCACCAATGTAGGAAGCCTGGCAGTCGGAGCATTTGATCTTGTAAACTGCTCCCTGTCAGTCGTTAGGTTCGTCTCTGTCTTTCACGTAGGTCAGTAAGTGTCGTAACGTAGTTGTAGGTTTGTGGGCTACACGAATGTTGTAGGACTGTAGGATCCGTGAGATGGTCTCAGAAGTGCCCTTAATGTAAGGTATAGTCACTGTAGTAACAGGTGTAGGGTTCCTGTTCGTAGCGGCACGAAAATACTTTAGGAAATAAGTAACTGGAGTATCGAAAATAATTGAACTTCAACAAAGGAAATTCTAGATATTCCAGTGAACCTTTGAACAAGGGATAATTAAAGATCTCCGTGTTAAATTATTAGCAAAATGGTGTTAACTTGTGAGAATCGTTACAAGCTTGTTGCATGCAAATTATAGAGAAAATCTAATGACTAGATTTTCTAAAAATAAACAAAACCGATTTTAAAGGCCTGTTTATATTTATTCATGTTGCCATGGCAATGGCACATATGTCAGCTTAATCATCCAAAAACCAAAGCTGTCATTTTTGGCGACCGAGGGATCAAGGGTTTTAGAGAAAAAGGTGAATGAAACACAGGTATCTAAAACTGTGTTCAGTCACCTTAAGCTACAGCAGCTGAGTTGACAAGTGATAAAGGCATGGAAAATTGTACACAGACTATCCTCAGATAAATATTTCTTAATTTTTCTAATATTATGTAAATGAAAGAATACACTCCTGCATGCCTTGGTGATATGTGCAGAAACAGATATTTTTTCAGTAAAACCAGACTCCTAAATATCAAGCTCAGGCAACAGAGCAATATCATTATCAACAATATGTACCCAAATGTTGCAAATTAATCTATTTTAATAGCTGATACCATGTTGCAATAAATGTTTATCAACAACACCTCGGTTTTGTCATACTTAAGTAAGAGTCTATAATCAATCATCCAGCTTCGAATATCTGCAATACACCTTTCCAAAGCCCTCATTCCAACATCTTGATTGACTTGGCCATCTGGCTTGAAGCTTAAAATGAAGCCGAGTGTTGTTAGTAAAGCAATGCACATGTGGTAAGTGTTTTTCTATAACATTGAACAACTGAGATGAGTAAATAAAACTATAAATAGTAGAGGCCCTAAACAAGAACCTTGAGGTACCTGGCAATCCAGGTCGAAGCATCTAGAGTGTTCCACTGAAGAATATCTGCTGACTTCTATTAAACATTAACTATGTTTTGAACCAGTTCAGGACTATCCCCTGTAACCCAACTTTGTTTTGCAGTGCAGCACTTATTGTTAAGGTACAAAACTGAAATTGTTTTTGAAACAATGCTAAAATTGTTAAAATGTCATTATATCAACACTTGTTAGAACCACTTTTCAATTTCCTAGGATATCTACATGTAGTCAGACTGGTAATTATCCTTGTTTCAGGGTAACTATGAGGTTTGGCTTTTATTAATGGTGTGTTAGCCTACCATAGCTGTTTGCTAAAGAAGCAAAAAATAGTTTTTGTAAATAGAACAACATACTTTAAAGCCACATTACAAATATTTAACTACCAGATCACAAAAAAAAGCTATATTCTCTCCTCCTTACAAAATTCTTGAGCTTGTCAAGGCTAATGAAATCACACAAGTGTAACCTTAAATTCCGTTTAATGTTTGCTCACAAGCAAGTGTTCTACAAACTCACAACGGTAACCATAATTGTATCTTTAACTAACGGTTTATAAATGCAAATTATAATATTAACCTTACGAAAGAAACTTCCAAAACAGAAAACAATGAGGTATATTTGGTTCTTCTTGGAACTTTGTCAACATTTCTTTCCCTTGCTGAGGATGATGAAGTCACATTTTCCCTTTTCATTCTAATTTAAACTTCCAAACCAGCTTCGTCGTAATGTACCCTACAACATTGCCTGTTGTTGATCTAATGTGTCAAGTAACTTTTTAATAAGGGATTGTTTTCTGCTATGTTAAAAAGTGCTGACATATTTTAGGCACATCGTCAGACAGTTTTTGTTCGAGCGAGCCTCCAAAGTCTCGAAATTGGAGCTCGAAAAATGGTTTGGTGAGGCTACAGTATCTTGGCTGCTATGATTGATGTGTGCGTTTTATGCTGAAGAGTTCCAAAGGAAAAGCATAGTAATAAAGCAATAATTACTTACCAATACGAAAGCAGATATGTGTTTCGCCAATATGGCCGCCTCATTGATTCCTAGTGGTAGCGTGTTTTAAAATAACCCATTTAGGGTCCCCTAAGTGTGAACATTCGGTCTCTCAATCCATATTGCAATTTTCAGAGGTTGAGAAATTCTGACTAGATGTTAAAATTTGTTTATCGCAAACACTTTTTTTTTTATTCTTTGCACTTGCTTATTGCAGCGACATCGCAGTTTAGTTGGGCTTTTATTAAGCCGAAGCGGGGAGGGGTGGCGACGACACTTTCACTTCCGTCTACGGTCCACAATACACAAACGTCCGTCCACAAACTTCCGTCAACAAACTTCCGTCGATATTTGGTCCCCGTATGAATGAGCTAAAAATAAAGTGCTACGAGTTCTATCTTGTTATCTTATAAATTATACATTGATATGATTATACTGAGTCAAAGTTTCTCGGTGGACTATTATTCTTGTAACAAGAATAGAGCACAGATCGATAGTAGAGACATTCAGTACTCCTTCGGCTCTGATCGTGGAAAGAAAATGATGTTCCGTATTCTGTTGGATTTGTTTTTCTTCTCCTGTTTGACGGCAACAAGGTGGGAAAATCAATTGTACTTCGCGCCATTCACCTGTTTGAGTCAACTCAACGATAATCCCGGAAAGCGATCGGTATTTTACATGTAATAGATTTTATGCAAATTACGTGGACTACGCCAGTTTATCATCTTTTTGTTGGTCTCGATTTGTAATTTAGAAAAAATTACTTGTATATTATGTCTCCCATTGTTGATTAGGATTTTAATTAATTTCGAGATAGGATCAAAATTTTACCTCAATTGTGACCCCCGATTTAGTCAAAAACTCACTGAAATGGAAATTTCTTTAATTCCCTCAAAGAACGCTATGAAAATAAATCGCCCCTTAACTGTTGCTGATTTATTGCTTGATTATAGGGAACATATCTAAAACTTCAAATGTCAAAATTAAAATCATTTTTATTTTAACCATCAGAGGATTGAAACAGCAGAGATATAAAGTGTTGGAGATGGACTTACAAGGCAATCTTTACTTTCACAAGAACGCTCTGCTCTGCAAGTACCAGATCATCGAGCGACTGACCAGTGGAAAATATCATCTGGAAGAACAAAGCCCTATAGGTAATTTACTTACTTCATTGCGTAAAACGATTGAGAACTCAGAGCACCTTACTTACAACGCTTGATGTAATTTCTCTTTGCCTGTAAGATTGACATAAGCGCTTAAATTTTTGAAGTTTAATGACAGAACTGCCTCTCCCTCGACATTGTACAAAAAAACTCCGGTCGGGAAAAAAGCCATGACAACCTATATTTCAATACTTTTTCTTCCGTTACTTAACGCAGGAATGAGCAAGTCGTCTCCAGTGTTGAACTGCAAGGACTTGAAACAGAAAGCGCCATCACTCGTGTCAGGCGTCTATTGGATAGATCCAGATGGTGGTTCCCATGGTAACGCATTTCAGGCCTACTGCGACCAACAGACGGACGGTGGAGGCTGGACACTAGTTTGGAGTTACACCTTCACAGCCTACTCTAGTTTTAATAGTGGCGCAAACGCTGTCACGCCACGTCCAAGCTGGACAGCCACTGGAGCTAACACTCGAGTGTCCACAACAGTTCCTCTGAGTGAGACACATTATGAGGCCATGAACTTTTCTTTGTGGCGCAACATTGGGAAAGAATTCCTGATCAAGAGCAACATCAACAACTGGATCGCATGCAAGGAAGGCACTGGCAGCTTGGTGCAACAGAGGAAGGGGTCAATCACTTGTAAACTGGTTAAACAGGTTTCCAAGAAATGCGCTGCTGTGCCAACATCCTTCCAAGTGTTTGGCAATGGACCGGGCGTCAACCGAGGCAATCACTACTACTATTTTGATGGTAGCACAAGTGGTAACTGGCCTACTCATGATCCATGTGGAGCAAATAACGCAAATCAGTTAAAAGGTGTGGTTAATCCACACGGAAATATTTTTGTTCGTTAACAGCTAAGCTCTCGTTCCGTTTAACATGAAGTTACATGAAGGTTCAGTTTTCCAATGTTTTTGCAAGAGTTGTAACTGTTTTAAAGGGATAAGGTGTTTTCTCAACATTATACTGCGACAAGGCAGTTATATTCACGGGTGAAAATGGATCAGGATTTCGGTGGCTTTTTGGCCTTTTAAAGAAAGATAATCATGTCGGGTTTAATCAAGATTAAACTTTTATTTTTTTATATATATATTTTTTATTTGGTGTTTGCAATATTGTATATAGAAACCAGTGCTCAAAAACAAATAAATAGTAGTTTTTATGCTTTCGTAAAGCCACTGTTTGATTTCTTTTTCTTATTTTAAGTTAATATTCTCATTCGCCTTTCATTCTTTATTTTCCGCGATAGCAAATCGAAGGCTAATAGACCATTTTACAGATCTGTGCTCATTGATCAGACCTTTGAATAGAGGCGAGGCTAGAGTTGAATTTGTTATGATGCATACCATTGTGCTCAGGGATGTCATAGCCCTAGCTAGTTTAAGCATAACACGAAAAAATTGCAAATCTTTTCTACGCAGCGCAAAACAAAAGCACAGAAAATATAAAACTTAATAATACGCCAAATGATGTAGGTGCGCACTATCTCTCGAAAGACAGTTTTTGTGAACAGCTTGTCCCCTAGTTTTCTCGTATTTTTATTCGATCGTTGAACGCACGAGTACAATCGCGAGAGAACTTAACTGGGCGCAAGCGCGAAACGGGAGTTTTGACGGGGAAGGGGTAGGGACGGAGATAAGTCGCTCGCTTTGCTCGGTTCTTTGCCCCCACCCCCTCGTGCTTCGCACTCGCGTTCGCTTTTTCCTTTGTGTGCGTTGAAACCTAAACTGTCTAATGAACAGCGTCTGACTTGTAGAAGCATATTGTGCATGCCTTTGGGCACTTTTCAAGACGCGCACTTTTTTTCAGACGAGAAATTGCGCGGTTTACAAAATTATTGGTTATTTTACAAATTGATATCACGTGCCTTACAAGATATTGTGCTGGAATCAGTAACAAATTGATAGCGCGTGCTTTACAGATTGCGTATCGGTAACAAATTGAAATCGCGCGGTTACAAGATACTGGTATTTTACAGATGGTCTTTACTTAGTTTACAGAACTTTGAGTAGATTGCACAATTGCACAATTTTATGATGTTTCATAAAAGTGTGCATGACATTTTAACAAATAGGTTTATAGCATTGCGTTACGTTGTAATTGCACAGTTAACAATAATATAAGCCCATATTCCCACACTTTCCATCTTGGGAGATGGATGTTTATCTTCCCCTTCCTCCCTTGTTTTGGCTTCGTCAAAACCTCTTAATTGCTAATTGTCTAGACCCTCTCCAAAAAGCATCAGCTGTCATTTTCATTGTACGTTTTTTCCTTCAAACGTTAGTGGGGTCAGCAATGCCCTGTGGACGAGGTTGGAATTATGACTAAACTTCCATGACAGTTGCCATGGTAAAAACTTCATGAGAAAAAAACCCGAGCCGAGGAGAAAGCGAGTGAAAAAAAAAAAAAACCAGGAACTGTGGGAATTGAGGTAATATGAGAAATTGATGAAGACATGGAAAAAATAAATTCTGAAAAAAACACGTTTTTACTGAAAATTGTATTTTGTTTTATGTTTTTTTTTTCTTTTTTTTTTTCAGTTGTTTTCGTTCCTTTGAGCTTGAGAGAAGATTACAAAATTTTGTACCATTTCATCACGGCTAACAAGGAAATGGCTTAAATTGTTAACTGCATTATTCATCATACATTGCGGCATGTTCAAATACACAAATATTAACGACAGGAAAACTCTAATCTTATCTTGTCACTTCCAGCAAGCCCGCTTCACCTGTACGGATATAATTCCTGTTTTATAAACTTGAGAAACAAGAAAGACAGGCTTCAGACGTCACTCTTTTGGCGCCAAAAAACCAGTCTCGTTCGATTGTTTAGTTGATGGCCTTACCACTCATCAATGGTGCCGGATTAACTATAGATCGCTCTATTCGCTCGCGACTATTGCTGCAATGCTTGTTCAATTTAAACTAACCTGAATGAACAATATTGGCAGGTCTTAATTTGGCGCTGTTCTTTGAAAAATGCCGTTTTCCCGTCAGGATGAACAGGACTTCAGAGATGATTTCCAACCGGTTACATGTCGTCTATTTTTATATAAACGTAGGTCCGTACAGAATGTAAACCCAACAGCCGGCGCAAAAAAGAATGCTTTTGGCATATGTTTTCCATGAATTCGAAAACAGAAATCTCTAAATCAGTAAATAAATTAAATTGCCCTGAATTGACATTTACCGCTGTTATTACCGCTGCATCGCGGATGCTTTCTCTTTTCTTCTTTAAAAAAAGGAACTGACGATAACTCTTGATCGATTCTTGATATTACTTCTCATCGTCCTATTGCAATTACCTGATCGAACCTGAGACAAGTGCAAGTAAGAAAATAGGGGGAAATATTGAAAAGGCCAACACTTATACGACCCAGGTACCAAGATAACAGTTTCGTTTGTAGTATTTTCCTTAGAAATAAAAGCGGCATAAAATAAAGACTGTAAATAAACGATAATGACCTTAGTTTGGTCTGTTTTTAATAAACTTAATCAATTTTTCTTTGGCCCGGATCTTCGCATGTTCTCGGTTATTATCAAGTAGAAACTTTGCGTGGCCCTCCCACACACGTACGGGCGAAATCGCACGACAATAAAAATTCACCTGCTACACCGATAAACACCCAAAACACTTACATTAAACAAATGAAACTGAGCGAACGTGACTCTTATCATTGATCAATCAGGATAATAAGAAGTTTGCATGTTCAGGTGTTTTTTCTTGCTCCTTACTCTTTCTGGTTGCGAAAAAAGTGAAAACGATCGAACAAAACCAGTTTAAATCCCTCGTAGTTAGCATGTAAGGAAATGTGAATACGTCCTTATCATCAAGGATCAGATCGATAGTTGAAGTTCAGCTAGGGCTGAAATCTGGCTGGCCAACGCCCTATGTGTTATGTCCTTGAGCGCTGGAGTAAGAACATTTTTTTTTTTTCAAGGGGAGACCGTTGCATTTAAAGTTTTGTTTGGGGTACCCTCGATAACCCCAATTACGATTGACGAATATTCCATCTGAACGGTAACACGTATATCAAAATGTTTTTTGGAGTAAGCTCTTAACTGCAAAAATTTGTCCGGCTTTTGCCTTTGACAGGCTTCATCAATAAAACTTCTTAACTCGGCCATATTGACGCCTTTTTACAAAGCTATGGCTCCTGTAGAGTACAACCAACTCCAGGCCGTTTTACCTTAAGGTACGATTTTTGTTAAAGTTTAGAATTCGTAAAGCATTCCGTGAGCTGCTAATTATGACCTGGGCGGTCGCTACGCGCTACGATGTGCATCAACCATCTTACGCAAGACATATGGCCATCAGATCAAGTGCAAAATTAACTAAACAATGATGCATTTTTTTTTTCACTTCCTGTGCTCTTTCAGTCATAATTAATTTCCCTTTTGGTGTAAAAATTGAAACATTGCTCGTACAATATCATGATTCTATGACTGAATATTCTAAATGACGATTCTAAGTAAGCCATATGGATCAATTATTGGAGCTCAAAGTTTTCCATAGTTTACACAACCAAAAACGCAATTAATTTTGCCTCACAGTATATTGGTACAACAGATTACTGCCCGAGGCAGGTCAGTTGTACCCCACATACCGAAGATGGACCCCACAGAGCGAGTTACGTTAGAATTCAGCATTTACTTGTTTCCCGGCATGATGATCAATTATTTTGCTTCTCAGTTACACTCTGCTTTATTATTTGGATAATCCTGGGAGCACGGGAAGTCTTGTGGTGTGGTTGGCTACCCGCTAAAGCGTGATAGCGCTCCCACAAGTAAAATAGGTCATGTATGTCGTATGATAAAATATTTTATTTGAACAAGCTTGCTTCGTCAAGATGACTGGATATTTCCCTCGATCATGTTTGCGTGTGTGTTCACGGACAGCACATTCGACCGCGTCGCGGTCCATAAACACGGCCTGCAAAACAACTCAAGATCTTGACCGATATCAAGCCAACTCAGTACCACACGCTCGGACAATAACCAATGTTTATTTTTGTGATAATACCATGTCTAAATCTGACATGAATATTACGATATAAATATACATACCAATAAAATTGTTGTTGCTGTTGTGGTTGTTGTTGTTAATGGTAACCGATATCGAAATTTATTATCGTAGAATGAGACGCTAATTAGCAATAAGAAAACGTCAGGTCAACCTAGGCTCTTCTACAACGAAGTCTGAATACAGATGTCTCTTTATGTATACAGACTCTTTTGTATTTTATCAAGACAATCCATCTGCATTATCAACTTGTTTGTTCATGTAACTTAGTCTTCTGTACAACGTATTAATGTTTGCGCGAAGAAATCACAGCCTCTAATATCGGTCACTTTGCAAACTAATATATGGAATTTACTTCGTAAAAAATACCACGACTGAATGTAGATACAATTTAGGTACACATTATAATAGTCTAGCAGGTACACTTTTTACTCTAGCACAAACTTATTCCGAAGTCTTGTTATCCATTGTTTGCAGAGGTCTGTGTTAATCTTATCCTACATCGATCTCATTCCGATATTAGCACTATCATCAGTATCTCTGGATATATTACATCGGATTAGAGTTAGAGGAAGGAAGTCGAAAATCATCTTTTAAAAAAGCAAAGTCACACTACGACTGCGTAATTCATGCTGTAATGGGGTTTTTCCCGTTGGGCTGATCATGATGAGTCGGCTAATTATCGATATGCTTTGCTGACCTCAGTGGACAACAAAGTTTCGTATAGTGTGATCGTCCGGGTGAGTGTAGTTCTGAAAAGAACTGTTGTTGGTGACTGACGTTTCGACAACCTGAGCGGAAGTCATCTTCAGAGTCAAGTGAATAGTGTTGTCAGTCCATGATCTTATAAGTCTGGTCCGTTGAACGTGATTGGTCAGTATAACCATCATGGTATTGGCTGAAAGACTCGTGTAAAGTTTGTCATCAGTCATTGGTGGGTTTCGATCCGTCTGTTGTTAGTCAAATAGGTCGGTTTTTGGTCCGTGTATTGTTAAGTCGGTCTGTTAGAAGTCCGTTTGTCGGTTTCGTTTCTGTCATGGATAAGTCGTTTGTAAGGCGCCGGTAGTTGTTGACATCTGTTAAGAGGCGTTTGTTCTAGGTTAGTGTACTAGCTTTCCAGAGTCAGTCGTTGAAAATAGTTTGTACTGTAGGTTAAGCACTGAGCAGAGTCCCAGTCAATGTTGTGGTTTGTCAGTTGATGATGAACAGCAATGTGATTGTTGGCATCACCATTTCTCGTTGCTCGTTTGTGTTCAGTCAGTCTCGTGTTAAGGATTCTGCCAGTCTCACCAATGTAGGAAGCCTGGCAGTCGGAGCATTTGATCTTGTAAACTGCTCCCTGTCTGTCGTTAGGTTCGTCTCTGTCTTTCACGTTGGTCAGTAAGTGTCGTAACGTAGTTGTAGGTTTGTGGGCTACACGAATGTTGTAGGGCTGTAGGATCCGTGAGATGGTCTCAGAAGTGCCCTTAATGTAAGGTATAGTCACTGTAGTAACAGGTGTAGGGTTCCTGTTCGTAGCGGCACGAAAATACTTTAGGAAATAAGTAACTGGAGTATCGAAAATAATTGAACTTCAACAAAGGAAATTCTAGATATTCCAGTGAACCTTTGAACAAGGGATAATTAAAGATCTCCGTGTTAAATTATTAGCAAAATGGTGTTAACTTGTGAGAATCGTTACAAGCTTGTTGCATGCAAATTATAGAGAAAATCTAATGACTAGATTTTCTAAAAATAAACAAAACCGATTTTAAAGGCCTGTTTATATTTATTCATGTTGCCATGGCAATGGCACATATGTCAGCTTAATCATCCAAAAACCAAAGCTGTCATTTTTGGCGACCGAGGGATCAAGGGTTTTAGAGAAAAAGGTGAATGAAACACAGGTATCTAAAACTGTGTTCAGTCACCTTAAGCTACAGCAGCTGAGTTGACAAGTGATAAAGGCATGGAAAATTGTACACAGACTATCCTCAGATAAATATTTCTTAATTTTTCTAATATTATGTAAATGAAAGAATACACTCCTGCATGCCGTGGTGATATGTGCAGAAACAGACATTTTTTCAGTAAAACCAGACTCCTAAATATCAAGCTCAGGCAACAGAGCAATATCATTATCAACAATATGTACCCAAATGTTGCAAATTAATCTATTTTAATAGCTGATACCATGTTGCAATAAATGTTTATCAACAACACCTCGGTTTTGTCATACTTAAGTAAGAGTCTATAATCAATCATCCAGCTTCGAATATCTGCAATACACCTTTCCAAAGCCCTCATTCCAACATCTTGATTGACTTGGCCATCTGGCTTGAAGCTTAAAATGAAGCCGAGTGTTGTTAGTAAAGCAATGCACATGTGGTAAGTGTTTTTCTATAACATTGAACAACTGAGATGAGTAAATAAAACTATAAATAGTAGAGGCCCTAAACAAGAACCTTGAGGTACCTGGCAATCCAGGTCGAAGCATCTAGAGTGTTCCACTGAAGAATATCTGCTGACTTCTATTAAACATTAACTATGTTTTGAACCAGTTCAGGACTATCCCCTGTAACCCAACTTTGTTTTGCAGTGCAGCACTTATTGTTAAGGTACAAAACTGAAATTGTTTTTGAAACAATGCTAAAATTGTTAAAATGTCATTATATCAACACTTGTTAGAACCACTTTTCAATTTCCTAGGATATCTACATGTAGTCAGACTGGTAATTATCCTTGTTTCAGGGTAACTATGAGGTTTGGCTTTTATTAATGGTGTGTTAGCCTACCATAGCTGTTTGCTAAAGAAGCAAAAAATAGTTTTTGTAAATAGAACAACATACTTTAAAGCCACATTACAAATATTTAACTACCAGATCACAAAAAAAAGCTATATTCTCTCCTCCTTACAAAATTCTTGAGCTTGTCAAGGCTAATGAAATCACACAAGTGTAACCTTAAATTCCGTTTAATGTTTGCTCACAAGCAAGTGTTCTACAAACTCACAACGGTAACCATAATTGTATCTTTAACTAACGGTTTATAAATGCAAATTATAATATTAACCTTACGAAAGAAACTTCCAAAACAGAAAACAATGAGGTATATTTGGTTCTTCTTGGAACTTTGTCAACATTTCTTTCCCTTGCTGAGGATGATGAAGTCACATTTTCCCTTTTCATTCTAATTTAAACTTCCAAACCAGCTTCGTCGTAATGTACCCTACAACATTGCCTGTTGTTGATCTAATGTGTCAAGTAACTTTTTAATAAGGGATTGTTTTCTGCTATGTTAAAAAGTGCTGACATATTTTAGGCACATCGTCAGACAGTTTTTGTTCGAGCGAGCCTCCAAAGTCTCGAAATTGGAGCTCGAAAAATGGTTTGGTGAGGCTACAGTATCTTGGCTGCTATGATTGATGTGTGCGTTTTATGCTGAAGAGTTCCAAAGGAAAAGCATAGTAATAAAGCAATAATTACTTACCAATACGAAAGCAGATATGTGTTTCGCCAATATGGCCGCCTCATTGATTCCTAGTGGTAGCGTGTTTTAAAATAACCCATTTAGGGTCCCCTAAGTGTGAACATTCGGTCTCTCAATCCATATTGCAATTTTCAGAGGTTGAGAAATTCTGACTAGATGTTAAAATTTGTTTATCGCAAACACTTTTTTTTTTATTCTTTGCACTTGCTTATTGCAGCGACATCGCAGTTTAGTTGGGCTTTTATTAAGCCGAAGCGGGGAGGGGTGGCGACGACACTTTCACTTCCGTCTACGGTCCACAATACACAAACGTCCGTCCACAAACTTCCGTCAACAAACTTCCGTCGATATTTGGTCCCCGTATGAATGAGCTAAAAATAAAGTGCTACGAGTTCTATCTTGTTATCTTATAAATTATACATTGATATGATTATACTGAGTCAAAGTTTCTCGGTGGACTATTATTCTTGTAACAAGAATAGAGCACAGATCGATAGTAGAGACATTCAGTACTCCTTCGGCTCTGATCGTGGAAAGAAAATGATGTTCCGTATTCTGTTGGATTTGTTTTTCTTCTCCTGTTTGACGGCAACAAGGTGGGAAAATCAATTGTACTTCGCGCCATTCACCTGTTTGAGTCAACTCAACGATAATCCCGGAAAGCGATCGGTATTTTACATGTAATAGATTTTGTGCAAATTACGTGGACTACGCCAGTTTATCATCTTTTTGTTGGTCTCGATTTGTAATTTAGAAAAAATTACTTGTATATTATGTCTCCCATTGTTGATTAGGATTTTAATTAATTTCGAGATAGGATCAAAATTTTACCTCAATTGTGACCCCCGATTTAGTCAAAAACTCACTGAAATGGAAATTTCTTTAATTCCCTCAAAGAACGCTATGAAAATAAATCGCCCCTTGACTGTTGCTGATTTATTGCTTGATTATAGGGAACATATCTAGAACTTCAAATGTCAAAATTAAAATCATTTTTATTTTAACCATCAGAGGATTGAAACAGCAGAGATATAAAGTGTTGGAGATGGACTTACAAGGCAATCTTTACTTTCACAAGAACGCTCTGCTCTGCAAGTACGAGATCATCGAGCGACTGACCAGTGGAAAATATCATCTGGAAGAACAAAGCCCTATAGGTAATTTACTTACTTCATTGCGTAAAACGATTGAGAACTCAGAGCACCTTACTTACAACGCTTGATGTAATTTCTCTTTGCCTGTAAGATTGACATAAGCGCTTAAATTTTTAAAGTTTAATGACAGAACTGCCTCTCCCTCGACATTGTACAAAAAAACTCCGGTCGGGAAAAAAGCCATGACAACCTATATTTCAATACTTTTTCTTCCGTTACTTAACGCAGGAATGAGCAAGTCGTCTCCAGTGTTGAACTGCAAGGACTTGAAACAGAAAGCGCCATCACTCGTGTCAGGCGTCTATTGGATAGATCCAGATGGTGGTTCCCATGGTAACGCATTTCAGGCCTACTGCGACCAACAGACGGACGGTGGAGGCTGGACACTAGTTTGGAGTTACACCTTCACAGCCTACTCTAGTTTTAATAGTGGCGCAAACGCTGTCACGCCACGTCCAAGCTGGACAGCCACTGGAGCTAACACTCGAGTGTCCACAACAGTTCCTCTGAGTGAGACACATTATGAGGCCATGAACTTTTCTTTGTGGCGCAACATTGGGAAAGAATTCCTGATCAAGAGCAACATCAACAACTGGATCGCATGCAAGGAAGGCACTGGCAGCTTGGTGCAACAGAGGAAGGGGTCAATCACTTGTAAACTGGTTAAACAGGTTTCCAAGAAATGCGCTGCTGTGCCAACATCCTTCCAAGTGTTTGGCAATGGGCCGGGCGTCAACCGAGGCGATCACTACTACTATTTTGATGGTAGCACAAGTGGTAATTGGCCTACCCATGATCCATGTGGAGCAAATAACGCAAATCAGTTAAAAGGTGTGGTTAATCCACACGGAAATATTTTTGTTCGTTAACAGCTAAGCTCTCGTTCCGTTTAACATGAAGTTACATGAAGGTTCAGTTTTCCAATGTTTTTGCAAGAGTTGTAACTGTTTTAAAGGGATAAGGTGTTTTCTCAACATTATACTGCGACAAGGCAGTTATATTCACGGGTGAAAATGGATCAGGATTTCGGTGGCTTTTTAGCCTTTTAAAGAAAGATAATCATGTCGGGTTTAATCAAGATTAAACTTTTACTTTTTTATATATATATATTTTTATTTGGTGTTTGCAATATTGTATATAGAAACCAGTGCTCAAAAACAAATAAATAGTAGTTTTTATGCTTTCGTAAAGCCACTGTTTGATTTCTTTCTCTTATTTTAAGTTAATATTCTCATTCGCCTTTCATTTTTTATTTTCCTCGATAGCAAATCGAAGGCTAATAGACCATTTTACAGATCTGTGCTCATTGATCAGACCTTTGAATAGAGGCGAGGCTAGAGTTGAATTTGTTATGATGCATACCATTGTGCTCAGGGATGTCATAGCCCTAGCTAGTTTAAGCATAACACGAAAAAATTGCAAATCTTTTCTACGCAGCGCAAAACAAAAGCACAGAAAATATAAAACTTAATAATACGCCAAATGATGTAGGTGCGCACTATCTCTCGAAAGACAGTTTTTGTGAACAGCTTGTCCCCTAGTTTTCTCGTATTTTTATTCGATCGTTGAACGCGCGAGTACAATCGCGAGAGAACTTAACTGGGCGCAAGCGCAAAACGGGAGTTTTGACGGGGAAGGGGTAGGGACGGAGATAAGTCGCTCGCTTTGCTCGCTTCTTTGCCCCCACCCCCTCGTGCTTCGCACTCGCGTTCGCTTTTTCCTTTGTGTGCGTTGAAAACTAAACTGTCTAATGAACAGCGTCTGACTTGTAGAAGCATATTGTGCATGCCTTTGAGTCTAGTGTTGAAGTTGTGACAATTTTTTTGTTATTCCATTCGGTTCATCTATTTCCTCAGTTAACGCATAAAACAGCAATTACGTCAGTAATAACTGCTAGAGTGATGTGGTAAAAGAACATTTGTTTTAAAGTTGGGCACTTTTCAAGACGCGCACTTTTTTTCAGACGAGAAATTGCGCGGTTTACAAAATTATTGGTTATTTTACAAATTGATATCACGTGCCTTACAAGATATTGTGCCGGAATCAGTAACAAATTGATATCGCGTGCTTTACAGATTGCGTATCGGTAACAAATTGAAATCGCGCGGTTACAAGATGCTGGTATTTTACAGATGGTCTTTACTTAGTTTACAGAACTTTGAGTAGATTGCACAATTGCACAATTTTATGATACTTCATAAAAGTGTGCATGACATTTTAACAAATAGGTTTATAGCATTGCGTTACGTTGTAATTGCACAGTTAACAATAATATAAGCCCATATTCCCACACTTTCCATCTTGGGAGATGGATGTTTATCTTCCCCTTCCTCTCTTGTTTTGGCTCGGTCAAAACCTCTTAACTGCTAATTGTCTAGACCCTCTCCAAAAAGCATCAGCTGTCATTTTCATTGTACGTTTTTTCCTTCAAACGTTAGTGAGGTCAGCAATGCCCTGTGGACGAGGTTGGAATTATGACTAAACTTCCATGACAGTTGCCATGGTAAAAACTTCATGAGAAAAAAACCCGAGCCGAGGAGAAAGCGAGTGAAAAAAAAAAAAAAAACAGGAACTGTGGGAATTGAGGTAATACGAGAAATTGATGAAGACATGGAAAAAATAAATTCTGAAAAAAACACGTTTTTACTGAAAATTGTATTTTGTTTTATAGTGTTTTTTTTTTTCTTTTTTTTTTCAGTTGTTTTCGTTTCTTTGAGCTTGAGAGAAGATTACAAAATTTTGTACCATTTCATCACGGCTAACAAGTAAATGACTTAAATTGTTAACTGCATCATTCATCATACATTGCGGCATGTTCAAATACACAAATATTAACGACAGGAAAACTCTAATCTTATCTTGTCACTTCCAACAAGCCCGCTTCACCTGTATGGATATAATTCCTGTTTTATAAACTTGAGAAACAAGAAAGACAGGCTTCAGACGTCACTCTTTTGGCGCCAAAAAACCAGTCTCGTTCGATTGTTTACTGTAGTTGATGGCCTTACCACTCATCAATGGTGCCGGATTAACTATAGATCGCTCTATTCGCTCGCGACTATTGCTGCAATGCTTGTTCAATTTAAACTAACCTGAATGAACAATATTGGCAGGTCTTAATTTAGCGCTGTTCTTTGAAAAATGCCGTTTTCCCGTCAGGATGAACAGGACTTCAGAGATGATTTCCAACCGGTTACATGTCGTCTATTTTTATATAAACCTAGGTCCGTACAGAATGTAAACCCAACAGCCGGCGCAAAAAAGAATGCTTTTGGCATATGTTTTCCATGAATTCGAAAACAGAAATCTCTAAATCAGTAAATAAATTAAATTGCCCTGAATTGACATTTACCGCTGTTATTACCGCTGCATCGCGGATGCTTTCTCTTTTCTTCTTTAAAAAAAGGAACTGACGATAACTCTTGATCGATTCTTGATATTACTTCTCATCGTCCTATTGCAATTACCTGATCGAACCTGAGACAAGTGCAAATAAGAAAATAGGGGGAAATATTGAAAAGGCCAACACTTATACGACCCAGGTACCAAGATAACAGTTTCGTTTGTAGAATTTTCCTTAGAAATAAAAGCTGCATAAAATAAAGACTGTAAATAAACGATAATGACCTTAGTTTGGTCTGTTTTTAATAAACTTAATCAATTTTTCTTTGGCCCGGATCTTCGCATGTTCTCGGTTATTATCAAGCAGAAACTTTGCGTGGCCCTCCCACACACGTAGGGGCGAAATCGCACGACAATAAAAATTCACCTGCTACACCGATAAACACCCAAAACACTTACAGCAAACAAATGAAACTGAGCGAACGTGACTCTTAGCATTGATCAATCAGGATAATAAGAAGTTTGCATGTTCAGGTGTTTTTTCTTGCTCCTTACTCTTTCTGGTTGCGAAAAAAGTGAAAACGATCGAACAAAACCAGTTTAAATCCCTCGTAGTTAGCATGTAAGGAAATGTGAATACGTCCTTATCATCAAGGATCAGATCGATAGTTGAGGTTCAGCTAGGGCTGAAATCTAGCTGGCCAACGCCCTATGTGTTATGTCCTTGAGCGCTGGAGTAAGAACATTTCTTTTTTTTTTTCAAGGGGAGACCGTTGCATTTAAAGTTTTGTTTGGGGTACCCTCCATAACCCCAATTACGATTGACGAATATTCCATCTGAAAGGTAACACGTATATCAAAATGTTTTTGGAGTAAGCTCTTAACTGCAAAAATTTGTCCGGCTTTTGCCTTTGACAGGCTTCATCAATAAAACTTCTTAACTCGGCCATATTGACGTCTTTTTACAAAGCTATGGCTCCTGTAGAGTACAACCAACTCCAGGCCGTTTTACCTTAAGGTACGATTTTTGTTAAAGTTTAGAATTCGTAAAGCATTCCGTGAGCTGCTAATTATGACCTGGGCGGTCGCTACGCGCTACGATGTGCATCAACCATCTTACGCAAGACATATGGCCATCAGATCAAGTGCAAAATTAACTAAACAATGATGCATTTTTTTTTTTTTTTTTTCACTTCCTGTGCTCTTTCAGTCATAATTAATTTCCCTTTTGGTGTAAAAATTGAAACATTGCTC
Source organism: Orbicella franksi (assembly GCF_964199315.1). Lineage (NCBI taxonomy): Eukaryota > Metazoa > Cnidaria > Anthozoa > Scleractinia > Merulinidae > Orbicella > Orbicella franksi. The sequence continues at coordinate 4,747,956 of NC_138155.1, forward strand.
GTACAATATCATGATTCTATGACTGAATATTCTAAATGACGATTGTAAGTAAACCATATGGATCAATTATTGGAGCTCAAAGTTTTCCATAGTTTACACAACCAAAAACGCAATTAATTTTGCCTCACAGTATATTGGTACAACAGATTACTGCCCGAGGCAGGTCAGTTGTACCCCACATACCGAAGATGGACCCCACAGAGCGAGTTACGTTAGAATTCAGCATTTACTTGTTTCCCGGCATGATGATCAGTTATTTTGCTTCTCAGTTACACTCTGCTTTATTATTTGGATAATCCTGGGAGCACGGGAAGTCCTGTGGTGTGGTTGGCTACCCGCTAAAGCGTGATAGCGCTCCCACAAGTAAAATAGGTCATGTATGTCATATGATAAAATATTTTATTTGAACAAGCTTGCTTCGTCAAGATGACTGGATATTTCCCTCGATCATTTTTGCGTGTGTCTTCACGGACAGCACATTCGACCGCGTCGCGGTCCATAAACACGGCCTGCAAAACAACTCAAGATCTTGACCGATATCAAGCCAACTCAGTACCACACGCTCGGACAATAACCAATGTTTATTTTTGTGATAATACCATGTCTAAATCTGACATGAATATTACGATATAAATATACATACCAATAAAATTGTTGTTGCTGTTGTGGTCGTTGTTGTTAATGGTAACCGATATCGAAATTTATTATCGTAGAATGAGACGCTAATTAGCAATAAGAAAACGTCAGGTCAACTTAGGCTCTTCTACAACGAAGTCTGAATACAGATGTCTCTTTATGTATACAGACTCTTTTGTATTATATCAAGACAATCCATCTGCATTATCAACTTGTTTGTTCATGTAACTTAGTCTTCTGTACAACGTATTAATGTTTGCGCGAAGAAATCACAGCCTCTAATATCGGTCACTTTGCAAACTAATATATGGAATTTACTTCGTAAAAAATACCACGACTGAATGTAGATACAATTTAGGTACACATTATAATAGTCTAGCAGGTACACTTTTTACTCTAGCACAAACTTATTCCGAAGTCTTGTTATCCATTGTTTGCAGAGGTCTGTGTTAATCTTATCCTACATCGATCTCATTCAGGTATTAGCATTATCATCAGTATCTCTGGATATATTACATCGGATTAGAGTTAGAGGGAGCAAGTCGAAAATCATCTTTTAATAAAAAAGCAAAGTCACACTACGACTGCGTAATTCATGCTGTAAATGCGGTCTTTCCGTTGGGCTGATCGATCATGATGAGTCGGCTAATTATCGATATGCTTTGCTGACCTTGGACAACAGAGTTTCCAGCGTTGGAGGGTCGCCCCATGAATTCAGGTTATCCATGGAACTCTTCAAATATAGGCCATACTGTGATAAATTTCTGGTAATTATATGCCCATTATATATATGGCAAGCTTCTAGATGCCGTGGGACACTGGTTGTAATTTCATTCTGTTCTAACACTGCTTCTGGCAAATTGGCCTCCAGAATCGAGCTTATTCGACTCTATCTGACTATAAAAAAGTACGAACTAAATAAGCCACCCGTTTTCATCGATCGCGCCCTGCTTAATGCGGTTTGTATACATTGTTTTCAATAAAACAGACAAGCAAATACATGGAATTGCAGTGTTATCAGTAATGAGGCTCGACTATAAAGCATGTGATAAGATCTTGCTTAAACACAATCATACTTACCTATCCATGCATATTGTGCGCTATAAAATGATTGAAGTAAAGTAGAACCTCGTTAATCCGGTCACCAACGGGCCACTAAAATCAGGGCTAGCTGTATTAACGGGGTGACCGTATCAAAGGGGTTCTTTAAATAAGAAAATGACTGACTGAGCTTTTGTTCGGGCCAGAATAAATTGGCCGTAATAACGAGGTGGCTGTGTTAACGGGGAGGTCGTAAGAAGGGGTTCCACGTTTTGCAAAAAGTTGAATCTCACGACTTTGACAAATATTCTGAACAGGATAACAGCGAGTCAAAAAGATAACAATGTCTTTGTTAGCAACTTACTAGTAATTTTATTACAGATTTCTGAAATTTTTTAATTTATTCCTTTGAGTTACTGTCTTTTTGACTGTAGTTTGCTCCAGTATTGCTTTTCGGTCAAGGAACCCCTAACGCTTGAACTTTTGTCCAAGGAACTTATTTTAAAAAAAAAATGCATGACAATCTAACTTCCTTTTAACAACAAAGTACTTTACCGCAAATAACCTTTGACATCACTAATTGGCCAATAGATTAAAGTTCACATTTTAATCTCAGTTTCACCTTTTACAGTTGAAATGGTTTGAATCTAGACTAAACTAATCTCTCTTCAATTTTCTACTTTGCTGTGCGACGTTCAAAAGTCAGTTGAATAAGTATTTCGAGAGATGCTGCCGTGAAAATAGTACTTTGAAAATTTGTCAGCGCTTGTACATGTTTTGCCGGAAATATTTTATCACCGCGCTCCCGGTCATTGGACTTCACGTGGTAAATGAACTATCGCTCAATAAGTACGCCTGCAGTTCTCCACATTTTAAAAGATTAAGAGATTACGACCTCACCGAGGGTTACGAGAGGGGTAAGATTAATTGAAGGGGATTTTACTAAGTAGGGGGATTGGTACAGAGTTGTTGATGGGGAAAGACGCTCAGATCACGACACGAATTTACTGGGGGCACGGCCGTCGCACGAGTTCTAAGGCAGCTAGGGGAAAAATTATCATTTAGCGTTGGACAGGCCTCAACCTCTTGCATAGTGAGTGTGACACGACAGAGCAAGCGAAAAGTCCGTAATGGCTTTCCATGTGGGCCAGAGAGCCCATAAACACAGCGCTTTAAAATCTTTAACCTTCTATACTTAAAAAGCGACGAGTCCGTAGGTTACTGAGAAGCTTAAAAGTTTCGATTCATGGCCAGACATCTTTTGTTTATCATTTTTTTTTTAAATGGGAGTCAGAAAACAATGTTTTGATCACTCGAAACGATCGAAGCATTCTGTTCTCATTTTAATTGACACCTCCGTTTTATCATATTAGAAAGGATTACCTTTATAAGATCCTTTGCTTGAATCAGTTCTACATTATCTTAGCCGGTAACTGATCGAAGTACGAAATAGCCGTAAGATTTTTAAACTGAGCGTTGAATAATTTTAAAATAACTGTCAGCGGGGATGGCAGAATTTTGCCTGAATATCCTGTTAACGTTAAATAGCTAATACATGATATTAAAGCTTAGCTTTTTAAGTGTTACTTTCGGCGCCAAATAAACCCGCTATTTCCTGTACTTTCCGCTCATCAAGCCACTTCCGACCAAAATTTTTACCGCGCATGCCCGGTTTAAAAACGAACGACTGAATGGATATCTGAAATGAGCGCGAGGTTATTTCTAAACCGGACGTACGCTTTTATATAAACGTATAACGAGCGGAAGCTTTTCGATTCCCTCAGTAGAGCATAAACGTGCAACTGATCACAGGCGTGCAAAACATGTTACAAAAAAACGTCGATGAAGATGTTTACAATGAATTCGGCGAAGAAACTAATTTTAAAGGGGAACCGATATAAAAGTTCAGTTCATTAACGTGATTTCTAGGTTTTCACCGGTTGTTAAAATTTGCGGGCGTTTTAATTTCGTCTTAATATCGACGGTTGTGTTATTCATGGCTTACTGAAGAGAACAGCTTTTCTTTTGGTATTTCCCTTAGAAATAAACGCTTTAGTAAAACACCATAGCATATAAAAAGTAGTAATGATTATCATATTATTTTTGGCTTGCTTTTAATAAATTACAATGAAGTGCCCTTTGGCCTTGAGCTTTGCAAGTTGTCACACAGTAACAGGCGAAAACACGGAAGCCCTCCCACCCAGGCACGAAATCACACGATGCGGAATGTAATATTCACTGCTACACCGGAAAACACTCTGTGAGAAATCTGCGAACGTGACTTTTGACAAATTTTTTTTTAAATATTAAGGAAGCGATTTATTTACCGGCGATTGATGTGCAACAGAACGGCTCCTCGCTTTTATAAACTGTTTCAAGATTTTTTTTTTTTCTCAACTAATCATAAAATCAATATAGATAGTCTCTGTTCGACATCACCAATAAAAAAACAATTCTCAAATTCCAAAATTCACTCACTCTGCATAGGTCCGTCTTATACTAGACCAGTAAATTCGTAGACGTTTGACCTTGTCACGCAGTGCTAACTGGACAAAGTTTGCAACTCGTAAAAAGTTAATGCAACCAGTTTCTATCATGTTGTCGATCAAGGGGCGCTGCTTCGCGAGTACCAAATATACCTGCCTGCGACTTTATATTGCAGAATCATACAAAATATTTTGTCTTGGTGTTGCATTTTGTAACACGATCCATCCTTAAATGTTACCTACGTTTTCACTGATGGACAAAGAAATATATATATATTGATAAAGCTATACTTCAAAGCTTATGTTTTTGAGTATGGGTGGCGCTTGCGCTCGCGTGTTTCGCAGAAGTAGAATTTCCGCGGCATTCAAGATCTCTGACCTGATGTTAAGTAATTTCAAGTGCTGCTCTACACATTGTAGAGACTCTCAGAGTTACAATGGTCCAGTTTCAATGACGACATTTTTTTTTAACTTTTTCGTATCTTATATACTTTGAAACTCTCATGTCGAGGTCACAATTGCACAAACATTTTCTTTTCTTTCGATTTATTTTGTTATAAAAGACATCTTAGAGTTGAAAGTTAATTAGCCTTCGCTATCGTCGCTATCTCTACAACACAAAAAATAAACCGTTTCGCTGACGGTAGCTGCTTTTGTATCGTGTCTGTATTGTCTGGAATCAATGACAAATGCCCGAAGGCAAACTCTTCATTTTAACATCGGTTCTTTTTTATTAAAAACTTTTTTGGTGCGGACAGCCTCGTGATACAACGGGCTAACTACCTCTGGCGTTTAGACTACTTTAGGTTGGATCTGACAAAGAGAACTATGTTTAATAGCGGGCCTTATTGACGACCGACAGCATGCTATTAACCTATATTCCATCTTGCGCTAAAATTATCGGCTCGACGTCTATTTTAGATAACTATAATGGGAATTTAAATGGCCTGCATTTTGAAATTATTCGCGTTGTATTCTGAGTTTTCACCAATATGACAATCCGTTTATTTATTTATGTATTTTTTCTTTTTACAAATGCACCAAAACATAGTGTATTTCCAAACGTATCATTTTAAATTTACAACATTATCAGAAGCAAACATTATACGTGCATTCACTCAGGCATAATTTTACAAAGAATCTAGTTGCGATCAGTCCCAATTTTCAGTTGTTTGTTCCTTAGGAATCACGAGGCTTAATTTGCACCACTATCAGGAAAACCATCTCGGCGACTCTTGCTTGATCAGGCCTGTTTCACAATGATTTATTTCCAGGTTATTTAACGGACGCATTTAATAATTTTCATAAAAATTAGACATTCTGACCAGTCAGCTGTGCAGTTTTCATTGGGAATTAACAAAAGTCCTTCAAGACAGATTCAGACAGACGCCGGTTCCATTTTGCCCTTAAGCTCTCTCAGTCTGACCTCAAAGAAAAATTGTTATTTTATCATAAAACATGGCTAAACGCACGAAACATTTCAACGCAACCCTCTAAAACTTTGTTGCCCACGATGTGTTTACGCGTTTGGTTTCTCTTCAGTGTGTGTTGTGTTGCTAGACGCTGGTGTTAAATGTTGTATCAAGCTTGAGAGATGGCCAATTTTGCATCAGAGCATGCGCACTAGTTTGGTTTGGTGTTTTCAAATGTTCAGACATTTCCCTATATCGCCGTGGCTCCTAACATTAACTCCTGCACAATACTTGCAGTTAAAATTCCTCTGGTCTGCTCTTACTCAAACATGACCAAGTTTGATCTATTTTGCCTTCTCTTTTAATATTCCACCGAAGTAGAGCTACTTGAATCTGACAATGCCGTCGTCGATACAACTCGAAGCCCTCCACATACTTCAAGGCTCCAAGGGCACATGGAGCCAATGAGAGCACTTGTTATATGTTGACACTATTATGAAATTCAGCAAAACCTATTCCCTCAAGTTTCCGCATAATTCTACGAGCGTCTGGGTTTAGCCTACTTCCTCGTAACATCTCACTGCAGCACGCTCGTGGTGAAACAACATTGTAAAATGTGTTAAAATTCTCGTGCGTTTGACCGGCCCTTTTCGAGACCTTTATACTAATGTGGTTTGCTTGAAAATGTCTTAGTTGAGAATTTGATATTATATCAATACTATTCAGGTGATAAGCTTGTTTATTCTCCAAGCCATTCTTCCTCGCAAAGTACTTCATTGGAAACAATTAGGTATTATGATACCGGCCCACGCAAACAGTCACGCGTTATAAATTTGGATGAAATTTGCTGTTAAATACTGGCGTAGCCAGCTGACTGCGGTAAAAATTACATATAATCACATACAAAAACACTAGCGAAAAAATATACTAGTACAATTTACTCTTACACAGATTAGTTGCTGATTTTTGTAGCGGAGTTTTAATCTCATCTTGGCTCATATCCAGATCTTAGTGTTCTAACCATAGTGTCCGGAAATTTTTCATTGCGGGTGGGAACAACTGCGAAAACATGATGCTCACCCTAGACATGTCAACATGACTCTTGTGGGATGACTTGTAATTCTTGTTTTAACACAGTCTTTAGTTGCAGCAAATAGCAGAGACGAGGCGATCATTTTTTCTGAATGCATTGTTTGGCCAACCTTTGACATAAACAGCGCCATATTTGCAAAGCCCAAGGGTTCAGGCAATCAGTGAAACTCGTAAAAAATATTGTCCGTAAAAAAAAATTGGTCGCAATTATATGTCCAATGTGAACCTAAGCTAGATACACGATCGGTGCTTCTTGTTACAAGTAGCTAATAAATCCGGCAGTTTCAAGATCTGCAAGATCGCTTGTCCTACTTTTTCAGTGACCTCTAACCTGCTCTACTTTCCAGTCACAATTCTTTAGTGCAAAAGGAAGTGTATCTTAATCAGAAGTTTACACCGCGCGCTGTTTTCACACCTTGCGCTGTAATCATCGTAACAGACCTCTCGACGCACATCAAGTTTTAAAACAAGATTTTAACAGCGCGCTACAAATTGAAACGCCGCCACCGGATTTGTACGCGTGTTGTGTGACTTTTAGTTTTCTTTTTTTAAGAATATAACTGTAATACGAGCTTCATTATAGTTATTTTATCAAGTGAACTGAGAGCATGATATGGTGAACTGAGAGCATGCATTCAGCATTTGCGTGATCGCGTGATCGTGATGGCCTTGAACTATCGTCAATTCACGTGATCTTTGTAGCGGAATTTTGTAATCGAGAGTTTTTCTCCTCAAGAGACATGATTATGCAACAATGTTTATAAAAGACGCTTGATTAAACAAGACAGTTATTCTTTCATTGAAAGATACTTTCGAATGTCACCTACAGATGCTTTCCTTGTAATTAAGCCGAGCAGGTTTTGTTGAGAGCTCCTGTTCAAATGAGGCCTTCTACATGCACATGTTGTGCAGGGTCGATGGCGGTCGGGAGGCAGTGACTGGTGTCGATTTTGGAATCAGTAAATACGCACTGCTAAAAACAATGGCAGAGCTCATTGAAAATGGGATATATAAACATCGACCTAACTGGGACCAAAAAACTAATAAGTCGATTCGTTTGCCCGTGTCGGGTAGGTCTTCCGCTAAAGGTATAACGAGGTTTAACGATGCGAGTAGAGCTGTGAGAAGTCAATCGTTTCGCGAACTCAGTACACGCGACTCTAAACAGATCATGACTGTAACAACGTTGTAAGTTTCTAACTGGCCGACAAAGTGCCTTATTTCAAATTATATATATGTTTTTTCTTGTCTTAAACTGATAGGAAATAAAGACCTAGATTAGTTTAGCCCGCTTTTAATTTAGACTTTCGAGCTAGTTTCTTACATCTACCCTTCGATCAGAAAGACTGTGGATAGCAACAGAAAACCGTGGAAAGATAAATTGGTGGCATCGGTTGAATAAGAACTTTGAGATTCTAGTAATTAGAAAAGTAGTGCCTCTTTTGTCCCTGAAAAATGATTAACCGACACACAAAACACTATCTGAAACGGAACAAAGAGATTTGACTTGTCTCCTGGAAACTTCGGCAGCCGCAAAAAATGTAAACAACATTGTCCGCACCAATCAGGTTAAGATAAAAATAATTAAAATAAAGCCTTTGGGCATTTGTAATCGATTCCAAACAATACAGACACGATACAAAAGAAGCTACAACGAAGCGTTTTCAAAAGGCTGGTATATTTTTAATTGCCTTCTTTTTGCTTTCAATCAGTCTTCAGTTCGCCTGCTCGTTTTGTTTTACATTGACTTGTAAGTACACACACTGAGGAAGGAAGGATGTGATGAACCTAAGTGCTGACGTTTCCGAAGAAGTTTCATTGGAAAGTAAACAGCCCTTTAATTTGCCATGAAGTTTTCAAGACAAATTAGTCAAGATTAGACCTGAAAACAAATATAAATATTCAAAAATGCCCGTGACCTTTGGAATAATAGACTGCACGTACTTGCCCTAAACCCCAAGATTCACTGATGAGGAATGGTGGGCACTTAAACAATTTCCTGTCTGCATTAACTTTAATTTAATTTTTTTTTCGATCTTTTAAAGTGGCGGTCTTGCATTGCGGGTTGGATTTCAAGGAACCGAATTCCACCGTGCGTTGTTTTTCTGTACATTGCAGAAATTTTTTCACGTTTCTAGCGACAAAATAGTTTTTTAAGTATCAGTTTTCGAGGAACAAAACTTGACATTTTCCCTGATATCGCGGAACTCGCACTTGAAATCGTTTATGTATATCTTATCAGATTTGTTTCAATGCAACCCACGCCAAACCGGTAACTGGTTCATTTCAAATTCATATGTCTGTTCAAATTTGTCATTTGTATATCAGGTTGAAAACATTGCTGTCTAAATGCTGCATCGTGATAGTTTTTTGGATATTTTTTGGAGCTTAGAAAGTCAATCGTTGCGAGTTTCTTCATTTTCTCATTCTCTCACTGAGATTCAGAATTAAAGATTTATATCACGTGAATAATCTGGACTACGCGCTACGTTATTTACTATCAAGTAAACATTGTACAGACCTGAAATGTATCAGGGTTTGCAAACTACAATTACATATTCAACCAAACGGGAAAAAAAAGTTGATTGAAACTTTAGACCAACGTTTATAAAACTGAGTCAGCTAGGAATATTATTTTGGGCGATCCTTGTTCTATTTCAAAAGTTCATTGAAATTCATATATTCGATATTAGACGAAAAGGCTTAACTGACGTCAAACAAAACAACAACAATCTCGTGACTTTCAAATATTGATTACTAACAGCAGTGACACAAGGTTTAAATTCCATTAAAATCCCATGTTTTTCACTTCGAATTTAATTCCAAGAGCTAATTGAGCAACATTTTGCGATTTGGCATTTAGAGAAGAAGTTACAAGTGCTGCAGTATCGCCGAGAGTGACATGAATCTGTGAGCAAATATCTTTTCAGCTATAACTTACTCCCGCTAAACGCTGACGTCTTCCACTCAATCGACTAAAATAGCGTGACGTTAAAGAACAAATCCACTTAGTGACAAAAGGAAGCGCCTAGAAACAATGAAGAGAATTAAGAAGTACTAAATAATGACAAGGTAGAAAGATTTAGACCACTTTACAATCGAAACAATTTTGATATTGGGACTTCCGCGTATAAACTTGTCAACAAACATTGCGCGGTTGTGAACGCATTAAGAACAAGTGAAAACAGTGTACGGTACAATCGACCAATCATTGCCATTGACGTCACAATAGCCTTGTCACCTCGTCCTTTGTCACGCCCCCTTCGTTCCCACCTATCCCGTTGACTATTTGGTTGTAATATTAGAGCGGCAAAGACGCACAGGGCGCTTTTGTATTTCTTCGCCGAAATTTCATAGCGAGACGGTAATCCGATTCCTTCCAAATCTTCCTCAATTTGAGCAGACACGTTGAGAAACGTTTTGACACATTTTTTACGGCTGTAAAAAGCTTCAGCGAAGAAGACACACTCAGTCGAAGAATCTACAACGTGGTACAAGGAGCCCCCAGCAGTGTAAACTGAACAGATAAACATGGTGTTCGTGGACGAAGATAGAAAGCCTTTGCACGCCGCAGATTGGACGATAATAGCGGTTTATTTCCTGGCTTGTATCATTGTTGGACTGTGGGTAAGTTTAACACTTCTTAGTTCTTTTGCGAGGCATTATACTAATGGCCATATTTGCTCTGTACTGGTCGCTTTGCAAAGGGGTCGTCTCGTAGTAACTCGGATGATCGATCCAGTGAATATTTGCCAGCGTGGCTTATGCAAATCTTTAAATTCTGCAAGGTTTCGACTGTGAAACTGGCTAGTATTTGCCTTTTGCAGCTAAAATATCATTCAATTCGAGAAAGAAAATCGCCTGGCAACGAACCATCACACGGCGAAATGAAGATGTTTTTACGATGCGATTCAAAGCGGTTTTCAATTTCCTTCGCCCGTGTGGGAACTTAGAGTAATTGAAGATTTATACTGCGAAGCGTTGTTTTAAACCTACTGCACAAAACTGCGCGTCTCGTTAATCACCTTTTGTGTGAATTGTTAAATGAATGGCAAAGTAAATCACGCTATATAAAGTGGCCCGGTTTTTTTTAAAGCCTTCTTAGGCACGGGACCAATTGCCTTTCTACTTACGGTATGTGCGAAAGCTACTTATGAATGAGCGCTCGGAACAAGATCTGCCCTTGAATCACTTTATTTCTGCAGCTGTTATTTGGAAAGGTGAACAACGGCGAGGTTTGTCTGCGACATATGTTTAAGCGAAACTTTCGGTGTTATTATGTAAGCGGCGGATGAGCGCCGCGTATCAATATTACTTACACTGCAACTGTATTTGCAGTGCAACGACGCTCCCTGATTGGTCAGTCATGCGTGTAGCTTGACGCCACAGGCAATAAGTACTTCAAAAATACAGCGCGAAAGAATGCATTACGTATCTGGTCTTTATCAAGACTCTTAGCCATTAGAAAAGCCCTTTTAACCTTTGTTTTGCAAGAACCGCTAATTTATGAGTGAATTAGTTCTGCCAGCATTGATTCATTTTAATTTGCTGAATGTTTTCTTTTCAAAATACGTGTAGTGGAACAAGATTTCTTATAATTTGCAAATAAAATTTACCAAGAGCAAACCAGTTGCAATAAAGCAATCCTTCAAGTGAATTTGCTATTCTTGCTCTTTTTACCGCAAATTAGCCCGTCAATTTGCATAAAATCCAGCCTTTTATTACTAGAACAGACATTCCACATCAGTCATAATTGTTGTTTACCAAATGATGTTCCTGTATTGAATTTGAGTCAAGTACACCATCTGAAGCAACCATCACTTCAAAATGGAACTAAGCAAATTGATGTGACTTTCATTGTGGGTACGAGTCCACTTCAGTCCCCTCTTCTTTTAATTTATTACAGCTCAACAGTGTATTCCTTTATATGTATGCATGTACTTAAAGGAATACGCTGAAAGAAATATACCTGAAATTATGTCATGCCAGGTCAGTACCAGGTGAAGTTGGCACTGTTTGAATGCTGTTCCAGTCAAGATTTTTGCTCCAGTTTGAAGACTTGCACCAGCTTGCTTGGTTCAGTATTAAGTCAGTCTCAAAGCATACTAGAACAGGTTTCATCATCCAAGCCCTGAGGGGGTCATGTGCGCCCTGCTGGATGTAGTTCGCAAAGAAAACAAAAGTGTCCGTACATGAAAATACATGTATAAGCGGTATGAAACCATGTCATCGTATACTGGACATGGTATATTGTATATTAGACTAACACTGGCACAAAGTTTAAACAGCTTTTTCTTCCCATGGTTTAGCACATGACCAAACTATGGGAAAACCATGGTGTTTGGACCCAAGGGCCTGGGGTCACTGGCGGGATTTGAATTACGAACCAAGATCAATTCAGTATTTGTATCATTCTCTCAGACCCAAATAAATCCATCTGTGGTCAATACTTTGTCCTGATATAAATAAATTTTTTTAAGGATGTGATCAGTGCTGATTTGTTCATAAATCTGGCTTGTATATTTAGACTTTCCTCAGACTGTCTAGCGATATATTTGATACAGTGTATGTACATTTTTGTGGTTTTAATGAGGTTGTAACCACAGTTTCATATAAATTTGTTCAAAATGGCTAGAGAATCTGATAAGTGTGTGCCACCAGTCTGCAAAAATGCGTCATCAACAATATTGCATGTGTTCATATTGTGTTCAATTGTGTCTGCAAATTGTATGATTTAGATAAAAATCAAGCAATTAATGCTTGAGAAATACCTTGAGCAATTTTAATGGCAATTTAAGAGGTGTTGTAGTAATTGAAGATTTTTGAACCTGCTATTCCACTCAAGATGCATTTGTTAAAAATATCTTTGGAATGGTAAACAATATCCATTTGATATTTATTACTATCACTGAACGTAGGAAAACTGCGGAGCAAATTCTATTGTGAGATCAATGTTGCCCAACTCAGAACAAAGGCATAGCTTGTGTCTTATTTGAAGTTGGCTTAATTTGCTCAGCGTTACCCTTGCTTACAGTATACATGAAGATAGATTTATTTAGTGTTTTGACAAAGCTTGAAAAACCATCTACTGTACACTTAATTCTGTTGGCTATGTAAATGTACAATGTAAACAAACAGATATGTCAAGGGTTTTTTGGCCAGTGTGGAAGGCCAGGAAAAAAAGATTGTTGTATCATGGAATAATTGAGAAAAATAATAATCTTTATAGGGTAATCTACCAATTTAAAGTATTTTAAACACTGTAATTAGATTCTTTGCACTCTTTGTTTTGGAACAGCGTGCAGTATTACGTAACAATTGTCAATTCACCCATATCTATAGCCTATATTTGCATGTTCCAATATAGGGCAAAACAACAGAAACATCGAGTAAATGTAAGGGTACTTCTTTACATGCATGTTTTTTAATAGCGTAAATACAACCACTCATTAGACTGCTTACATGTATATATGAATGGAAGGGCCTAAATGATCGATAGAAACTTGACATTACATGTTTAAGAATCCCATGCAGTGAATTACGTATCAAACAATTGTATTCGCTCATCTGGAGCCTTTAAATATATGTTCCAATATAGGGCAAAACATCAGAAAGGCTGAATAAGGGTATACTTCTTAACACACGTGTTTTAAAATACCTCTTTGATACAACCATTCCTTAGACTCCATATATACAGTGAAGGGAAACGTATGGTGGAACTTTTACATGGTCGAGATAAACATGATTACGTAACATGCCTTGTGTGTGGCAGCACAATCCGTTATTTGCATAAATGGAATCGTTTACTACAGTTACAGTTGAGTGGTTAATATGTTATTCAAATACATGTATAATTATTTTTGTTTGATATTAAAGAAGAGAATATTGAAAGTATACTTGTTTTGGGTATATGAAAGTTACATTCACTGTTAATACAAGTTTATTTTCTCCTGGGACATTGGGGAAACTACAAAGTATCATCTTCATGTATTTCGGTATTCGGTTTAAAATGTAGTAGAAAAAAGTTTTCGTCTAATTAGGCCCAGCACTATTTCAGATGGTTGCAATGTTGTCAAAGCAAAAGTTCATTGTGCCTCTCCCTTGAACACATGAAAGAAGGCTTGTACACTATATTCCATTAATTTGACCCATAAAATTGTTCTCCGGGCTCTATTATATTTACCGGTGTAAGAAACTGACCCCAAAATTCTGACAAACCTGTGGTTGGAGTATGTTCAAATTCTCGTAAGTTTAATAATTCAAACCTTCTTATGTGAGAGTTTTGCAGTGTGAAGTGTTTTATTTTCAGTTTACAGCTACATGCATGTATAAATATAATAAAAGTATTTTAATTTCTTACCTGTGGCATGTTTCCAGAGTCTAGCATGGTTTGCTGACAGAATTAATTCTTAACCAATTTCATCACAGTGCATGTGCCAAGATGACGGTTTTGTTGCCGACTTCAAATGAAATATTGGCTCAATTCTTTTCTTCATCAGTATGACTTCTTTGACAATGTCTCTCTTCCATTTAAACTAAGGAACATTTTCTTGTGAAATCATGCTTTTTAAAAATATACAAGTAAGACAACACAGCAAGAGATTAGATATCGCTCTCTCAGACATTCAGCTTTTAATATTAAAATATATTCCTTGCATCCGGGACACGGTGCTTCGATATGATATATAAACTCCAGCCGTGCATGTACAGTGCATGCTACAAGCATGCTTTGGACTCATAAATAAACAGTGGCTACATGTATATATGTATGTGTATTCTAAAATAAATTAACCCTTACCCTGAAGGCACATGGCAGTTTTTCCCTTATCAGCAAATAAAGACTCGCTAGTGTTGCACAAACATTTTGTTTTAAACTCATTAGCTACTTAAGCTAATTAAAGAGCTAAGGAGCTCCAGGTCGTGGATTATAAATAAAGTATATGTACCATGCACGTGTACAATACATCATTTGAATAAAGCCACTGATCAGCCTATATAAGAATTGACATCAGCTATGAAGAAGGTAGTCATATTGAGAGAAATTTCTTTAGAATACAAGAATAAAACATTTCAAAAACACATTGATCAACTTTCTAATATTTTAGGTTCATGTCTAACCCAAAACCACACAACAGCTCTAATAGTGCATACATGTACATGCAGCTTGATGTGAAACAAGTCAAGATATTATGCAGCAAAAAAAAAAAAAAAGAAAAGAAAATTTAAAGAAAATGATTAAAAACTTGCAGGGGTGGTCAACCATGTCTTACAATGTTATGCACATATAGGAAGGGTTCACATAGCTCACAATGCAGGCGTATTTTGGCAAGCATGCGCATTTTGATCAAGCAAGCGCCATCTTGGATTCAAATTTGGAAGAGGCTTGAGGAGAGACGAAATGGCGTTCTGGATAGTGGGAGTTAGGCTGACAGAGGGATCCCCTCCCTGCCCACTTCTTTTAAGCCAACATGGCGGCAACTCTACTCAATCGTGAGCTAATTCATGAACACATAGAAAACGCCTGCACTGCAGGCTAGGAGTCACAATTTTATGACCTCACGATCAAAGAGCAGATCATAACAAGAACATTTTCCTGGCAAAAATTCATAGAGATCTGTCAAATATTTCAGGGTTATGAATTTGTGCATGAATTGGCCATGGCACTCTTAGGGAGTTAAGTGGCTTCTGTATTATGAGTTAATAACGCACAATGATTATTTCAGTCCAAATTCAGGAAACAAAGAGGAAAGGATGAAACTGCGGAAACTTACTTCTTGGCAGGACGGTCAATGATGTGGTGGGCAGTAAGTTGATTGTTTTTGGCATTGATGAACTGTCATCTGTATTCATACTCTATTGTACTAGCTGTATAATTATACATGTATAGTGTATTAATTTTATGACCTTCATGCTGTGACTTGTAGGTTGGACCCAGTCTTTTTGCCAGTAACATTGGCAGTGAGCACTTTGTTGGGTTGGCTGGGTCTGGGGCTGCTACTGGCATTGGTGTAGTATCCTTCGAGTGGCAGGTGAGCGGGAATAAATGAATTTTATGATTATAAATCTATTAAATATTTGGGAACATAAGCAGTAAGATTGCAACATTTGCCAGACAATGTATTCATTCAAGGCAATATTCAGCATCAGAGTGTAGATGACAATTAGCACTTGCCCTCATTTACGGCAACTTTTAAATAATCCTTTCAGACAAGTATTCAGCAAATTGTAGGTGTCTAGCTTGTTGTCATGCAGCCAAACCTCTTGTATGCAGAAAACAGGGAACCAGAAAAAGCCTCCACTTGGGAGGGGTGTCCACTGGGGGGCGTGTTTAAAACAGGAAATGGCAAAATGATGAAATGTCACTACAGTTAGCGTATAGTAAGTAGTGGTCCGGTTAGCCTGAATAGAGCTTACGTTCACCTGTAGGTGAGCGCAGATATCACTGACTTGAAGTTGGCTGGCTCTGAATAATTGTACGGGTTATAATTAACCATATCCCACATATGTTAAGTGACATACCAGCAGGCATTAAACGGCAGTAAGTAAGTATGTAAGCTCATCTACAACTGTAAGTAGTAATCTTGCTGTTCATTGTTTGCAGGCCTGCTGGGTTCTGCTCCTTCTTGGATGGGTATTTCTGCCAATTTACTTGAGATCAAGGGTAAGTTAACTTCTAATTTAGAAATTCAAGGAATTTTTAATTTGTTGACTTTTCTTTTTCTAAACGAGATAATTTGATGTTTGTTTTATACTGGCCCGCAGGTGTTTACGATGCCTGAATTTTTGCAAAAAAGGTTCCAGAGCCAGTGGATCAGAACATACTTGACTGTTGTGGCTTTGTTTTCTTATGTGTTCACAAAGTTTTCGGTAGGCTTACATTTATTATGTAATGTAAAGTTCATTAATTCATTTATAAATTACAGTAATGTCAGACAAGTACAAATTTCTGTTTTCCTAAAAATTTTCACCTGACGTTTTGAGTGAGCTGTGTTACCCAGTGCCATGCAAATATGGAGTTACTATAGATTCTGAAATTTGTAATTCACCTCCAAGTTTGTTGTTTGTTACAAGTGTTGATTTTGGCGTGATTACTTCGGGGACATTCAGTGATCCCATCATATGTATCTTCTTAATACTCAATGTGGCTAACACATTGTTTTGAAGACAGTCTCTATAAAATTGCAATTCTAGGTAAATCATGTTGTATATTAAATTAAATTGAATCGTGGTACATTTCCTCACCAGAGTGTTAAATGAATTGTACAAATATAGGTTGACATCTATGCTGGCAGTTTGTTTCTTTATGAAGCTGTTGGTTGGAACATTTACGTCTCTGCTGCCTGTGTCCTGGCCATCACAGCGGTCTACACCATCTTAGGTAAGCTTAAAATACAGCTTCCATATTAAACCATTATCAAGTTGCCAACCTCTTAGTAGTAAATAGTTTAGGATCACTGACAGTCTTTGAACTACTGATTTGCATTTGAGGAGGTAATTAAGTTGGTACATGTACAAACTTGTTTTGTGATGTGTGGAGAATTTTTGCTAAGTTTTCTTTGCAACAGACAATTACATGTAAGACCTCTTCAAGGTATTCATGCAAAGTCACAAGGCTAACTTTTGTAAACATAAAAGCTCAGTTCCAATTACTTTACATATAAAATTATAATTTTAAAATGCAAAAATGCTTTATATAAATTATAGTATGCTGTATCACATCCTTTTCACTTCGTTGGAAGTTCATGTATTAAGCTCTTGCAAAGTTCTGTTAAACAAGCAAATTGTACTGAAGGGGTTAAGACAGTACAATAGACCAATTTTCATATATTAAAATTCAGCCTAACACAATAGACCTCAGCACGAGGCTCTGAAGAATAAACCCCACAAACTCTGTAGTTATTCCCCAGAGCCTCATACTGAGGGCTATTGTTTCAGACTGAATTTTAATACATCAAAATTGGTCTATTGATCATCATCATTATCAATTAATTATTAATTATTATTCTCATTTTTTCAGGTGGTTTGACTGCAGTTATCTTCACTGATGTCTTGCAATGTGTAATCATGATCCTTGGGGCAATCACACTGGCAATTCTAAGTATGTGGAATGGTATAGATGTTGTATATCACAAAATAAGAAAACAAAACCCCAAACAAACTGGTCTCTTGTTTCTTGCTCGTTAAATTCAAGAGCTATGCATACCTATATGTTTTCAGGTTTTGTAGAAGTGGGCGGATACAATGGTCTGTGGGAGAAATACGGCCAATCCATGGGCAAGCCATATGTTCCTGTAAATGCAACCATGGACAATGGAACAGACCTGAGTTCGTGCTTCAGGTTGACTCCTTACTGGGATCACATGTTCCGACCAATCAATGATCCTGACTATCCCTGGTTGGGATTGTGGACTACCTTGCCGATTATGGGTATTTGGTATTGGTGCACAGATCAGGTATGTCTATTGTGTAATTTTAGCATGTACATAATATTTTATTCGAAGGTAGCATTTAGTGACAGGAAAAGTGGCCTTGTATCCTATACCTGAATCAGGAGCGTTGTATTATTAACCTAAATGTAGGAGGGCTTTGAGTTTTGACGTCTGCCAATCATATCAGAAGATACAGTATCTGAGGATATTTGGGGATATTTCACAGATTTCCAAACTAAGGCATTTTGAATATTTTCTGGTCCCTGAGTCCCAGGAAGTGTTTCGTCAAATGTAATGTGGTCACCAGACTTTTCCCTTAGAAGTCGCACAATTTGGGAGAAGTTTACACACTCTCATTTAATTAACCATGCGGCCATGGGCTGAGCGCGGTTCATGGTTTACCCGTGGTATTTTTTTTTCGATTTGTACGCGACCAGACCCAAGCTTCCACTCGGCCACATTTTGAGTCACGCAACCTATGATGTTTACGCGCCAAAAGCTGTTGAAACGTTAATAAATCTCATCTCCGATACTGACTTTCGCGGGAAAAAAATTAAAAACCCAGCGCTCGTCAAAAATTATATTTTTTCACCAGAAATTTAGCTCGGAACATATACATATTTATATTCCTTTGAATCGTCCATGAAATGACCTTTTCCGGATATTTTTTCTTTCGGGGTCAACAAAAACCTGCAATTACAAAATCACGCCGAACCCACACGTTGCAAAAAAATCTCTTCAAAACCCTGACTTCGAAGTGATATATCACTTTAGCGTTAATAGCTACCACACATCGGCAGACGGTTAATCTATTCCTTAACAATCCAGCTTTATCGTGTCAAAATTTCAGTGAAATCGAACAAAACCAGAATTAGAATTTTTTGTGACCTCACTCCCCAGACTTGACCTAACAAAGGAAGCCACGGTCGTCCATAGCAACCGAAAAACACGAACATAACAAAGCCGACGTTTTGGCCAAAAAACTCCAGAATTATCGCCTGAGAGCTTTAACTTGAATGGGAACATCTTTTTCGAACTTTTTTCAACTGATTTAGGCAAAAGACTGGCCTCGGCGGGCTACAAAAAAGACCAAGAGAAAAAGCAGAACAAGACAGCAGAACAAGCCGATAATATTTCATCGCGTGGCTTTCGACACGAAAACGAAAATACAGCTTACATGTACTTCTGGATAAATTCAGCCTTAGAAGCCAGCAACTGGTCCCAAATTACTTTCTGTATCCTTGCAAATGCCCTGATTTCCATCTCCGAAAGATTTTGCCCCAATTTTGATCAAATAAACATTTCGCCGACAGCGACCACCATTACAGTGGCTTGCATACTAAATTGGCTAACTTAACAAAATTCTTCCGAGGGGGGGATATGACAAATTTGGTGAGAATCAAAAGTAACGCCAATTTTCTGTCACGTTTTCAATCTGTGGTCACTGCAGTGACCAAAATCGATACATCGGTCGGGTAGAGTGTTTTTTTATATGACTTGTTTGACTACTTTGCTAGCCCTTTACTCGTGGAAAACACCAATTAAATTTAATCATGACTTTTAAGAAAGAAAGCTGTTGTTAATAGTGTTGTTATTGTGTCGTTCATATCGTTCATGCCCATACATATCCCGAAGAAAGTTCTAGATTAAGACCATTACGTCATCGGAGATTTGTCAATGGCTACCACTGATGGTGCAATAATACAGTTTGTGTTGATCAAGTGATGTGATGTCTACAGTAAGAAAAGAATCATCAATGACTGCTTTGGAATGTGCACTGCGTTCTGACAGTAGTGCTAAGCGAACAGTTAAATTTTAAAAGCACGGTTATAAGATCTAACAGATCTTCTTGTTTATTTATTTCGTTTTATATATCGGCGTTGCTATCTTCCATTAGTCCATTAGCTATTTAAATACATATTTTTCAGAAGTGTTTAAGACGAGGCTGTAGTAGTTCAAATCTTTTAGCTATGCAAGGGATTTGAGTTCGTTTGCATGAGTAGGCGCGAGATTCAACCTGATGGCATGAGACTTCATCCAAGGTGTGAGAGTTGGCAGGTGTGTATGCAACCCTCCAGGGAGTGCCGCAGCTACATTGTACATATGGTTGTATTTACATAGCATTAAACTCATCAGCATATGCTGTGGAAACTAGACAGCATTACATGCCATCTCCAATCTGAACTGTATTACAATATAAATATTTTTTGTTAAATTACAGGTGATTGTGCAGCGTACCCTTGGAGCAAAGAACAACATCCACGCTAAAGCAGGTTCAATCTTTGCTGGATTTTTGAAGACCCTGCCAATTTTTATCATGGTGATGCCAGGAATGATCAGCCGAGTTCTGTATCCTAACTCCATTGCCTGTGCTGACCCCATCAGCTGTACGCATTACTGTGATAATGAATGGGGCTGTTTCAACAATGCTTATCCTAAGTGAGTTTACAACCTTGAAGAATTTAAGAATTCATACTATGCCTTAGTTGTAATGGCATACTAGTGAGATTTGAAAGTCAGAGCTACATTTTGAAGCATAATCAGCATGCATTATCATGTATTGTAAAAAAATACATTGTAGTGTTCATTGCTGGGATGGTCACATGCTACAGTTTCATCTATAGACCACGTCAGAACCATGTCACCTTGTACAGCATAATAAACAGTACCACATGAAAGTACAGCTCAATTAAGCTTTCATTTGAATGGACACACACTAGGGTTTCATCCACAGACTTAAACGTTAGAACGACCTTGTACAGTATAATAAACAGTACCACATGAAAGTACTGCTCAATAGAACTGAAGCATTCACAGCTTAAGTACTGATGATCATCTTTCTTGCTTCTTAGACTGGTTCTAAACGTTCTACCAGTTGGAATGGTTGGTCTAATGATGGCTGTCATGATGGCTGCTCTGATGTCATCACTCTCCTCGGCATTTAACAGTAGTGCGACCATCTTTACTGTTGATGTTTGGCTGCGCTTCAGACCTATGGTACTACATGTATACTTTGTAATATAGACTGATATTGTATGTAACACATACAGTAGTTATAAAGTATGTACCTTGCAATAAACTACATGTACATTTTGTATCTTTACCCTTTCTGTAGGTTTTTGCTCCAGAAAATGTCCTTCCCCCCTCCCTCACGAAAGGTTTTCTGGTGGTAAATACCCACTACTCCTAAAATTCTAGTGTAGTTGGAGTATTCATACCTTCATTTACAAAAACATTGGTCTTTAAGAACCCACCAACCAATCCCTCAGAATTTCCAGTGACCCTCTGGGAGTTATGATGTCATTAGTACAGTATCTTTTTGGCACACATTGCAGACTTATCTACCTCTCTACACGAATTGCAGACCTACATTGTAACGCAGTGGATTCTTAGAGATTGAACACTCCAGCTTGAGACTGTCCATGTGACAGGGCATAAAAGGGACATACAATGTACATGTATTCAGCAGGGATATGTCACAGTGACATGTAGTTAACGAAGAAATCACCACATGGACAAGCAGAAGAAACTGCAAAATAGTACTAAAAATTGTATTGACTGTACATTACTTCGTTCTCCTTGCTTTAGTCCAACGAGAGAGAAAGAGTCATTGTTGGCCGTGTGGTGGTACTTATCCTCGTTGGTGTCAGTTTGTGCTGGTTGCCAATCATCCAAGGTAATTCTAGTTTGATAAGTATCAAATTTCTCCTCACAGTCTCAAGACAGTCACGTGGTCATGTTATCATGCAGGAAGACAAGTTTGTGAGAACTTGAGAAGTGATCACCATAAAAAAAATTGAGCACTACAACTCAGTGGAAACACAAAAATACTTTGTATTGTATAATCAGTGATCCTCACAAATAATTTAATGTGTAATTAAATTACTGTTATGAATGATAATTATTATCACACAAATAGTAAATCAATGCACTCTTTTATTTCCAGGCTCTGCTGGGAAAGAGCTCTTTGTGTACATCCAGACCATTCAGTCGTACCTTGCCCCGCCCATCACCATGGTGTTTGGCCTGGGCATCCTGTGGACTGGTCTGACCCCTGCTGGTGCTCTTTCGGGTCTGGTGATCGGCTTCTTCTTGGGAATGGCTAAGTTTATTGCTGGAAATGTATGGTCTACTCCTAAATGTGGCACTGTAGATGATCGTCCTGGATTTGCCAAAATGCACTTCATGTTTTATGGTGAGAAATTGTAACTGTTAAAGGTGCACTGTGCTCCGATGTATAAGGAATACACGCATCATGTCAATCACGTTTGAACAAGGCATTATACATCCGATGCAGTTGTAAACTAGCAGTGAATGACGTGTTAAGCTCTTCATAACTCATTCCAAACCAGGGAGAGCAGGAACAAAAAAAAATACTTGTTCTACCATGAAGTAGTTTAAGTACAAGAAATAACAATTGCTTGTAAAGAACTTAATGGTCACACAGTTAGCGTAGGGTTTCGCTCATAGAGTTTCTAACAGTTTATAGAACAACCTTCCGCGACATAGTAAACAGTACCACATCAAAGCACTGCTCAATAGCTGGTCACACACTAGGTTTTCATCCACAAACCCAAAAGTTAGAACCACCTTGTACGGCATAATAAACAGTACCACATGAAAGTACTGCTAAATAGCTTTCATTTGAATGGTCACACACTAGGGTGTCATCCTCATACTTAAAACTTAGAACCACCTTGTACGGCATAATAAACAGTACCACATGAAAGTACTGCTCAATAGCTTTCGTTTGAATGGTCACGTACTAGGGTTTCATCCACAGACATAAAGGTAGAATCATATCGTGTACACCTGTAACTCAGCGTTTGACTGTAGGGTGGAGGGAGTTAAATACAGAAACGTCTCTTCCTTTCTCTCCTCAGCAATCATCATTTTTGGAGTGAGTGGCTCTATTATGGTTGTGGTAAGCTTGTTCACAAGGAAAATTCCACGAGACGAGCTTGGTGGACTGACTTGGCCCACTATCAATGAACCTCCTATTGCACATGGAGCGATTGGCGAGGATGATGACCCTGAAAAGGTCGAGAATGGAACAATGGCTCACACAGAGGGCATTGAGCTTTTGGAGAAGAATGGTAAGGCTGCATCTGATTAAACCTTTTAGGGGCCCTCCAAGTTGCTAATTGCCCTTACAGAGTCGCTATTTATGCAGATACCTTTTCGTCACGCATTCTAAGATTGCGTGACTATCCCAAAGAGGTTCTGCTTAGGACGCTACTGTTATATTCTGATTATAAGCCTGAGCTTCTACAATTTCTTAAAGGGATTTTGGTTAGGCTTGTAAATTGGTGGGGGAAGAGAGTGGGAGGTGGGGGAATGGCATACATCCGGCACATTTTTGAATGTTCTAAGCGGTGAGACACCGTTGTATTTGCAGGCTAATTTATTATTTTAACGCCTGTTAATTGATGCTTGTTTTGTGTTTCATACGTCAGTTATTTTCAGCTAAAATCCTCGGCTATATTCAGCTAAAATCTTTCAAAAGCAAAAAGTCATCACCAATTGATGAGCTTCGGAAAGGTGCTAATAAGGGGAAGTGGAAGTGTACGCTCTTAAATAGCTGGAAAGTAAAACGCGTAAGCCCCGTTAGAGTCCCCGCGGAGTATGCACGCCCTGAAAGGCCGCCGACTAGCATTGGCTCTAGTCAAACTTTGCCTTCATTACATTTAGCCACATTCTGACAACAAAATTACTTTAAATCTCTAGGTAAATTAAGTCCAACAACGCGCTTGGAGACATCGTTCGATGCGTCAGGACCTACAAAATGCGATGACAGGCATGTCATACCGGAAGACCAAGCTGTGAGTGTTCTTCCTACTACAACACACGACAAAGTCAAACTGACCGTAGTACAGTTTGAACGAGAAGATCCTGGACTCAAGTGGTTCTTACGGATCATGAGTATAATGTTACTCGTCTGTTTGCTCTTCTTGTGGATTTACTATCGTTAGGTTTGCTGAGGGGCAAGAACTGTATATAGATCAGTGATTGTTACATGCAGTACTAGATAGGTAAAGTAAAATGGCTGAAAATATAAGCTTAGAGCTTTTTTCAATTGAGTGTCGTAAAGCAAAAACCAAAGTAATCTCTCTAGCCAGTCACAAAGGACGTAGACGGTCCAATGAACCTATCAGAACTGGAAGTAATTACACGTAGTTGACGCAAAGCGCGGGAAAACGTGTGCGAGCGAGTTGAGATTAGTTGTGGATTTACTTTTGATTGGATGAAAAAGTGGCGCGAGTTTTTTAAGCCAATCGTGTAGCATAGTTAGGTCTAGTAATGCAATTAGCCAATTACTTAAATTCGACACTCAAGTGAAATCCGCTCAATTACCATGAGTAGCAGGATAGGACGTGATTGGAGGGGGAAAAAATGAAACACAAGGTAATCTCCTTTACACATTTATTAACATTTATACACCATGTAGCTCGTAACACCTCCATCTCGCTCGTAATAGCAAAACAGAAGTCCAGCGGTTTGTAGTCACGTAATGGAATGTATATTATTCCTTTTAATTAACTGTAAAGTTGAGTTCGTCTGAAATAGGCAGGACAGTAGCTATTGAATTACAATACTGTAGAAAAAATTTTTGGATAGTTTGAGTACAGAGGGTAGTCTCAGAGAATGTCATTTTCAAATTCATAAGGTTTTGTTTCGTGATATCTTTAGATTGTATTAGAATTTGGTAATGATAGTTTTCGAAGAACAAAGGAAAACGAGAGGGAAAAAAGCCAAGTGGAAACCAACAACTTAATTAAACTGAACCGGTCCCAGACCACAAGATCCGCGCTATCCTTGCTCCGTGATTTTCTTGCTCGAGACTGAGTTTATCGTCACTTTTTCTCCCTGTTTTCTGATGAGAAAGCAAGTTCTACAGTACTGATAGATATGTGCTATTTCCACTAGTCTATAATGCTTTCATTCGATGAAGCTAAGTACACATTAGTTTTCTTTTGGTCGTGTTTTCTCCTTTTTTTCCTCAAAAGTTTCCATGCGGGAGAAGAGAAGAGGAAAGTTGTGGCAATGGCTAAAATTATGTTTTTAAAAACCATGGTTTTTTTTCCTTGATGTGCGGGTTTACTTTGCCACGTTTACCTTTCCAGGAAAGAGAACTTGGTTGAGATTTTGGGAAATTTAGAAACTTTGTTTTACTTTCTTTAACATTTTGGAGATTTGTCCACGTTAAACGTGGTTTAAGACGCTTGCTTGGCAAGGTTTTTTCAGTGGTCTTGTAACGTGTGTAACACAAGGTCAGCGTAAATTTTTTCGGACTTTATTCTACTGGTTTTCTTTTATGTAATCTCTGACTGGTTTTATATTGATAGCAGCCAATAGAACGCAGTTTTCGTCTAATTGGATATTTTTAAAACGAACACCCAAATGATAACAAACTAACTTTCTTAACGTAACAGTAATGAGTGTGGTCTGTAGTAGTATGCTATTTATAACGGGCGTAGTGTTCAAAGGTAGACATTCGCCTTTGAAACAAGCTTAGTCGCTTAACATGCCTTGTAAACGAACTGAGAAGAACTAAGCCTTATGCTTCCTTCCTTGAGTGCGTGATTCAGGGCCTTAACGCGGTATTAGTCAGATTTGGTTGATTTAAGAGAAGACATGTCAACAGAAAACATTTTGAAGCTCAAAAAATTGGAATTCCAGCAAGGAACAATTGAGTAACTTAACTTCTACAGAATAAGTTTTGATTTGGTGCTATGCAATGTAGGTCAAATGTGAGTTTCATATTGTTTTCTCTGGCTGAAAGTCGCAATAGACCTTTGCATTCCTACAGTTGATTCAACTGGCGAGCTAATTTTAATCCATGCTAATCCATGCTAATCCTAAAACATCTTAATCATCGTACGTGGTTTGAATACCTAAATACCCTCCCAGCATCTTTATACCTTAAAAAACTACTCTTTTCGGACTTCTCTCAGTCTGTTTAAAATAATTTCATATCTTTGGTGAATCATTTCTTCATATGCCCATCTACAAGATCTAGTTTTAGTATTTTTAGAACCTTAGTTAGAAGGTATGTAGGTTAGTGCGAATAGAGCGTTTTCGCAGCGGGCATGCGAGTGTTTCTTAGCAAGAGGAATTGTTTGCATAAGAAAAAAACGCATTTCCAAAAGAGGAGAATTCCCACTGTTTTTGAACACCAGCATGACTACCATGTCATCGTATGAACTTCGTTTATTTGGTACGCGTAGGTTAGCTGTCCAGTATAAACAAGTATTCTCGGTATTTGTTAGAAGATCTTATTGATCTTGCATTTATTTAACGGTGTGTGATCAATATTGTTAATTTTGGTGGACGGTTAGTTATAGTGAAGTTTGCCATAACGTTTGACAAGGTATTCGGAATTTTTTCGAATTTTTTTACTTGCAATTTTTAGGCAGCTTTCGATGCGTTTTGTTTCAAATGGCGGATCGAAATGCAAAAACGTCTTCCAAAGGCAAAGTTGTCAAGCTTCTCCTCGTTCTGACAATTGACAGCTGTGTCCACCAGTTCTTGCAACTTAACTTAGCCAGTTTGAACGGAAGCCATGGAAGTGTCAGAAAGTTGCTAAAACGTCAAAAATTGATCAAAAGCTTTGTCAAGTAAACGTGACACGGTAATCTTCAATATAAAGATTTTTGGACAATCACGTCCGCTTATTTACTCTCTAGGACCCAGTTTTATTTGTTTTAAAAACTTATTTTAACATATCTGGTCGGCGTGAATAGAGCCGGGGCGGTTTCACAGCGGCCATATTAGTAATGCTACAACATGAAATTTTTGCATGAGAAAGTGAATCATTTTCGTAAGGGAGAGAAATTTCATTTTTAGTAAAGTCAATATGGCCGCCATGAAGCCATGTAAAGTAGATTATTTTATTGGTTATAGATTATCGAACCGGTGTACACGGGACTACCCCATTTATCTATTGGAAGACCTTAATTAAGTGTCATGTAATTAAGGGAGTGACAAATAATGTAGTTTTTACGTGAACGAGTAATTAAAGTTGAATACAACAAGAGTGCTCCCTGTGCTTTGATTTGTGTATCAAAGATTCTATGTAGATCTTGTGACCCACTGTTCTGACAGTTTGCATATTGTGGCGACACCACCCAAAGGTTTGACGAACATATATTAGACAAGCACCAGAGAGAATAAGATAAGTCTGTGTAGACTGCGAGCAGTCTCTTTCCCTGGAAAATCCGCGGGGAAGAACACAAAACAAGTAAGCGACGTGTGAGGCGGACTGGGAGCGTGCGCTACCAGCGGCTCGCGGCATCGCCGCTCGCACGTCACGCTCACACGCTTACTTGTTTTGCGTCCTTTAAGTCTGTACAGAATAAGGATAGTCCAGGTAAACCTGGGAACATTAACAAAGGAACGACCAAGCTTGAAAAGCTGATACCCTAACATCTCTGAAGTGCGCTAAATTTGCCTGATAATTCCGAGTTACATGTACTGCAAATCTAGTCTTAAACTAACTCCGCGCGAAGGTCTAATTAAGCTAGCTGTATAAAAGGTTTCATTCTAGAAAGCGACTAGTTGTATTTAAGTGTCCCTTAAAGGAGCTCAGTCACGGTATTTACCCTTCAGTTGAAGGAAATGTGTAGCACAGTAATTTACTGAGATGGCAAAACACCGAAGAGATAATAATAAACCATAAAGGAACAAGGATGGCAAAGATTGACACGGATTACAAACGACGAACTTGAAAAATTTAGGCTAAACTTTTCAAGATGCACAAACCATGACGTAGCTCCTTTAAGTTCTTGTCTTCTACGCGAATCTTATCCACAGTCCAATCAGAGATATGATCAACACTACAGTCATTATTCGTAAAAGCCATTTCAACCAGGGCTCTTCAACTGGGAACTGAACTACAGGTAGGAATACCCTCTCTGTTTTTTCCTCGGGGTGAAACACTGCCATAGAAGCAGATGGTGTATCAGGCAGATTGGATTCAGTCTGGCCTGCATAAGAAGAAAGTGAAAATAGAATCATCACCTGGAAAATGACCTAGGACCATGTCATTCTCGTCCCCAGAGCCTCCGGTTCTTTTGGTCACATGGTCGGCGACATTTTGAGACGAGCAGCACTGGGGAAGAGAATGGGACCTTGTCAGCCCCCTACGCAAGCGCTCTTTGGGCTCGTCACGCAATCATCCTCACCGTGACGAGGCTAAAGAACGTCTGCGTTGGAGGATAACTATGGTGTAACGTCCTAGTTGTCTCTAGTCCAGTTCTGACCCTCTGTCTGTCACGCAACGCTGCGCCTCCGGAGAAAGTAGCGTTGCGTGACAAAGAGCCAGAATTGGACTACGGTTGTCTTGCTGCTTAATTACACTCTTGTTAATAAGATAAGAATATCATTTATAAGAATATGGAGGTTCAAATTTGCGAAATTTTTAAGGATATTTTAAGAATTATAACCTGAGGCTGAGATTTTGAAAAGAATATACAGTGTTACAATTGTGTTTGTTGAAAATTTGTAAATAAAGTACAATTATGTTTTTAGCTGTACCGTATAAAATTTTTGTTTCCTCCAAACGGTAATACTGGCCAAAAAGCAACAAACTCAGCACTAGCCCTATGTTCGACGCTAACAACATTTCTGCAAGAAGTTATGTGTGTCGTATCAGGCTTTAATGCCTGCATAGTTAGTAGAGCAGACTAACTATGATGCCTGCAAGCTGGCTCCAAAATTACTTTAACACCATCCAGACACCAAACTCCAGTTATTAACTTATACCATAACATATTTTTGAGTTATTGCCTCTGTGTCAAAGGGAGTCTTGTGCGCGACCACTTATTCGAAAACTGCACGACCGATTTCGCCTGCATGTTCATTTATGTAAATCAAACTCATTTTCATGCGGAAAGTTTTGCGTCAGGATTCGTTTCGAAACAGAAGCACAAAGCAATGGAAATGGCATTTTTTTTTCTTACTTTTCCATTTGGTGTACCTATTTTTGGAAGTACCCCAGGAATTAAGTAAAATCGTTGCTTCTCAATTGTCCCTCATGGAAGTCCATAAGTAATGGTTATGGACTTTTGGTAAAGGGAATATTCGTTCAATATTCCGTCCTTACCCTTTATCTGTATTTCCCTGTTTTCGGTTTTCTCATCGTTTTCTTTCTCGACGTTCTCGCCAATGGCTCCATGTGAGATAGGAGGGTCATTAATGGTGGGCCAAGTCAAGCCACCGAGCTCGTCTCGTGGAATTTCTTTGGTAAAGAAGCTAACCACTACCATTGTCAGTACACTGATGATGAACAGAATATTGGCTGAAATATAAAGAAAAATAGCGTTAATACAGTTTTATTTGTTGACATTATACGGGCTCGATGCCGGCTCGGTGTCATATGTGAGTTGAGTTTGTTGTTGGTTCTCGCCTCAGCTCCGAGTGTTTTGCGCCGGCTTCTCCGGTTTTCCTCCCTCCACAAAACCAACATCCGCTCCAAATTCCAGTTCGACCAGGATTGAGAACCCGCATGAAAACCGGCTAAGGCTGATGATTTCTTAACAGCAAAGTTTCTGCACGGGTTAGCTTTAAGATTTTTCAATTCAGTTTTAAGGATTTTCGAAGATTACTTACAATAATACATAAAATGAAGCTTGGCTAACCCTGGCCGTGTATCCTCCTCGCCGCAATGTGGCCTTGTGTACACATTCTCCACAATGAACTTGACAATTCCCATACTAAACCCGACCAAGAGTCCAGCTACCGCTCCATATTCCGTGAGTCCAGTCCACAGGATTCCCAAGAGGAACATCGACGAGATCGACGGTGCCAGGTACGACTGGATATTCTGGAGATACACAAACAGCTGGCTTCCAGCAAAACCTGCAAAACAGGTTTTAAGCAGGTCACATTTACGATCTCAAGTTACGGTGATTGATAGTGGTTTACAGCACTTGAGTTTCGATAGATCAAAATTACCACAGCTGCAACAGTTGATGCTTTAAAAATACTATCAAACGTATACCTTGTAAATGAAAGGGAAGCTATACTCATATTTTTGACACACCAGGCTACCATACCAACAGTTTAACCTGTCAAAAATACCTTTAATTTGTAGCTTATAAATTTATAGCTTAAAAATGGGCTCGACTTACATTTTTATCATTGAATAAAGATCAGCCAGTTTAGTCAAGATACAACATTTCGTTAGGATTAGAGATTGGGATCCACCTTAATTTAAATGTTTGGAATTTCAGGATAGTTAAGACTTAAAACTGTTTCATGAATGAATGATGTTGAAATCCCAAACAAGTTGGCGAGATGGTTTAACGACATGGTTTAACGCTGAGGACTTACCTTTAACGACAGGTAGCCACAACAAACTGATACAAACAAGAATAGCAACGACTATTCGACCCACTATAATTCGTTCTCTATCCCGGGCCTGTTTTGGAGAGAACAGAATGATGAAAATGAGAAAAAAACCAAATCTGGTCTACTAGTGATTCGATACTGAGGCTATGTTCACACTTGGTGCCCCGAGCCCGCTGCCCGCGTACGATCAGTCTCGCTGGCAATAATGTGAACACACCTTTTTTCCAAGTACTCACACAAGAATTCGGGCACAGTGTCCGTGTCTGAATAAAAGGTCTTCACCTTGTGCTGGGCACTAAATGTTACTTGGGTACTTGGAGTACCAGCATCTGAACGCAACACTTTTTTTGTGCCGGTGTTCAGACACCAATGTACGGACACCAAGTGGGAACGCAGCCTGGAGCTGATTAAAGTTACTCCAGGATTCAAATTTGGCCAAGGTGGTCTTGTTGATACCCGTGGATTTAATGATCTTGATTAAAAGGAAAACTGATTATTTACTTTATTTGATATCTATCGTTCCAACAACAATAATACCTTCTCCCGAATCGAAGCCAGTATCCGTGAAACAAAACTAATCTGTTATTACCTGGGTTGATGTTCACCAGTCAGACAAAACTGGTATATAAACCTTTTTCAAGGGGTTCACCAGTCAGTAAATCTGGTATATATTTACCTGAGGTCTTAGTCGAAGCCATACATCAACAGTGAATATGGTGGCACTGCTATTAAATGCTGAAGACAGAGACGACATGACCGCAGCCATCATAACTGCCATCATCAAGCCAACCATGCCAGTAGGCAGGATGTTCAACACCAGTCTGCGGCCAAATGTATAATAAAGATTTAACGCGTGCTGTGAGTTTTGGCGAAGCCGTATTAAATGAGGCATTAGCATTAGACATCGGTGTAACTTATCGTAAATTGTATTCAGTTGACTTATTTCACTGAGTTAAAAAATCAATATAGAACCACCCGCAAACATTAGAGAACGTTTGGGAGAATTAGGAATTGTATGTGAATAAAGTGAGAATTGAGGATCTATAAGGAGGCTTTGACTGATACTGGTGAAACTGAAAATGACGAGGTATTTATCCAACAACTGACACAATGAGATGTGAGCTACAAAATAAACGAGTAGCTGTAAAACGGGCTGACATTTTCACTGAAAGTCGAGATATCTTCCAAAATTTAACTGATAGCTGACATTCCAGCATCCCCAAGGATCCAGGACCTCATGAATTCTTGACTAGCTAGCTGTGTTTATTTTGCTTTTGGCTATTTTGCTTCTTGTTTAACATATTTCGATGGTCTAGCTGGGATACGATTGGTCATGATGAACCGCTAAGTTCTCTCGTTGGAAAATTATCAAAATAGCTTTGGACCCTTGAGATTTTTGAGCGCGATATTCATGCAACTGCAACTGGGTATTTTTAGCCCTCACCCCCTCAAGATTTGGACAGGCCATACAAGGTTAGCTAAAATCGAAAATGAGGACTTACTTAGGATACGCATTGTTGGTGCAGCCCCATTTATTATCACAGGCAAGCTTACAACTCTCAGGGTCCGGACAGGCAATAGAGTTAGGGAAGAGAACTCGGCTGATCATGCTTGGCATCACCATAACAAACATGGGAAGGATTTTCAGAAATCCCGCAAATATTGTCCCAGCTCTGGCTTGAATGTGGTTCTTAGCTCCCAGGGCGCGCTGGACAAGAACCTAAAATTTAAATCAAATGATGCTAGTAAAATAACCTTTCATATGAAACTTGTTAGCTACTGACACATAAGCTTAAAAAAAGCCCAAATTTTCAATTTCAGTCGAAACCCCGTATGTTGAATTTTCAAGAGAAACGAAAAATAGTTCGAGATGGCTGAGGTTCGAGACAATTAATAATAGAGTGGCTCAAGAAACATATCCAAGAAAAAATCCAATTTGGGGTCGAGATATAGAGGTATTCGGGATAACCGAAGTACGTTCAACTGTTCTCTTAATTTTCCTAATGTTAACGAGTCATCCTTGTCCACTTTTGTCTTACAGTGATCTGTGCAGTTTTTCTACGCTTGTTCACCTCTTGCAGAAAGTTGCCCTCAATTTGGTGGTAATTTTGTGCATCGATGAAATGTCTTGATAGTGACATAGCTCTCTTGAAATATAGCTCCTTTTGATAACAGCGACAATTTATATTTCCGCCTAAGGCAAGCCAGTTTACTATTCAAAAAAGTTGCAACTATTAACAATTCATGGCAATGAAGTAGATCAGAAATACACGATAAACAACCCTGAGATTTCCGTTAAAAATACTACTACTGTGACAACGATACACCTTATTCAATCACTGAATGACAATAAACTCGAACCCCCTTTATAAACAGAAGCATATGAACTTTTAGGGTTTCCGTTCTGTACGCTGCACCGCGAGCCCAAAACATTTACTTCCATTTCCATACTGATTCAAACTTATAGGGTGCGAGCATCGCAATTCAGTACTCAGTATACTCAGTAAATAAAATTAGATTTTTTTTCACATTTTACCTGGTCAGTGCAAAAGTACCACACAGATGTAATGAACAGAGACGTCCACAATCCCAACCAGGGGTAGTCTGGGTCGTCCAGTGGTCGCACCAGGTTACCCCAATAAGGAGTTAACTTGAAGCAGCTATCAGCAGTTTGGTTGCTGCTGTGATTCGAAGCTGTGGATGTCACGGTGCTTAAAGCAGCAGCTACTGTCGTGAAATTGCTGGCTACCGTTGTTGGTGCAACAGTGGTGGTTGTAATGGATTGACCGATAGCAGAACCATATTTCTCCCACAGACCATCCATTCCACCAACTTTCGAAAAGCCTTGGTGAAAAGAAAGTTTATTTAGGGACCGCAACTGGAATGCTAACTAAAAACTGAAAGTTTTGGGTTCTTGTCCGTCCCATTTTTTTAGATTTCATTGTTTGTTAACTACCGTTCTGGAAAAAGTATAAAACACAATATTTGTTTACTCCGTCCTGAGGAACTGACCAATAGAAACGTGTTGGTTACGTAATTCATGCATAGTATATGAACGCAAAACAACAGTTTGTGCACGGTCGTGGACCTTCCAACATAAGTCTTGGCATCTTTGTTTGCTCCTTTGATGTTTGCCGGGTTTCATAACCAGTCCCCTCTATTAACTATGGAAAAAGCAAAGACTCTGTCGCTTCTCAGAGATTTAAACGTACAGATAGAATGCCTTCTATAAAATGATGTGAGTTGTCAAGCTCATAAAAAGTACAAACAAATGAGAAAATTTGACCCACATACCGGAATCAAGTTTCTTCAGGAATGCCCAAATGTGAAATCCTTTATGGATGGATATGGGAAGAGAATGTCCACTTCTCAAAGTGCCCATGCCTGAGGCATGACGTCTGCCACTTAGAGAACGCAGACTATCCTGAAAAGGCGCCTTTTTGTTATTTCGACGTTATTGAACTACCTACGCACTCATTATAGCGACAACAATGGCACCAATGATCATTATGGTACACTGCAGCACGTCGGTGAAGAATACAGCCGTTAAACCACCTGCAAGGGAAAAAGGAAAGAATTTTGATCAGCACGAGGCTTACCTGACCGTCTTATACTAATGCTTGGTGAAGTCAAGAGAAAATTAAGGTAAGTACCTTGAACACTTAACTTGATCTCCTCTTGGTGAAGTACAAAGTTCAGTGGACTTGGGTCTCTAAACTAAAGTACTATTATTCACAGTATCATCAACCATAACAGAGGCATTCGAACTGTAGTAGGAATTTTTGCTTTTAATTTATTTTGTGTCTTTTAGCCAGAGTAAACATACACGTCTTTTTAAGCCCTCGATTATTTATCCCTAACTCTCGGAAAAACGTCTGATCTTCGACCCGAAAAATGCCATTCTGCTAACTAAGCTCTAAAGAGACATCTGCGGTGCTTTGATTGGCTGCACTGATAGTCGGTTTTGAATTTTCGCGCGAAAGTAAAAACCAATCAGAGACTACGCCGATCTCCGCAGAGCTATATTATGGAATGTTCATGTCGCGTCGCCGAGCTCTTCCTCATATTGGGAATTCAAGTCGGAGTGGGCCCTTTGTAGGTAACGGTCACATGGTACAAAATCCCCCAAAATGGAGAGAAAGCCACGGACTGGGACATTCGAAGGAAACAAAAGTAAAGTTTGAATGGTCGAGGTCGCTTTGCTTTGAATGTCCCGTTTCGCAGCGTGCTCTCCATGCGACATGAGTGCATTCCATGTGATCATCGGCTGCAAAGGGCCCATTAAGGGTGCCGACGTGACAGAGGCTTCTGTTAACTACAAGCTGTATCCCTGTAGAGTTATAATTACCCAAGACAGTGTAGACAGCTGTGATGGCCAAAATACAAGCAGCAGAGAGATAAACATTCCAACCAACAGCTTCATACAGAAACACACTGCCGGCATAGATATCGACCTGTAATAGAGAAATGAAGAACATTTATCTACCTTTCGACGTCATAAAATGAAAGAACTGATAATAATCGATTATCCAGGTGATATATATTTCTGCTGTCGTTACTTTGCGTTTCCAAGGAAAGCCTTGGCTTACATATCTACTTTGCCTTATATTCGATTCCCCCGACAAAGTTGTTGTGACTGGCGTGTATTACACGCAAGAGCTCAAGACGAAATGGAGTCGTCAACTTCATTTTGTGTTCGGGTTCATACAAGTTGTTTAGATACTGCATTCGAATTTAGGTGGATATCACTTACAGAAATTTTGGTGAGGACATACGAGATAAGAGCCACTGCTGTCAAACATGTTCGAATCTTTGTGCTGTGGAATCTTTTCAGCAAGTATTCAGGCGTCGTGTACACCTAAAGGAATCAAAATAGTCAATTATTTATTTAGTTATGATAATGATACTGAAAAATACAAAATCTAATCATGTAACTGGCACTGTTAGCAGACGAACTCTTAAGATTACTACAGTCGAATCTCTATTGAATGGCCACCTTCCCACAACGGCTGACGTCTCTATAGTGGCCACATATTTTCGTTCCAGGTGGGAGATTTACTCTTATTTTAACCTTTCAACAATGACCAGCCTCTCCAAAATGGTTAGCAAACTCTCTTCAGTGAAGGAAATCTGTAGAATCTTTTATACGCGCAGTACAATAATCTGTCATTGCCACTGTACAATGTCCTACAGAAACATTCGACAGCAAACTTACCCTGGATTTGAGGTAAATTGGCACAAAAACCCATCCAAGAAGGAGTAAGATAAAAGGTGCCTGCAAAGTATTGAAAGGTAATATATTAGTGGACTCTTTTTATCGACCCTTAGTCGTGTATTCAAGTTTTGGCTCTTTGAAGCATTTCTTTTATAATTTATTGCTTATAAATGTGGTCTTTACATTTTGCTTCTCATCTAGAAGTCCCTTACGTTATATACCTCTACTACTCACTAGTTTTGTACCTCCGTGATTCGTGGTCTCTTCTCCGTGGTTTGGCTTTAAAATTAAATGTATACTTCCAATGGACTCTTAATTTTATACTTCTACCTCGTCTTTTTTATTTTCCACTATAATTGAATAATTGTCACTACTCATACAGAGCAACTTGTTTGATCTCCTCATGGACTGTATATTCTTGGCCCACGTTATTTATTGCTGTGACCAGTTGTCTATTTTAAATTATAATTCGTGAGGCGATATGATTATAACATTTTCCTCGAGGTAGCAATTGACACAAGTTGGTGAAACATACTAGCAAAAGTATGGCTCGGTGACATAACAACACAAGTTGACTAGGCTTGCTCAACACAACAACTTTATTCTCTAAGCATCTTGGGTAATACAACAGCTTAACACAACTTCCGGTTACGAATATATTACACTGCTTTCCCCCAGATTTTCAGGATGCACTTATACTCAAGACATAGTGATAACCTACAGTTACAGGTTAAGTTTAACAACTGGTTTTCTAATCCTTTGAGATCTTCGCAAAACTGTAGGTGGACTACTTACAACTAAAGGAGATACAACAGTATCCTCGTTTTCAGGCAGATCTACATGTGGTTCAGAAGTACTATCGAGAGGATTCACATTATCATCATTTATTTTCTGACCACTTGATTCAGGCACCACGACATCTGGCTCACTGACATCATCTGGTACATTATCATGTGCTCTTATCATGTGATCAGTGTGCACATATCTGGTTTTGTGTCCTGTCCTAACTACATAGGTTCTGGGCCCACAAACTTTAATTATAGTGCCTGGAATCCACTCATCAGTCTTAGAATTGGCCCTCGAGTTTCGTACCCGCACCCTGTCATTTCTTACAAAGGATCTTTCCCTCTTACATTTCAAATCCTTATACATTTTCTGTTTCTCTTGCTTATTCTCTACAACTTGTGCCAGATTAGGCTTAATCAGACTTAATCTTGTTCTTAGGCAACGCTTCACCATCAACTCAGCGGGGGTCACACCGGTTGTACTGTGAGGGGTTGTGCGATACCGAAATAGAAAATTAGCAAGTCTGTGCTTCATAGAGATGCCCTTTTTACCCTCAAGCACCTGTTTAACTAAAGCATCCTTAACAACTCTCACAGACCTCTCCGCTGCCCCATTAGATTGAGGGTGATAGGGTGGAACCAACGTGTGCTTGATGCCGTTTTTGCGCATGAATTCGGTAAATTCAATGGACGTAAACTGTGGTCCGTTGTCAGACACCACCTCTTCAGGTAAACCATGAGTAGCAAAAATTAAACGGAGCTCATCAATAGTCCGTTCAGTAGTTGTAGAGCTCATATGTTTCACTTCAATCCACTTTGAGTGGCTATCGATTACTACAAGGAAGTAATCATTACCCTTCTGACAGAAATCAATATGGATCCGTTGAAATGGTCTAGTTGGCCACTTCCATGGGATCAGGGGTGCACTGGGTGGGGCATTTCTAACATTTTGGCATACTGTACATACTCTCACTGCTTCCTCGATTTCCTGATCCATTTTTGGCCACCACATGCATGTACGAGCAATTGCTTTCATACCACATATACCAGGGTGTTCCCAATGCAACTGCCCCAGCATTTTGGCTCTAAAGATTGGTGGAATAATCACCCTAGAGCCCCAAAGGACACAGTCCTGTTCACAGGACAGCTCATTTCTTCTATTATGATAGGGTTTGAGGGTCTCATCAGGACACCCTTCTGGCCAACCTGACATCACAAATTGATGTACCTTACCAAGTACAGGATCTACAAGGGTTGCCTTTCCGATATCTTCTGCAGTGATTGGAAAATCATCATCAATTACCCTCACACTGTAGACCACACCCTCACTTCCCACTGTGGAGTCCTCATGTGGTAGCCTTGAGAGAGCATCACAGTTGGCATGGTCTTCAGATCTTTTGTATTCAATCTCATAGTCATACGCCGAAAGTACTAGAGCCCACCTCTGCATTCGAGCTGCTGCTAGTGTGGGGATAGCGGATTTTGGATTGAAAATTGCCAATAATGGTTTGTGATCAGTGATCAGGGTAAATTTACGCCCATACAAAAACTGGTGAAATTTTTTTACACCAAAAACAATTGATAATGCTTCACGCTCAATTTGTGCATAGTTCTTTTCACTTGAACTCAGTGTCCGAGAGGCATAGGCTATTGGCCTCTCCTGGCCATCATCCATCACATGGCTAATAACTGCTCCAATTCCATAGCTGGACGCATCACAAGCAAGTCTCAGTTCACGGTCCCCATCATAATGCACCAACAGTGCATCACTGGTGAGACCTTGTTTACAAGCGTCGTATGCTTGCTGACACTCTTTTGTCCATGTCCACTGGACACCCTTTTTGAGGAGCTCATGTAATGGTGCTAGTGTGGTTGCTAAACCTGGAAGAAATGAGTGATAGTACTGGACCATGCCCAAAAAAGATCTCAACTCACTGACGTTTTGTGGTACTGGTGCCCTTTTTACGGCAGCCACTTTTTCCTCAACTGGATGCAAACCTTCAGCATCTATCTTCAAACCCAAATAGACAACTTCCCTCTTCAGAAATTCACACTTTGCCATCTTCAAATGCAGGTTATATTTATGCAACCTCTCCAATACCTCAGCCAGGATTTTGATATTCTCC
This sequence comes from Orbicella franksi, assembly GCF_964199315.1. Classification (NCBI taxonomy): domain Eukaryota; kingdom Metazoa; phylum Cnidaria; class Anthozoa; order Scleractinia; family Merulinidae; genus Orbicella; species Orbicella franksi. The sequence goes on from NC_138155.1 coordinate 4,786,529, forward strand.
TGCCAACTGACACCACCAATAAGAATGTCATCCTGCTTACACACACATTTTTCTACTCCTTGCAAAATCATATCCATTTTAGCTTGGAATATTTTAGGTGCTGATTTAACCCCATATGGTAATTTGGTGTAGGAATAGAGTCCCTTGTGTGTGCTAATTGTCAGGTACTCACGACTTGCTTTATCAACACTTAGCTGAGCATATGCATGCGACAAATCAAGTTTGCTGAAAAATTTTGATCCCGAGAGGGCAGCATACAAGTCCTGTTGGGTGGGAAGGGGATACTGCTCATCTTCAACAGCTGAGTTGATGGTTACTTTGTAGTCCCCACAAATTCTAACCGATTTGTCAGCCTTTGGCACAACTACTATTGGGCTTGCCCAGTCTGATCTGTCAGTTTTAACGATTACCCCATTTTTCTCTAACTTATCCAACTCCTTTTCGACTTCATCTTTTAGTGCATATGGAACTCTACGTGGCTTAATAAATATGGGCTTTGCACCGTCTTTCATGGTGATGTGTGCTTCCAACCCTTTCATGCCCTCATAGCTATCTTTGAACAACTCACTGTGTTTAACTAGTAATCCATCAAGTTGACTTTTGGCACTTTCCAACTCGGATCTTGTTAAACTAAATATTTCACCCCACTCAAGCCTTATCTGGTTTAACCAATTTCTTCCCAGCAAAGTAGGCTTCTTCTCATAATCAGCTACAATAATTGGCAATGTATATTCATGGCCCTTGTACACTACATCACACAGCATTTCACCACACACTGTAAGGGTTTCACCCGTATAGGTTTTCAATTCAACTTTTGACGGACGAAGTGGAAAATTACTGAATTTCTGAGAATGTGTGCTCTTACTCATTATTGAGTAATCAGCTGCAGTGTCTACTTCCATTGCACATGGTGAACCATTTATGGTCATTTCTACAGTATAACTTTTGTTGGTAGGATTATCTGTACCAACTGCATACATGGAATAAATACCTAACTCATCATTATCATCACAACCTTCTGTGTTTGATTCTAAGACACTATGAACAGTACCTTTAGCTCCTGGTTGTTTTGTTTTCATGCCAGACTCAACATCTTTACTGCGACAAACTGATGCAAGGTGACCTACTTTGCTACATTTGTAGCATTTTGCTGACTTAAATTTACACTTAGGTGCAGCATGCTTACCACCACACCGGTAACATGAGGGTTCCTTAGTGTTTACAGTTTCCAGTTTATTTACTATGCCTTGGCTGTCATCACTTGCACTGACAGGACGGAATTCTTGGGTGTTCTTCTCTGCCATTTCCATTGACTTTGCAATCTGGCACGCTTTCTCAAAAGAAAGATCCTCGGTGTTCAAAAGTTTATTCTGTATTTTGGGATTGTTCAATCCGCACACAAAACGGTCTCTCAGAGCTCGGTTGAGAAACTCTCCATAGTTACAATGAATCGATAACTTCTTCAAGGCCACAATAAAGTCACTGATGGATTCGTCTTGTTTTTGATAGCGAGTTCCAAAATGAAAACTCTCTGCTATCTCCAATGGCGCTGGATTGTAATGTTTCTCCAATGCTTTGACAATGTCCGCAAAAGGAGTGTCTTTTGGTTTCACTGGTGCCAGCAGATTGCTCAGGGTAGAATATGCTTCGGGTCCAATCTCAGTCAGAAAGATAGCACGTTTTCTATTTGCAACTGCGAGATTGGCTTCCTCTTTACCCTCGCCTGTTTCTTCTATGATATTATTTGCCATGAAGAACATTTCCATTCTTTCCACATAGGAACGAAAAGTCTCTCGCTCAGGGCTGAACTCGCCGACACGACCAAACAATCCAATTCCCGCCATTTTGATAGCACGTGCTCAAACTTTGATCAAGTTGCCTCGGTCGAAAACAAACCTTTTTCCTCACACAGAGAAAATCAAAACTTCACTGGATTTCTCATGCGTCTTCGTGCATGTAGAGGATCCCATCCTCGTCGCCAAAATGAAACATACTAGCAAAAGTATGGCTCGGTGACATAACAACACAAGTTGACTAGGCTTGCTCAACACAACAACTTTATTCTCTAAGCATCTTGGGTAATACAACAGCTTAACACAACTTCCGGTTACGAATATATTACAGTTGGTAGGCTCGGAATTGAAAAAAACTTGCGACAAAGGTTCTTTTTGGAGAGCTTCTTTATTCCCGTACCACCAGCCAGAAAAGTAACTTTCCGCTATAGTTATTTACCGGGCTAGTACTGCGACTTCATATCACTCCATGATAACAGAGACACTTGAATTAGCAATAATGCTTTTCTGTTCACGTAAGGCCCTATTGGATTTGTCTCACCTGCCACTCATAGGATCCTACACCAATCCCTGTAGCAGCTCCTGACCCAGCCAACCCAATAAAGTGCTCACTGCCGATGTTGCTCACAAACAAACTGGGTCCAACCTTCAAAAGGTAAGGCGAAACATACTGGCGCCTTAATTTGATGACTCGTTCAAATAGATTTATACAGTATAAGATCTGAGAACCTTTTGTAAGCTGCATGGCCATAATCATGACATCAGATCACTGAGATTGCTCAGCCTCTAATCGGCGATCAATTGCATTTCTTAGCTGATCGTAAACATGTAAAGGCGCTGCTTGGAGATGAAACATTTACAAAGGTCAAACTTACCGCCCACCACATCATAGATCTTCCAGCTAAGAAAAACGTTTCTGCGGTCTGGGCCTTTCCTTTCTGCTGTCTGAACTTGGTCTGGAAAAGATTTCATTCACAGACAAACAGTCACTTACACGATCGAACATTTATTATCCCGGTCCAATCATTCACTTGGGAGGCCAGACTAAACGCTGATATAACCTTGTAAAACGGGAATGTAGACACAGAAAATCTTTGCTAAAACTAGCGTCATCTACGCTGTGATTACGGGCTCCCATTTCAGATACTGTTCTTTCCTTTTTGCTGATTTTCTGATTATTATTATTATCATTATTATTATTATATTTATTGATTGATTTTTTTCATTTATGCAATCATCGAGAAAACACAATTTAGGCGAGTAAGCCATATCGTGTTCACAGTCCACCAAGGTGGCTATAGAGGGATGTTAGAGAGAGTCAGGATTCTCCGTTAGTCAGTCAAAATTTGGTCATTTCTCAGCTACCAGTTAAAACGTTTTGCCAAATTTTTCAGCTGTGAGAATTTAACAAATCTCAGTTAAAATTAAAGCTAGTCGCTTGTGCTTTGACATTCTTCATAAAATCTCATGAATTCTGCCGAAATATTCGCTAGATTGTCTGCATTCGTCAAAAGGTCAAAAATTATCTTCGCAGCTCTTCACCAGGTAGGAAGGCAAGGGTCATCTTCGTCTACAAAACCGTAAAAACGACGGATCATGCTCAATTTTTCTGTCGTTCCGATTTGTCAACTATGGGTCACGTCTTTACACAAAAGCAACGAAACGCGTGTGTGGCATTTGCTGTTCACGTGTCGAGGATCAATGAAATCATCGGGAACTTTAAAATTAAAATTCAACCAATTTTTCGTGAAACATTTTGCTCATAAGCTACCCATCTAAAATCTATAATACCCACAAATTACTTCTCGGACGCTGAGATTGGGCTTTCTTTGTTTAAACTTTGAATAAAGTGAAAAGTGTCCATTTACATTGCCTCTAAGTTACAGCATCTCACACCAGAACTCAAATCTGCTAAGGAAGACTGGTGTAGCCGAGTGGTTCGGGCGCTGGGCTTGAAATTCGCAGGTCGCGGGTTCAAGTCCCGCTCGAGACCTTAGTTCAACTCCTCGGTTACGTTTGTTAAAAGCCAGCTTGTCTGCTTCCAGCCAGTTGAGATCATGTTAAGTCGTATTGTGTTCAATCATTTGAAATATTTGTTTCGTTCACTTTAGGTGCATGGCATACCTGTGAACTAGCTAGATGAAGTTAAGCGTGTTACTGCTATAAACATGATTTCATTCTAACAGTTCACGTTATTTCGATGCTTCTCTGAGTACCTCTGAGTTGTCGGTTAGAACTCTAAGCACTTCTCAGCTGACACGCCGTACAGACCCTCACTTTAATCTCAGTTATTATTGAAACAGGGTCGAGTGACAGTTTGCCAACTTAAACAAACATTCTATTTGTACTTATGGAAAGGTCAGTTGCATGCAGTTGTACTTTAAAAACCAGCTAGGCTTTGATAAAGACGCCTGTATTGAAAGCCAGCGAAGGAGAACTGTTATTAATTTTTTAGTTCAAGTTCTAAAGCTCCTTCGCTTAACATTTCGAAATATCAGGCAAGGTATTGCTAAGCTGGTTTAAAGGACAGGAATTTCTATAAATCTGAAAAGTTGTAATCTTTGTGCTATTAACTTACAAAGCAGAAAAAGTTAAGTTCGAAAATTCATTAGATTAATTAGAACAGCGTCGTTGCTGAGAATAAATATCCAGTCAGCTAAAATCGTTTACTTAGTTGCAATTTTATCAGATAGCCGCTGCAACGAAGCAGCAGACATGCATGAGACCGGCTAAGAATTCATTAAGACCTTGTTAAAATATCTCTGCATTGCTCAGGTCTTGGATCGGACGTCTCTAGCAATCTCTAAACCTCAGGTGTAAAATATCGTCTAGAACCTCTAGAACAAATAAAGAGGCTCTGTTCTGGGGTACGGTAGCTGGTTGAACTTCCATTTAACAGTACAGTAACATTTACAAACACAAGGGGCTGTTGACTGTACATACCCAGAGGCCAACAAGAATGCAGGCAACGAAGTAGAAGGCTATTATAACCCAATCCACGGGTTGTAAAGGTTTTCTGTCTTCTTCGAACACCATGTTTGACTCTTGATCGCTTCAGCTTGCAATTAATGTTTAATATTTCCAAAAAAAGGCGAGGCACCACTGAATAGGTGGAACAGTCTGCTTTAAACCCTTGAAAAATGTTTGACTTACACGTCTGACACAATAGAAAAAGATTGCGTGACAAAAAAATACTCAGTTGTACTATTTCATAAAAATAAATTCTTGAGCTGAACTGTGACACGTGGTAACGCACGTGAGCCCGCCTCGGGATCTGGGACCGAAAAAAATCGCAAGCTTCTCTCATTGGGGAACTAATATTTAAGACGTTTTCTTCGATTCTGAAAGCAAATTTTAAACTTGGCATTGATTCCTGTTGTTGTTTTGTTTTGGATTGTTTGTTTGTTTGTTTGTTTGTTTGTTTGTTTTGTCGTCATTGCTATTTGGAAAAAGAAATCGTGAGCTTAGCACTATTCTTTCATCTAGATTTCATCCTCAATCTTAAAATGCCATAAGGGGCTTGCAGCTCAAAGACGATTAAGATAATTTACGAGTGTTTTGAAGATTTTTAAGATTTTTATGAAGAAAGAGAAAGAGATCTAGGCTTAATGGAGAACACAAACAAATATAAATTTGAAATAAATTTTCTTCCATAGACCGTGCATAGTCTCCTCAGCGTATAGTGGAGAAAAATCTCATATATGGCTTTTCTTCACTTTTCCTGCATTATTTTCCCCACAACTTAAGTTTAAACTGAAGAAAAGACCTGAAACTCCGATCCCACTCCAAAGATATTATGTTATTTGCTAATTTATTTTCACCTTCAAAGTCCTGCAAACTAGTAATTATCATACTGGTTGCGTCACAAACATTTACATTAACAGTTTAGTCCGAGCTGGGATTTCATAAATAATTACTGTCAAACGAATATTCTCTAATTGAAGATTTTTCTGTATTCCTTTACTTTGTTGCTTTAAAATTCGGAGGAGACTGTAGAGTGATCTTCCAAGAAGATTTAAATCGTTTCTTTTTAATGATCGATGCTTGCTAAATTTGCGTTTTCAGCAGGCTTAATTTAGCCGAGAAAATTGTCTACTTAGTTCTTCAGCAGCTAAAAGTCGTAGTCACCGTAAAGTGCTCAATGTCTTATTTTCAGATTTCCGTGCTGTATCGTCCCTCTACCTTTTCTTTTTAAAGTCAGTGCGAAAATTTGCGTTTTTCCGACTGTCGGCTTAATCCGGAAAAACTTACTTGTCTATTTAGCTCTTTAGCAGCTGAAATTCACAGTCACCTTAAATTTCTCGATGTCTTTTCTGATTGTCGTGTTATATCGTCCCTTGACCTGTCAATATGTTTCAACCCTCGTTAAAATCGAGGCATCAGTTTAGCCAATACATAAAGCACTTTAGTTTTTATTGATTATGACTAAAATCATTCATGTTCTTTCTAGTTATCATTTCATTTTGATTCCAACCACTGGTGTTAGTGATCATAAACAGGGCATAAATTTATATCATGAATATCTGGAAGGAGGTTAGGAAATAAAAGTAAACGCAGGCGGCACTTTTTGACAAGTTTTAAAAGAATAAATTGTTATAAAGTCTTCACTGACGCGCATTTGGTAGGAATTGTCTTTTTGTTCAAGTTTATGTAAAAGATGCTTTCTTAAAAAACCTGAAATATTTAATTTCTACTATTGATATTTCGCATAATGTCGTGCTAAAAATAAAGAAGCTTTTAAAAAAGCTGGTTAGACAACAAAAGAGACTTGCACATGTACAAACAAGCTCTTGTCACCTTTAAGTCTTCACGACAATCAGGAAAATTCGTCCCCTTTGTGACACCCATGCAATGAATAAATTGCCCTTTTGTTTCCATGGCGACACCAGCAGCTGATGGTTTTCATTTTTTTCAAAATCTAGACAACAATTACTTCTTTGTTTTGGACATCAGGGTGCTTGTTTTAAAGGATTTCAAGCACGGACTTTCCGCTCGATTCAGATGTTTGGAAAATGGATAGCCCGTGTTTCGATCTAGGCTCGTTGAGCTCAAGTCCGTTTCTTTATCGGGAAGGCGAAGATTTCCTTGGGCAGACAGTCAACACTTTTTTCGATGAAGATATTAGCTTCGATTTTGTTGACACTTTTGAAGCAGGTTTTTCGATAGCTGGGAGAACTGATGAAGTGTCGGCGACAGCGACTCATAAGAAAGATCAGTATTTAATGAGCGAGAGTCCGGTACTTTTAACTTCACCGCGAAGACACGAGAGTAAATTGGAAAAAGAGTTAAATACCACCGACGGCGCTGAAACGTTTTTTGTCAGCAGAAGCGAGCACGTGAAGGTGTCGCAAAGGGAAAACAGTGCTTCGCAACAAACCTCATTTTCTGAAAACAAAAATACTTGTACAAATGAAGTTGACCCAAGCGCTGAGAAAGTGCTCTCAAGAACTGTGTCCAAAAATGCGGAAGAACTAACACAAAACGCCACAAGACAAGAAGCGACGGAAACTGACAACACGCTATCAAGAAGTCACGATAAAGATGCTGTTGAAACTGGCAGCCAAAGCGAGCAGATTGCAAACATTACAACGCCGGCTGCTTCGCGCGAAGATCTCGGAAATAATTTCCAGCAAAATATTAATATTTATGGAAGTGTACCTGAAAAAACAACATTCGACAATTTCAAGCTATTATCGCTTGAGGAACATACTACCTGCGACAAGGAGCGGGACTATGCAATTAAGAACCGAGAAAGCATCAGGGTTACGGATCTCAAGAAAGCGGAAAATAACCCTTCTTTTGGGTTGAAAAATTCTGCTTTTAAACGTTGTGTCGTTCCGAAGACGTTTTATTCTCCATTTTGGACGCCAGAGAAAAGTACAGCGAGACAGGATAAATCTTTGGAGGACGGTTTTATTAATGCGCGACGCAATGTGGACATTTTGTACTGCTGCCATTGCAAATCCCAAAAGCGCGGTGCCAAGAATATAAAAATTTCAATGAAGCCCGCACAGAGTACATTAACCACAAGTCATAAAGACAGTAACAGGTATATCGATTTTCTAAAACGCAATTCTGTCGTAAGGTCGCAAGAAAACCACCAACGAGCTTATAACAAAACTATTAGTGGAGGGATATCAAGACACGGGCAGGAGGCAAACAGAAATGATAAATGGATCTCTTTGCCAGCAATTGACACATCATTTAGACCAGCTCGTCAGAAAGCTTTGAGCAACAGAGACATTGGTGCGCTTTACTCCAGAACGCTTTCGGTTGCTCCTATAGATGGCTTGATAAATAAGTATAAAGGAAGACATTTCGATTTCGTCGAGCAACAGAAAAGATACCAGCTTAAACGTTTTAAATAGATATCTGTTCGCGTATGCATTACATTTCCAGCAATTAGCACCTCATCGGCAACCGCAGATTAGCAAACGGCTTTACCACAAAGCAATTGGTGCATATTACTGTACAGTTTTCGTTGTCTCAGCCAGAAGAAGGCAGTACCTTTCGGCAGAGTTGGGGCCGCTTTCAAAGAGATTTGTTTGTACAGATTGTTTAAAAGCACGGAATCACTAGTGGAATCGTCGAAAAGTTTTAATTTGCTGACTACGTAATGAAGTCGGTTGCTTCATTGATTTTCAAAATGTGTAATCCTTCGCCATTGAATGCATTAAAGCTATGAAACAAAGCTTCCCTTTTTGTATTTTAAATGCAGCTTATTATAAAATCAATGTATTACCATTTTTCACTTCCTGATTTTAATCTCAAAATAAAGCCATTAAAAATCATTCCAGAATATATTCTTTATCCTGTGACCTCATCTCGCAGCTAAATAAAATATAGATTGCGTTTGCGAACGCTTTATTGGTCAAAAGCTACCTTTTACAAGAGACAAAGAAGACTGTGATATTATTCAGTAGAGTGCGTTAATTCAAAATCATGAAGTACAAAAAGGCAAAGTCACGAATTACACTGACACTTGCTTTGGCTTGCGTTTTTGCACTTCGTTCGTGTTCCCAAATTATGATTGGGTCTTATGCTTCGTCTAGAAATCTTTAATGTTATCTGTTCGCAGAAAATTACGTGCCGTGGATAGACGCAAGTAAAATCATTTCTCCCTTTAAAGAAACAAGTTCTTCGCTAATACACTCAGAGCTCTGCTAAATAATGAAACACCTGCCGATGCGTAATATAGTTTATTTATTTCCCCTGTCACCTTTTCAACTTAATTTTAAATTGATTTCTGTGCCGGCTCACATCATCAGCAAGAAACGCAATTAAAATGTTCGGACCTGGCTAAACTAGGAAACATTGTCACGGAGGCAAATGTCTCCAAATTTAATTTAGTCGCGGGGGAAACATACGTAGGGGAAACAAATTTTGCTGCTCGGAAACAGGAAACTGTTTTTACCTCGGGTTAAAAGCATTTTTTGGTTCCCGGACACAAATTTTGCTTCCGAAAGATATGTTTTCCGGTTTAGCCACCATGAAAGCAATGTTAACTAGATTCCAATGTTGTTTACTACAAGTGCTTCCCAGCAACGGCGAGCGTACAAAAATGGCAGGCCACGAAGTCGAAGTAGAAGAGCCGCGAGAAGTTCATGGGTCAAGGGGGAGACGGAAAGGAATTGGCAGGACGAAGAGATGAAGTCACTTATTACCTTAAATGAGGACAGAGCCTGTTTGCGGGATGTAACATGAATACGAACAGAAAAGGATGTGGCTTACTGTCAAATCGATGTCAAGATGTCAAATATGGTATCACAAGGGACGATTACAAAAGCAAAGTAAACTGAATTCCAGACTTGCTCGGGAGTCAGTTTATTGTAATGCGCACCCTTGACTCTTTGTTTTCCGTAACAATGTTTCGTCGTTCAGCCACCGGGACAGCAAAAAATTTTGTTTGCTTCCCGCTAATTTAGCCACCCTGGAAACATAACAAAAGACAATGCTTCCACAACAACGTTTCCTAGTTTAGCCAGGCCTTGAATCAGCTTAAGGAATTTAAGGACGTTAAATTATTTCTTTTTTTGACTCAAGTGGTCGTTACTTAGCTCTTATTAACCGAGCAGGAGATCTTTATGGGAGAATCTTGACCGAGATCAAGATTCTCCCGTACAGACCGACTTAGCTCGGTTAATAAGATGTTTGTTATATGGCAAAGAAGAAAACTTTAATTCGTTTAATGTAACTGGTTTGTACTAGCTGACATTTTCCTTGCGAGGGGCGATGAGCTTAACTTAAACCTGCCGAAATTTGCTCGTCCTCTCTACTTTTTTTTTGTCATCAGGCTTTTTGGCACTTCCATAAATAATTGAGAAGAAAATAAAAGAAAATGGTGAATATTTTTGTATTTTAGTTTGCTACTTTTTCAACGCAAAATGAAACCGGTCTAGATGTCGGTCTAGATGGGAAAATCTGGACCGCGGTCAATATCGATTTCAGCCAATCAAATTCGTGAATTCGGTAGTTCCCAGTCCATGTGAGAGACAGCCATATAATAATGTAAAATACTAGTTTCACAGAAAAAAATTGCCTCAACGTGCTTGAGATGGTTAAAGGCCCTTCTTACTGGATTTTATACAGGAACGAAGTGCCGTCCTACAAATGAATAAACTGTGCTAAACTAAATGAAGAAAATTTAGCGGACTACTACCTCCTGATATCATGATAGATAGTTTATTAAGTTTCAAACCTTCAAGTGACCTTAAAGTACAAGACTGAATTATGTGAAAACTTTCCAAATAGATACTTAGATTAATTAAGAACAGGCTGTACATAATAAGCTACACATAATTCATCAAGAATAAATATAAAACTATATCCCACAGGATTCCAATTGACTATCATCTTATTTACAATGGATATATATCAAACAGCTCTTCATTCTGTTCGTTTTAAATAAAGGTAATTGAAATTTATGGAACTTATGAAAGTTACCGCCAGCATCACTGCGAATGGTGCACACTCTTTATTACAAACCTGCAGCAGGTAAACATTCAGAATTATTAAAAAACACCCTTTTATTAAAACCTGAATACATCCCATGAGTTTTTCGACCCTGTAGCATGGCTAGACAGCCTTAATATAGTTCATACAAATCGTAGAAAACACTATTCCAGTGATGTCGTTACTTGTTGTTTCCAAAATAGCTTGTCAACGCATTTTCATGCTATCTGATCCAGACGTGCTAAGGACTTTTGTCGTGGATTGTAGGTCAGATCGGGTCTGGTGATGTGCTGGGATACCATGTAATGCGACTTCACATCACGTCATTTCACGTCATTTCACGTCATGTCACGTTATGTCACGCCATGTCACGTTATGTCACGTCATGTCACGTCATGTCACGTCATGTCACGTCTTGTCATGTCATGTCATGGCTTCTGGTCATGTCCACCTTGCGTCATTTCAGGCAGTGTCAGTTCATGCTTTATACTTCCTGTAAAGATGATCTCGTAACTTGGTGATGCCAAATAAGATCAGATGCAAAATAGGCAAAACCACGAGGAGGAAAACAACTAACAGGCCTCCAATGGTCGGGTCGAAGTCGCTGTAGTTTAGAGCTTCATATATGAAAGGTTCCCCTTGTATATTGGTGCCATCAAGGAGCCAATAAATGACGGAGAAGACGATGTAAATGACAAGGTACAGAAGCGGATAAATGGAATGGTAGAGACGGATTGGGATGGAGCTCAGGCACGTGTCAATCACCATGAAGACAGAATTTAGCGCGTGCTTAGTGATATTATTTGCATCGATAGGGTCATCGCCTACCAACACGGTCCAGTAACCCGCGGTTATCCATACCCCTGCAGTTGCAGAGATGACGTAGAGAAACCACAGCAACTTGTGGTGAAACCGAAGGGCGTCTTTCTCGCGGGATTCTTCGCGTTCCACTGCGCCGTAGTCGTTGCCGTCAACGTGCCCCATTTCCATCTCCACTACTTGATCCCCTGGAGTGGTCTGCGTGGGACTCCTCAGGTCTTTATAAAGGGAAATGCAAGACAGCGTTGTTGCATAGACAAAGTAGATGTTTAATATGGTGAACGTCCAGTTGGTTAAGAATATGAACAGCTTCGCTCCGAACTTGTGGATGTTGTAAATCAGCCATGCGAAGTTGTAAGCGGTGATGATCAAGCGAATCACAACAAAAACCGGCAGGGACAGCCACTGAAAAAGAAAGAAACGGGTCAGTACCGGGTCAGTAACCACTTTACGCCTTGTTAAGGCTTGGTGCCCAAGCACTGCTGCCGGCCTGAGCACCGGCACAAAATAGCGTTGCGTACACTGGGTACTCCAGAGACCAAAGTACCATTTAATTTAGTGCCCGGGCACAAGGTCGAGGCCTTGTACCCGAGCGCGGACACTATGCCCGAATTCTGGTGTGAGTACCTGGAAAGAAGGGTGTGTAAACGGTAATTAGTGCCGAACGAGAATTGTACTCTGGCACCGTGCCTGGGCACCAATGGTAAACATAGCCTTAGTTACTTCTAGGTTTCTTAGCCCTTTTGCCAATCACTACTTTTGGAAAGTTGCAACTTTCACAGGGTGCCGGTGGGGAATTGAGCTGAGAGGGAGGGATCAGTAAAGTGGCTAAAAAGCCTACAATACCTAGACCAATTTAGCTAATAAACCACAAGACTTCCTGCGCCATGGAGAATCATCGATCTTTGCTTTAATTATCTATGAACCGGAAATAAGACGGATAGATTGTTGAACTGAACGGCGATTTATATCAATACGTTGTAGTGTACAAAACCAGTGGCGGATCCAGACCTTGAGCTAGGGGGGGGGGGGGTGGCGGTATCCAGACCTTGAGCTAAGGGGGGGGGAGCGTTTTTTTTGTTTTGCTTGCCCTACCGGCTTTTCTTCCTTCTGCGAATCTTTTTTACCCAAAATAAGGGGGGCGGGCCCCCCGTCCCCCTCCCCTAGATCCGTCACTGAAAACCGAGGGGGCTGCGGATATTGATTGTACGTGGACGGGTACACACTGTGCCTGTCGTGAATTGCAGTAACGTTGTGAGATGAAACTTATCTGTAATAAAATTAATTGCGATGATAGTTGTCGTGAATTATGTTTTCAGTCGTGAATATTTTAAGAACAGTTTTAGCGTTTTGCAATAACGCAACTATCGTAAATTGCAATAAACCATCGTCACAAGTTGTGTAAAACTCCGTGGTTATTGTCGTAAGTTGTGATGACACCTGTCGTGTATGTGAAATGTATGCACGGGTATATTTTAAAAGAACTTTACAGTCGGTGTCACAATTTGGAATGGCCCCCACTAGAGCAGTTTTCAAGAAAGTGTCGTGCATAAAGCCAAAACTATATTAATCACATTGACCTATCACGAAGGACACATACATTCCAGTGAACCAATCTAAAGTCAAAGCAAACATGTGTAAGCGACACAAAGCGTGGGAAAACGTGAGCGAGTGAGATTGGTTTTGGTTCAGTAGTTACTTTTTCTACGATTGAGTGAGTTAAAATAAAAATACTACACGTGCAACAACTCGCTTTTATCCAAATTTGTGGAAGTTTGTTTCTTTCGAAAGTTTTCACACTACCAGCTGCTCAAACAACGAGGAAAAGACGTCAGCTTTGATCAGCTTTGGGTACCGCACGAAATTTCTGGAATGATAGGTTTTCAGGGTTTTCTAGGTCGCCATGGAAGCCAGCCACGGGGAGGCAATTTAAAATGCAAGGAATGCACCCCGGAAAATGATGGGTACTCAAGTGAAATAGAGGCTAAACAAAATATAGGCATTCTGCCTATGCTTTTCCTAGTTTCTGTGCCATTAGGCCACTAGCGATACTTCTACACCCCCTGGAGGGTATGCTAGCCCAATGCATCCCTTGAACCTCGGCATTGAATTCACCGGTATTCTACTGTGTACACCTTAGCCGGGCTCAGAGTTCAAAGAGTAGATGGCGCTATCCACCGGCCAAACCACTATCCAGTGGATTGTGTAACTTATTTTGTTAACACCTTTTTTCACTGGATCAGAATCCGTTCGATAGCGTTATCCACACGGCTGCTTGAACAACTGGGTCCTTCGTCCGGTGTATGATAGTTGGTGACTGCAGGCTGCAGAATTTTAATTTCAACTAATATCTTATTCCATTTCCATTAACGTCAGCTAGCCGTTAACAGACTACGCTGAGTGACATTTAGGTTAACCGGAGCGCTATTTAGGTCTGGATGTAGTATGCAGTCTGTATGTCTGCAAATGTTATACACTGGTGCCTCTCTGTAGAGAGGCACCGGTGTATAACATTTGCTGACATGTATAACTGAGTGTCAACTGTTTTTCCCAAAAACCGCAACACTAGAATCGAATTAATCGCAGTCCGGCGCTCTAACCTTCAAGCCATCCGTGTCTTCAGTTAGTTAAGGTAAAAATGATGTGAATTTAAACGATAGCCTGAATCTTCCACCATTTGATCAATCCCTACAAGCGAAAATCTTCGTAAAGCTAGCCAGGAGCAAGTACAGCGCTAGTAACATTTATCAGTTCACTAGCGATTTACGTACCCTCATTAAAATATTGGTGGTTATCAAGAGCACGCAAGCGGATATGACTTTTGAATGCTTTACGCGATGCTTTTCTTTGGGTGTTTTCTTTATTGTCATTTTAGGTATAATTTTTGAGGTTGAAAGTATTAGCTAGTATTGAAGATAGTCTCTGAGGCGCTTTCGTTATAAGCCGCACAAATTTAAACAGCGGTCAACACCTTTTCAAACCATTTTTAGCCTAAACAGGAAAGGTCGGTAAACTATGTTTGCCATAGCCGTAAGCTACGTGAGCAAATGTCAAAAGGAGACAACTGATTTAGAAACGTGTCTACTGACTTCGGTTGAAAATGAGGCACTTTTAGGAAAGGTCGTCTTCATTCACAAGGTTCCTAGTCCCTTACCACATCACTGACCTTCGTGTGTCGCTTATTCACAGCCGTCATATATTATCAAGTTGTTCAGACGTTTTACACATCTCAGTTAAACATACACCTATAACGTGACTTACCCTAGAGTCGATAAAATCACGGCGGACTGGATGCCAGAAGTTGAAATTTCTCAGGCGAAATTCTTCCTTACACATTTTAGGATCTGTAGCTTGTCGATCGCTTGAGGCTTCGAATATATAATGAGCGTGTTTTTGAGTATTACTGAGCTCGATGGCAACGTTTACATTCAGACATCAGTTGATTTGCGTAGCTGCAGAGATATGAATATTTACCACGTTTACATGGCTTTTATCATTTTTCACACGGGCGTCAAAGTTAAGTCAACCGGAAATGACGGCCTTGTCATATGACGTTCAAACATTTAGTGACGTCTTTATTGCTCTAGTTGTTTTCAAAGGATTAATAACAAGTGCGAAAACGATTCCGTGTAGAATAAGAAAAGTTTTTCTCACTCTGCAGAGTCTATATGCTACTAGTGCGGTAAATTTCGCCTGCAACACAGGCTGGGTACAGCAGGTGTATTTACCAGAATACATGGATATCGATTATCCTCTACTACGAGTACAGGGTAATATAATTTAAGCACCCTAAAGGCCTTGCCGTTAGCGAAAACAGGAACTGGTGACACAATAAAAGCAATAGTATTGGCGGACGGGAATACATGATCTGCACGATACAGGAAAAAAACAAACAAACAATTATTGTAAGTTACAATGTAAGTGACGTCGTGACCATTAGTAAGCAGTTATCCCCAAGGTAGGATATCAACTACAATCCCGGACAAAAATGTTGGGATACCAAGCGAGGTCTTCCCTCCCTCCACTTACAATGTCGAAAATCGGTTATTTTTCCCTTTTCGTTGAAAAAAGAGTGACATTTTCCAGCATTAATTAGGGGGAATGGGGAAAACGTGATCCAGCTCAAGTATTCAAGCTCTATGTTTGTCTAGGATCTTAGACATCCACGCAAAAGCCACCCACTCTCTTCAACCGGACGGCTGTGTACAAGCTACAACATATTGATCAGTGACTGCTGCGTCAAAGTGGAATTTCTACGATGATTCTTAACAACCTTATAGGAGCTACGTCACCGTTTGCGCATCTTGCAAAGTTAAGGCTAAATTTTCAAGTTTGTCGGCTTGAAAATGCGTGTCAATCTTCTCCATCCTTAATCCTTGTTCCTTCAGGGATCATTATCTCTTTGGTGTTTTTCTATCTTTGTAAACTACGTACTATTTTCAGTTTTCCTTCAATTTAAAGGTAATTTTGTACGTGGCTGAAATAACTCAAAATGCAATAACTGAGTTCTGTTAAGTGTCTTTGTATTCTTAGGGTCTCGCTGTAAGGACCTGTAAGGGTAGCCGCGTAGTTTTTCTTTAAGATATAACTCAACTCATGAGAGGCTAGCTGGGCTTACATGGTTTGAATTTTCTAGGGCGTCATAGAATCAGCAAACTACATTTTTTCACCTTACCGGTTTTTATTTGAAGTAAGACCACTGAGAGTCCACTCCAGAATACTGATATTTCTTAACCTGATACCTCTGCTTGTACACCATGACACTGTTTATTTGAGAATTCCAAAGAATATAGAAAACACTGACTCACCTTTGTTTCGTGTTTTTACAGTTCTCTCTTAGCTTGTTCTCAAATCATCATTGTGTTTTATACTTCGCTTAGAATCTTTAATCTTATCTGTTCACTGAAACTCAAATGCCGTTGATGGACTCAAATAAACGCATTTACCTTTACATAAAACAAGTTCTTCGCTAATACACTTAGAGTTTGCTTAATAGCTGAAAACCTGCTATTATTTAGTTTCAGTTCGTTTCCCCTGTCATCTTGCCAACTTTATTTTTAAATTGATTTCTATACTCGCCGGTCACCAACATGAGATCACGAATTGTTCGGTTCTATCTGCCTAGACTACGAAAAGGAGCTCATGAACAAAGGGAGAGTAGTTTCGACCATGCATTCTTGGCCTTTATTGCCTTTTTTTTCCCTTAACTATGACGTCATCAGACACATGACCTTATGACCATGACCTTAAAGTACCTATGAACAGAAAAATAATTGCTGCTTATTTGAAAGGATTTGAAAGGCTGTTTAAAATACAAAAGAATGACGTTTTCCTTTTTGGAATATCATTTTTCGTTTTAGAGATATTGTAGTTTTTGTATTATTCAAATTACGAAGCTTATGACGTCATCAGTTTCGCAACTAAAGCGGTAAAATATTGAATAAAGAATATCTCTGAAAATATTGAAGTGGTGTTCTTCAAACTTGGCACCAGAAATGTACATCACAAAAGAAACAAAATAACACCTGTTGTGCTGTTGTGCTGTCGCCATGACAACAGCTTTGTCGCTGGTCCTGTCTTAATTAAAACTGAAATTCTCAGTTTTTGTCTTAACCAAGGATCAAATGTCAAATCAAGTACGGTCATGTAATTTCCTGTCATGTAATGTGGTGCCGTGTCACATTATAACATATCATGTCATGTACTGTGATGTCGTCTGATGTCATGCCATGTCATGCCATTTGATGTCACGTCACGTTACGTCATTTCACGTAGTGTCACTTCATGCTTTATACTTCCTGTGAAGATGATCTCGTAACTTGGCGATGCCAAATAAGATCAGATGCAAAACAGGCAAAACCACGAGAAGGAAAACGACAATCAGGCCTCCAACGATGGGCTTGAAGTTGTCGTATTCCCTTGATTATTGGTTCCACCAGGGAACCAATAAATAATGGAGAAGACGAGGTAAAAGAGAGTGTAAAGCAAGGTGTACATGGAATGCAGGAGAGGGACTAGGTTGGCGCTCAGGCTGGTGTCAATCACGGGATTGAGTGCGTGCTTTGTAATATTATTGGCATCAACC
The DNA here is from genome assembly GCF_964199315.1 of Orbicella franksi. NCBI lineage: Eukaryota > Metazoa > Cnidaria > Anthozoa > Scleractinia > Merulinidae > Orbicella > Orbicella franksi. The sequence continues at coordinate 4,804,178 of NC_138155.1, forward strand.
GGGTCATCACCTGCCAACACGCTTTAGTACCCCGCGGTTACCAACAAGCCAGCAGTTGCAGCAATGACATGGATAAACCAAAAGAACTTGGGCTGAAACTGTAGGGCGTCTTCACTATCTTGATCAACTGCACCGTAGTTGCCACGCTCCATTTCGATCTCCACCGTCTGTTCATCTGTAGCTAGAGTTGTGGTCTTCGTTTGCTTCTTCAGGTCTTTTTAAAGGACGATACCAGTGGCGGATCCAGACCTTGAGCTAAGGGGGGAGGTGGGGGGCGGCTTTTTTTTTTTTGCTTGCTCTGCCGGCTTTTCTTTCTTCTGCGATTCTTTTTTACCCAAAATAAGGGGGGTGGGGGGTCGGGCCCGCCGTCCGCCTCCCCTAGATCTGCCACTGGATATAAGAGAGCGTTGTTGCAAAGACAAAGTAGATGTTCAATATAGTGTAAGTCCAGTTGGTTAAGTAGATGAACATCTTCGCTCCGTACAAGTGGATGTTGTAAAACAGCCTTCAGGTCTTGTAAGCAGTTGCAATCAAGCGATACGTCACAAAAATCGATAGAGACAGCCACTTAAGTAGAAAAGAAATTACAATGCTCAAGCCGTACCTTATATAAAAATAACGGTTTTCTTGATCGACAGAATAACTTGTTGAAATGAAAGATATCGTGATCAGTTGCACAAGATGAAAATAGGAGAATCGATATTGTCTCGGGATCCCATATGAAAAGGCCGGGGATGCTCGTCGCCCCATTTAGGGGAAAAATCAAGAATTCTGGTCTCACTTAGGGTGTTCATAACAAAATGCCACTATTTTTAGCTGTCAGAGTATATTTAAGGATGCACTCGAAGAAATAACAGTAATGATAAAAAACGCTCTTAGTTCCGTTTTTAGGTTCGATTTCTGCCGCTCTCTCCAGTCCGGCCTACTAGCGCGGGCTCCTTTCCGAACAGTGGCTGGTAATCAATCCTATTCTGTTTTAAGTGGTATCTTTTAGTGGTCAAATACGGCTTGAGCCACGGCCAGACTTGTCTTCTTTAAGGGTTTAATTCAAACTTTCCGACGAAAATCCCCTACTTTTTCATACCGGAGATCTCCCCCCGCCCCCCCCCCCTCCCCGGCTATTTACATCGATTGCGCATTAGTCGTAAACAGGCATCGTCGATCATTTTCGTATACGGAGGCCGAGATTATTCAGACAAGCATCAAGATTAATAGCTAAGTAAATCGTTCAAAAATTTAGTCACGAAGTTGTTTTTCGAAAGACTAATCGGGAGCTTAAAAAATGTACACGACGGCGCCAAGGAATACTTGGTAAAAACTGGAATTACTTATTTTTCGTATAATTGTTCAGTACGCTGGTCGGTCTAAACGTCGAGTCTTCGAAATAGGTTTCTAAACCGCCGGATGTTATTTTGATTGAGGTTTGCGGCTGTAAAGTACACCAAAGTGTATGGAGCACGTGCAAAACAATTGCGTTTGTCAATCAGAAACTTGGGTGAATTTTCCTTGTAAACGAATGCATATGAGAGAAAAAGAGTGACTGACACTTTCGGAAGACAGTTTCCGTTTTTAGTTAGATACAATATATGACACCTGTCTTTTATTTTCAACTTATACTACTCTATACTCAATAAAATTCCAACCAAGAAACGCGAGTGAGGAGAAAAGCAAACATTACAGTAACCTACGTCTAATTTGACAAGATGGTCGGTTCGCGGTAACTGCACTAATAGCTTACCAATTGAGGATGAAAAATAAGCAGTTATTATGAGAAAGTAATGGGTCTGCAATGTGCTCAGAGTTACAGTTTAAAATTTTTTGATTGATTTTATCAGTTACACGTATTTTTGCACACGTCGCGGGGACTAGGACTTTTATTAAAATAAACATGAAGACACGTTTTTAAATGTTGGTTCCCTTGCAAACAATGGTTAGTCTTTAGGCTGAAAATGGTTCAAAAAACCATTCTGTTGTTTACTGTTGTTTATGCACTTTGACAAGAACGATAGTTTCTTATAATTGATCGCTGATCGGAATCAGAGTCTTCAAATTCTACCCAGAATAACAATAAAGAAAATACCCAGAGAAAAACATTATGAATATTATGCAAAACAGTCAAAAGTCATATCTGTTGACGTGTTCTTCATCGCACTCATGTATAACCAAAAATTGTGTGACTGAGGTTACATAATTATATCGCTAGCCTTTATCTCTCCCTAGTAACACGCTGAAAAAGTCTCCTTGGTAACCAAGCCAGTCTGAAATTGCGAGTCGACTTATATGTAATTGCTCGAGATTCATCTTCTTTTTCTACCTGTTTTTCATTGTACAGTGTTGAATTTCAGCCAATAGCAGCGTAATATGTAGTTAATCATTTCCGGCACCGATCGCGTGTTTGTGTGAGGTCGCCAACTTTGCATCGTATTATGATACCCACTATATCCTGTGCAAGCCTACAACGTCATATTTCGGCGTTTCCAGCCCCGCCCGCTTCCCCGGCTTTCTTGTATCCAACACCCATCACCCACCAAATCGTACAATGTTTTAACACATGCTGGATTTCCTGCTTTCCAATTCTCCGGTCACAGTTTTTGCCGTGGTGGCGCTTCGTTTGCCTTCCGTTGTGGTTCCCTGTGGAACTGATTAGCCTTGAAGGGTCTTCTGTATTGTGCACAGCCCCTGGAACGTCAACTTTCGGTGGCAAAACTTCTTACTCAAAATATGCCCCATCGTTAACCTTTTTCCTCTTCCTTTAACCTCCTGCTTCCCCTGCTTCCCCAAGAACTCACTTTCTCGTCTCGCGGCTTCGCCACTCGATTTCGCGCTCGCGACTACGCCGCGAGCGCTTGTGCTCCAACGTGAGTCTGCTCGCAGGCTAGCCACATTAGGGGTGCCTTACTTCGGTTTCTCGCCCCCTACCCCCGGCTGCGCCTTTCCTTTATTCGACAAACAAATAAAGTCAATGTATTTGCATATACTTGCTGTTGTTCTATGTCCTCGAGGGATATCACGAAGGATTATATACAGTATTGGATTTCAATCAATAGCAGTATAATATGTAGTTAATCATTTCTGGGGCCGATTGCGTGTTTGCTTGAGGTCACCAACTTTGTATTGTATCACTGCTCAATCGTGCTTAGCTTAGCAGTATCAATACCCTTCCATCGATCCTACCCCCGAGCCGCATCAGAGATGCCTTACGGTGGTTTCTAACCCCCTAACTGTCCCCCTGCTGCGGCTTTGCTTTATCCGGCCAACAAATAAAGTCATTTTAGTATATTCTCAGCTCCGACTATTGCATTTCTAGCTCTCTGATTGGCTCAAAAACTCCGACTATGAGCCATTAGTCGGAGTTTTACCTTATATGGAAAACAGTGCGCCAAGTTTAAAAATTTTCCGCTCTGTAAAATTGTTGAAATAAAAATCGGCGGCAAAAACCCGATTAAGAATATACTAAAACAATTATTCCATTCGACCTTGTTGGATATGAAGTGATCATAACCAACTCGCGCTACACGCTCGTTGGTTATTTATCACTTCATATCCAACGCGGTTTCATGGAATAATTGTTAAGTATTAGTACATATTTGTCGTTGTTGTATGTCTTCGAGGAATGTCACGAAGGGTTATAATCAACTAAGAAGAAATTTTTCTGCTACCGCTACCGTCACCCCTACCGTTACTACCACCGCTTCCAACGCCGTCACCACTACCGCTACCGTTACCATCACCGCTGTCACTACCGCTACCACGCCCTACCGATACCGCCATACTACCGCTACCACTACTGCTACCGCTACTGCTACTGCTACTGCCACTGCTACTGTTACTGCGACTACTACTGCTACTGCTACTGCTACTGCTACTGCTACTGCTACTGCTACTGCTACTGCTACTGCTACTGCTACTGCTACTGCTACTGCTACTGCTACTGCTACTGCTACTGCTACTGCTACTGCCACTACTACAGCTACTGCTACTGCTACTGCTACTGCTACTGCTACTGCTACTGCTACTGCTACTGCTACTGCTACTGCTACTGCTACTGCTACTGCCACTACTACTGTTACTGCTACTGCTGCTGCTGCTACTACTACTACTTCTACTACTATAGAACTAAGAGATTGTAGCGACAGTGGGTAGCTTTTTTGTTTGTTTGTTTGTTTGTTTTAACTCAAACCACACCCCATCCCTTCAGTGCACAACCTTTTAGATCGTTTTTTGCTTGTATAACCCCCACCCTAACAGTGGTAAAATCAAAGAGACAAGACTCAAACCTCTCTATTTGTAAGTAGCCAACAACATATTTATTTGACCAGTTTATTTCATGTATTTATTTTGTTTATTTATGTACTTATTCATGTATTTATTTATTTATTTATTTATTTTCACGAGGTTCATTAGATGGGAGATATGTTGTGTATATATAGCCTCCCATTTCTAAGCTAGGTGGGAACTCCTGGCCGCAAGTGCACTCGTGTCGGCAGTTCACTTGTTTTGATCCATGGGTCATGCTGTAGTGTAAGCCACGCTGAGAAAATCAGGGCTGAAACACGAGTAGTTTGTTGCGGAAAAAATAGTGAGTGACTTGGAGGTCCAAAGCCATCTGACGACTTGTTTCAGTAGAATTCTTCTAAGAAGAGGATGCCAATGAAAATACTACAATTTGATTGGTTGAGCTACTCTTACACTATCAACCAGTAGTGTGCAGTGGCTGGTTGTCGTCTACACAATTTCATAGTTTTCACGTTTCTTGAATGTTTCTGGGAAGTTTTAGAACCTCATTAGATAACTGAATTTGTCAGAGCACTAGAGTAAGGAAATTGACCGTCAAGCGACTTTAAAACCTCAATATTTTCAATAAACGGATGAGCGCATGTAAACAAAAATTCAATCCGTGCGCGTTTTTTGTACAGCGTCAACTTAAATACTGCTAATTTTGTAGAGAAATAATTGGAGATTGTCATTTGAAAGAATTTAGTCAAAATTCTACTATTTAAGAGCAATTCTCCAGTAAAGTGAAGTAAAGTTAGAAATGAAAAATTTTAACCCCCCTTCAATTTTTGTGTGGAGGTAGATTACCTTGGGGAATAAACAAAAACAACCATATTTGGATCGGCAGATCTATCGTTGCCATGGTAACCGCACTAGATGACGTCGGCCTCAGGACCATGGTTTGAGCAATAGTTCCATTCTCAAAAAGTAAAAGTAAAAGAGCCTGGTTCTCGGGTGCATGTGAACCAATTCAAATGCAATTCATACAGATGAGCTACTCTCCCAGTTTATAAAATTTGCCGTAAAAGTATTTTGGGTTTTATAAACAAGAAGAAAATGCTCGTCTTACTATGTTCCCTGTCAGCCATTTAGACAAGCAGGAAAAACAAGCGCAACCATATTCGTAATATCTCCGAAAGTACTCTTTCCACATAAGCCAAATTAGCAGCAGAGATTACACAGATACTGACGTTTCTAAATATCATAAAATCAATTTGGGGAAAACTATATTCTGGCCATGGGTGCTGAAGACACCTGGGGCAAATTGCAAAAAAATTTGCAAAATTGGTAATTTTGAGGGCTCTAGTATTTGGCTCAAACAGGCTTTAGAGAGAGAAAATCAGCTTCAAAAGTATCTTTTATCATCTTGTCTGTTACCTACATTTAGTTAATAGGGTTTTGGTCAACGAATTTGATGAAATATAAATTGATACAAAACCTACCTTGAAGGTTTGGGAATTTCTTCAGGATGCTTTCGTCGCGTGGTTCTCTCCAATGTCTCTCCTTCGCTCGCTCCATTTTCTTGACAAAATCTAGCGCTGTCTCTAATCTAACGGTTACTCCCATCGAATATCCAGTTTACCGTGTTTCAGACCACAGATGATGATACAAGAAGCTCGCATGTACACTTGACAAAGAATAGTTGAAATGTCAAAACATGGTCGTAATACTTGCGATTTCTGCCGTCGAGGACCGAAATTCATCAATATTATCCAACCAGGAAGTAAAGTAAATGTGTCGAGATCAATGTACAAAGCACATGCATGCCTTTGAACAATCCAAAGTAACGTCTTTGGCTAAACTCGGGTCAGATATTGCGATAGTCGATAAGCCAAAAATGGTGAATAACTGAACGCGGAGGCCCGAAGTCCGAGAAGCACGACTGCTGACCGGTCGTAACACAATGTACTGGGATGTAACACCGGATGCAAGTTTAATGATATCCTCTTGTAATGGGGTTGTTTTACCATGGCAATGGTGAAGAAAGCCAAAAAAATAAAAAAATAAACAAACAAACAAACAAAAACAAAAAAACAAAAACAAAAAAACAAAAAACAAAAAAACGAAAACCGAAGAACCGAATAAAAGCGTCAAAGGAAAATTAAACGTTGAGCAATCTCATACCCTGGGAAACTAGGAACAAGGTTGAAATGTTTAGGTGTAAAGTCTAACTCGGATTCATACGCACCACAGTGCCTCACGTTGAATTTTATTTTTGGTTGAATGGGTACAAGTGCAATCTGCATTTTTGGCACGCACAGCATGAATTTCCCTTTTTTGCATACCTGTATAGACAGACAGAGTTCGAACGTCCAAGAGTTCTTAGAAAAACTAACTTCCTTGTTCTCATGCAAGCCTGCACATCACTGGTTGTTAACGAAAACCTGAATACATTTTAACATCTGTCAGTACTCCTGGATTTACTGTAGCTGTGCCAAGAGACGGTAAATGGTATCCTCTCTTATAAAAACTTGATCCAGTGTGGTAAAGCCAATGGAGGTAATCAGGTTGCGTAAAACAATCAGTGAAGCGCGTTTCTTTTGTCCTCTTTATTCACCACCGTATTAAAAAAGTCATAAAAGCGGATCAAAAGTCGTTCTTTTATCCCTCTATCAATGATATATTGTACCAAAAATATATAAAGAAGAGACAATGCCATTGCGACAATGTCGCTTTATCTGAAGCTACAAAAACAAACAAACGAAAAGCGCGTATGTCGCATTTTAAAAGTAGATCCGGTCAGCAGATTTGCTCCTAGCATTTCCGGTCTACATACGTTGGGTCGTAAACAACGATTTCTTCGCTTCTCAACCATGCACCACGGAATGTTCGGCTCAATTTAGCCAAAGACTTAATTCAGAATCGTCGCAGACATGCATTTGCTTAGCTGTGATCTTGATGCATCTATTTAACTTCCTGGATGGATTGTATTGATGAATTATTTCGATACTCGACACACGACTGTGTTTGACCCGTTCGACTGTTCTTTGTACGGGTTAATGCATCATCATTTGTGGTCTAAAAATACATGTTCGGTGAGGCTAGCCAGTTAGATTTGACCTTTCCGCTAGAGTCTGTGTAAGATTCGGTCAAGAAAATGGAGCGAGTGAACTGAGGAGAGACCCATACTATACGACAAAAGCATCCTGAAGAAATTCCTAAGGTAGGCTTTGTTTCGATCTATATTTCACCAAATTCGATGGCCAAAAGCTAATCAATCAAATGTAGATAACAGATAAGACGATAGAAAATACTTCTGAAGCTGATATTCTCCATCTAAAGCCTGATTGAGCCAAATACTAGAGCCTTCAAAATTTCCAATTTTGCAATTTTTTGCAACTTGCCTCGGATGTCTTCAACACCCGTGGCTAGAACATAATTTTCCCCAAATAGATTCTATGATATTTAGAAACTTCAATATCTATGTAAGCTCTGCTGCTAGTTTGGTTTTTTGGGAAAGAGTACTTTCGGAGAAATTACGAATATGGTTGTGCTTGTTTTTCCTGCTTGTCAAAATGACTGACAGGCAACATAATAGGACGAGCATTGTCTTCTTGATTATAAACCCCAAAATACTTTAACAGCAAAGTTTATAAACTGGTAGAGTGGCTCTACCATCTGTATGAATTTCATTTGAATTGGTTCACATGCACCCGAGAACCAGACTCATTTATTTTTACTTCTTGAGAGTGAATTTTTTGGTCAAAGCATAGACCTCTGGCCGACGTGATTAAGTGCGGTTACCATGGCAACGACACACCTGCCGATCCAAATATGGCTGTTTTTGTTCATCCCCCCAGTTAACTTACCTCCACACAAAAAATGAAGGGGGATTAAAATTTTTAATTTCCAACGTTGCTTCACTTTCCTGGAGAGTTGCTCTTAACAATGAGATAATGAGCTCGAGTTTCTATGAGGTGATAGTTGATGAGGCCGAAGGTGTAGTCACGGCGCCTCAATTTTGTTGTGCCTTCGCGATTTTTGTCCATTGTTTTCCGTTTTTCAATTATTTCGTGTATACTTGTTATTCTAATTAGTTTCGCCAGTT